>NC_059103.1:180948941-181287275 GCF_020740685.1 Jaculus jaculus | reverse complement strand
TGTCTTTAACTCTGAGAAAACCATAGTCATGATTGTTGAATATTTAGTGCCTTTTGTGCTTACATTATTGGTCAACCTTAGATTTAAAAGCAGTAAGTTATGTTATTATGTCTCTAATAGTATAAACCCATTGTCCTAGTTCCAGGGGAAAAGTCTCTGTGCTTGGAGTCACCTTTGTTTTTTATGTTGTTTAGTTTTACAATTGTCATTTTCTTCAAACTTTTATATTCCTACTTAAAGTTAAAGATCCAGTTCAATAGCCCTCCGTGAATTCTTCCAGAAATCACCAGTCAAGAATGGATTCCTTAATACTCATATTGTTCTCACAGAACCATAAGTTTTCTTTTTCTTACTCTACCTTCCTATATTAATTAGATATGTTAAGAGAGTTGTGATTAGGCTCATAAGATCAAACATGGCAAACCTATTTTGAACAGAAAAAAAACATACTGTTTTTAGTGACCTAAAAGTAAAATTTTCCTGCACTCAATAAAGAAAATGTTTCTTTATTTGTACTGGAAATAACTGGCAATCAAGTCTAAAGAATTTAATTCAGATACAGGAAAGTGTAGGATTTTTTTTTTCTCAGAGCTATAACATTATTCAATGAACTATTGGATTGGTGGAAAGATTTATTAGTTCTAGAAAATAAGAATGTCATAGAATAGTACATATCAGTCTCTGATTTTTTGCCTCTATGACTATAATTACTTGAATAACAAGTAAAGATTTAAGATAAATAATACTCAGATCAATAATACTCACATTTTCACATTCAATGCTTTGATATCTACTGTGTTTTTATTTAAAATCTTTTTGGTAAAATTATACTCAAAACACAAGTGACCTGACTCAAATTGAGAATGGAGCCAGTCCCCAGACAGTTAGCTCATCTAGTGCTGGAAAGCACTAGATGAACTACTGGGGGAAAGTTGCCAGAAGCAAACCCCCTGACAAGATGCAAGGAGAAATTAGCTATAACACCCATAAGCCTGCCCCCAACAACACAATCCCTCCAGGAGAAGTTAATTTCCAAATCTCCATCAGCTGGGAACGTAACATTCAGAACATCTTAAGTGTATGGAGGACACCTGAAGCAAACCACCACAGTAAGCTAGGGCCTCAGCCACTTAAATCTAACTCCAAATGCTTGTGCTACCCAGTGGGCATGTGTGACCTTGCACTTGCCTTGCAATTGTACATCTAGCTAATGTGGGATTTGAAGAGTTGAACATAGGGTATTTAGGCTTCACAGACAAGTGCCTTAACTGCTAATCCATCTCTCGAGCCCTGAAAGACATTTTGGAATTAAAGACATCATCAAGTGAGTTCAGTGGTATAGTACAAAAATAAACAGCAAAATCAAAGGTAGAATTGTGGCTTTAGTTATGGGCAGATTCATGTCATGTTATTACAGACCAAATTTACAGAAGGAAGGAATGAATTGGGAATACAAGGAAAGATAAAAGCAAATGGCCAATGAGAACAAAGACATAGTAATTTACAAACAACTGATCTAGAGGTGGTTATATAAACAAAAAGCAGTGAAGCAAGCCAGGCATGGTCGTGCATACCTGTAATCCCAGCACTTGGAAGGCAGAGGTAGGAGGATCACCAGGAGTGCAGAGCCACTTTGAGACTACATAGTGAATTTTAGGTCAGCCTGGGCTAGAATGAGACCCTACCTCAAAAAACAAAAAAGAAAAAAAAACAGAAAACAGAAAACAAAAAAAAAACAAAAGAAACAGGGAAACAAAGCACACATATAACAAAAATCAAAGAGGTGAACTTGGCAACAAAATGTCATTTTGGTTTTATGACCTTTCTTCCTTCTCTTTCTTTATCTTAAATAAAACTTTTATCAAATTCACATCTATAGAGCATTTCATGATTTCTCACAAACCAATTCTCAGTTTCCTTCTTTCCTCTATTACCAGCTTATATTATATGTACTTGTATATATGTATATATGTACAAGTATATGTACTTGTTAAAATAAAATGAGGAAATAAAGCTAACACATTATGATCATAAAGCCTTCACAAATCTTTTTGTTGTTGTTGTTGAGTCTTGCTGTGCATTCCACAGTGCCTCAAACAAATAATCTTTCTGCTTCAGATTTCTAGGTGCCAGAAACATGTATGTATAACCCTCATGTGTCAGATGACCCACTGTGGTTACCCTCCCATTTCTAGGAAAAACACTCACCACAAGCAGTTTATAGGAGGAAAGGGTTTATTTTAGGATCATGGGTTTTATGAGACATGTAATCATGATGCAGTAAGCTGGCTCACTTCATAATACACCCACAGCCCAGAGACAAAGTCTATACCTCACTTCATACTACACCAACAGCACAGAGACAAAGTCCATACCTCACTTCATAAATACACCCACAGCCTAGAGACAAAGTCTATACCTCACTTTATAATACACCCATAGCACAGAGATGAAATACAAGCTGACTTTGAACTAACCAGACTATACCCAGCCCCCCAGATCTATCACTGGTAACATACTCCTCCAGCAGGGCTCCACCTTCCAAATGCTCTACTAGGTGGCTTAATCAAAAATACCTGAGGTTATGGGCTGTTTGTGTTCAAGCCACCACATTCTGACCCTGGCCCCATAGACTCATACCATCTCATATTGCAAAATGCACCCTGTCCAACTTCAATAGTCCCCATTGTCCTTACCAATGTTAATTAACACTGTTCAAATGTCCAAAGTATCAGATACGAGTGAAAAAAATCTCTTAATTCTGAGTTCTATAAATTGAAACCCAAGTTACATTCTCCTAACCCATAATGGCACCAAGTAAACATTCCCATTCCAAAATGAAGGCATACCAAGAGACACTGTACCAATGTAAGATCAACAACCAGTAGGTAAGCAACAAATATCTATAGTTCCCTGTCAAACATTTGTGACCTGTGATGCAGTTTCTGGAGTTTTAATTACATCCTTCCATCTGGCCTACTCCATCCTGAGCTGGCATCTCTCCATGGAAGTCCTGGATACCTCCCTAGTCTTTGGGTCTCCATTGCAACATATGGTTAGTTTTCACAGCTCTATACAGTGCTGTTACTGTGTTTCACTCCATCCAGACACTTCAACCTTGCATCACACTGATGCATCTTATCAGCTCTTAGAACAATGTGCATGTCATGGCTCTCTTTGTTTCATACCTCATGCTTCCAACACCAGTACCAGAATGGTGTGATAGCATAAATGCATGGAGGAATAATGCTTGATCTTAAAGTCTTCCTTCAAGTCCCCCCTTCCAAAAGAAATTGTGTTTCTACTAGTTTGATCTTTCAAAATGGGTTGAGTTGTACCCTCAGGGCATCTTTATTATTTTCCCAGTGCAAAACAACTGGCCCATCCTTAATGGTGGTAAACTCCTTAACAATAGCAGCATAAATTTAAAACATGTCTGCAACTTCAAACTAGCTTAAGTTTCTTTCTGTGATAATCTGTACATATTACATATATTTATGTTCTACACTTTCTGCCAGACACACCAGTCCATTACTTACTTTTATATTCAACTTTTCTCAAATTTTCAGGACATGAGTGGAAAAACACTGCCAGCTTTTCTAATAGTAGCCCAGTTCCAATAAAGTTCTATCCCTTTTCCTCTGAAACTTCATATTCCAATCCTTCACAGTCCTCAATTGTCTCTGTACTTGGCATTTCCAAACCCTCACCAGAATAGCCCATCAATTTCTGCTTATAGCACTGAAAGACTTCTCCAGTGTAATATACCAAATCTGTCAACATTTTTCACACAAACAACAAGTTCCAAAATAACAAAGCCACATAGTCATAGTCGTTACTTTTGAGATTCCCTTTCTGGTACCAATTTACTGTTGTAAATGCCTTCTCATTGCTGGGACTAAACACCAGACCAGAAGCAGACTATTTAGAGGAAAAGGTCAGTTTTTGACTTTCATTTTCCAGAGGAAACTTCATCATGGTTAAAGAAGCTGACTTATTTTCTCAGCAGAAAGAGAAATAGAGAGAGAGAGAGAGAGAGAGAGAGAGAGAGAGAACAGTCAGAGTTGAAACTGCCTAAGAGTACACCTTAGGGCTGGACTTAAGATCTACTGCCCAGCGATACCTCCTCCAGCAGGGATCTGACTGCCAGAGACTAAAGTAGGAAGCTTAATATTGGTCCAAAATACCTGAGGCTATGGAGACTAGGTTCAAACTACCACACAACCTTATACCTCTTTCTTCCACTTAATGTTCTATTTCTGTCCTGGTATACTATAATGCATTTAATAATCATGTCTCCTGTAGTGTCTTTTGTCTGAGATGTTTATTTCTTTCCCCATTTTGATCATCTTGACAGCTTTGAAAAGGACTACCCAGGGACACTTCACACTGTCTTGTAATCGACATTTCTCTTCTGTTGTTCTTGTGATTATACTGAGTTTATATGTTGGAGAAGGACAACCACAGAAGTAGTGACAGTTCCATTACAAAACCAAGGGTATACGTCACAAGCATGCCATCAGTGTGGATGACTTTGAGCTCTTAGTGAAAGTAGCTTATTGTCAATGTTTTCCACTCTATGTTTCACTTTCTCAGTCTTTCATCTGTACCGTTTGGAAAGAATTAAATATGCATAGACCACAGTTAAGAGTAGAAGTAATATTTCATCTCATTTACAGTGAAGCTGTACATTTGGGGTGAGCCCACATAAGATATGTATCCTTTTACCATTTTAAATATGTGTTTATTCATTAAATCGTTGATGCATATTATTTTGCTATCTTCGACATTCATTTTGCACATTATCACAAAACCTAATAGAACTACATTATTTGGTTTTTCTTAGATTGCTCTAACTTAGCACTTAGGAGCTCTTTCCTTTGGGTCATATGATCCTTTGATATTATTTTCTCCAAGGAGTTTTAAAAAGAATATTATTATTTTTTATACTACTAAATACTACAGGCTACCATAGCACCTTTTCTACTCAATTACTAAAATTAGGCTTGCCTGCAATGAGTCCTTGTTCTTTTTATTGAGTTTAAAAAAGTTACTAAAAACCAGCACTTGATTGCTAAGGATATTCGCTGCTAATGTTTTCTTTTCTTTTTTCTTTTTTTTTTTTTCTTTATTTGTGGAGCCCTGAAGTTAAGTGAAGAAAGAGATCTTTGTGTGAATACTTACCTATGTATAAATACCTTTTGTATTTTACCATGTGTACTCCTACTGAGATACAAAGAGTTCATCCCTCTAACTCTATTATAATGCTGTTTATTCTTTTTCATTCTTTTTAAACATATTTTTAAATACTTTATTTTCATTTTTATTTACTTATTTGAGAGAAAGTAAGGGAGAGCATGGGCATGCCTCTCGCCACTGCAAGCAAACTCTAGATGCATTTGCCACCTTGTGTGTCTGGCTTACATGGGTCCTGGAAAGTTAAACTTGGGTCCTCTGGCTTTTCAGGCAAGCACCTTAAAGGCTAAGCAATCTCTCCATCCCTTAATTCCCTTTTTAATCAATATTTCCAACATTTGCTTTTATTTTTGTGTTTATTTATTTGAGAGAGGGAAAGAAAGAGAATGAATGAGTGCACCAAGGCCTACAGCCACTGCAAAGGCAAAGAAACTCCAGATGCCTGTCCCACCTTGTGCATCTGGCTTACGTAGGTCCTGGGGTACGATTCTTGGTCCTTTGGCTTTGCAGGAAAGTAACCATTATGCAGTCTCTCCAGCATCTCATTATCTCTCTTTCATTAGCTTCCTCCCTACCCTCCTACCCCACCTTCCACAGTGACCCTCATCTTTGGTGAATATGGGTCATGCATTGTGGGGCTAGCCATCAGTTATGGGTATGAGACAATGTCTCTGTGCATAATGACCCAATATGTGGCCCTAACATTCTTTCCTCCCCCTCTTCCACAAAATTCCCTCAGTCATGTTGGGTTCATTTTAGGTCTGCTTCAGTGATGACGTCTTGGGAGCCTCTGTGTCTCTGGACATCTGGTTTGGTAGGAGTTGAGTGTACTCTGTGTCTGTCTCCCTCACCCTTGTGCTGGTACCAGGTTCATCAAAGAAGCTCATTTTCCCCAAATACTTCTAGTTTCACCTGGGGCCTGTTTGAGGCTTGTTCTTTCCTTAGCATCTGCATCCATCTGAAGAAGAGAAGCAAATTCTCCAATGGAGGGTGAAGTTAGCACCACATAAATGGGCTAACCTTTCTTTTATTAGAGAGAGTTTAGTAGGTGTAGTCCCTCTTGTAACCCACAATTTTTTGGTGTGAGATTGAGAGTGGAGAGCAGGCTTGTTTTTGGATTTGGTTCTGACTGGATTCCTAGCTCCAGTTATGGGTTCCATTCCACTGAGCAGATCAGTTAGCCAAATCAAGAGGAGTTTGTTTCCCACCATGGCTGTGTACCACTATTGCACTTGTGTAAGCATGACATTAGGTTATTTGCTGCTGAGTAGCTTAGACCACAAGATGCTTTGACAGATGTTGGTAATTTTAACCCAGTCACTCATGTAGCACCTTGTGGCAGCAGATAAGGTGATAACCTAACTGGCTATGGTCTGACTCTCTTCCAGGTTCCAGTCAGGTCACTCCATGTTGTGTACCAAGAACATATGGTGTCTTCAGAAGAAGGGTATTACCACTAATCTTTGGTGGGTCATCAAGTACTCTGACAGAAATCTTTCTTCTTTTGGGAAACATTGTAGGTCTCTCTGATCAATAACTCATTGTGGATGTTAGCCACATGGGAATTAGAGCTCAGGACCCTAAAAGAGAAGGAAGAAATGATAAGTAATATAAAACTGAGAGAGGGATGAGGGAGAGAAAGAGAGAGAGAGAGAGAGAGAGAGAGAGAGAGAAATAGGAGAAGATTAAGGTCAGTCTTCATCATATTCTCTCCAGGGACTTGTGATTCAGGTGTTCCCTCTAAAGGCCTGATTAAGGTTCAACCATTTAGTCTGTCTTTTACGATGTAGAATTTTATGGTACCATTGTCATTTTGGTCCAGTTTTGTGTTCCCCACCCCAACATTTACCCTCCCCTCCCAACCCACCCACCCTATTGTCCCATCCTCGAGATGCTTATTATTGGAAATGAGTGAGACTATATGAAGTTTGCATTTATGTGATTGGGTGAGTTCACTGGCAATGATCTGTTCCAGGTTTGACCATTTTTCTTCAAACTTCATTGTGTCATTTGTCCTTACTGCTGTGTAGAATTCCATTGTGTAGCTATACCACATCTTGGTTATCCATTCATCTAGTGATGGATACCTGGGTTGATTACAACTCTTAGCTATTATGAATTCAGCAGCTATAAACATGGTTGAGCAAATCTCTTTGAAGTAAGGTGTGGAGATTTTAGTATCAATGCCTAGTGAGGGAATAACTGGGTCTGTTAGTAACCCTAGAGTCAACCATTTTAGGAGTGTCCATATTGCTTTCCAAAGTGGCCATACCGTCTTAAATTCCTACCAACAGTGGTTGAGTGTTCCTATTTCTCCACATCTTTGCCAGCATTGATTTTCATTTGATTTTTTAATGTTTGCTATTCTTACTGGGGTAAAGTGGAATCTCATAGTTGTTTTAATTTGCATTTTCCTGATGATTAGGGATGATGGACATTTTTTAAAGTGTGTGTTTGCCATTTGTATTTCTTCCTCTGAAAACTACTTGTCCAGTTTTTGCCCCATTTTGTGAGTGGGTTGTTTGACTTGTTATTGTTTAGGTTTTTGAGTTCTTTGAGTACATTCTTGAAATTATGCTTCTGGCAGTTGGATAGCCAGCAAAGCCAAAGGACCTAAATCATCTTCTCCCATTCTGTGGTTAATCTATTGGCTTTGCTTATTGTATGTTTGTCTGTGAAGAAACTTTTCAGCTCCATGAGATCCCAATGATTGAGTGATTGTTTAAGATCCTGTGCTACTGGGGTTTTGTTCAGGAAGTCTTTTCCCATTCCTATATCATTGAATGTTCCTCCTATTTTTTTTTTCTTCCAGTATAACTGAGTTTCCAGTCATATTGATGTCTTTGATTAATTTTGACTTGATTGTTATGCATGGAGAAATGTGTGGATCAAGTTTCAATTTCCTGCATATGGATTTCCAGTTTTTCTAGCACCATTTGTTGAAGATGCTGTCTTTTTTTCTAAAATACATTGTTAGGATGTTTATCAAATATCAAGTAGCTGTAGTTAATTATCTTCTTAAGGTACATTTTCAGTATTTATTTTTTATTTATTTATTTTTGAGGGAGAGAGTGAGGAAAGGAGAAAATGGGCACACCAGAGCCCCCAGCCACTACAATCAAACTCTAAATCCATGTACCACCTTGTGAAACTGGCTTACATGGGTTGTGGGAGCTTAACCTGGGTCCTTTGGCTTTGCAGGGAAGGGGAAGAAATTCAGACCAAAGGCATGGAGAACTTATTCAACAAAATTATCCAAGAAAAAGTTCCCACTCTCTTAAAAGAAAGTCCCATCAAGTTATAAGAAACTAACAGAACTCCAGACAGACAGGACCAAAGGAGAAATTCTCCAAGACATGTCATAATTAAGATTCTAAAATCAATACCAAAGAGAAAGTCCTAAAAGAAGCTAGGGAGAAACAACCCTTTACATATAAAGGTAACCCCAACAGAATTACTTCAGACTTATCTATGATAACCCTGAAAGCCAGAAGGGCCTTGAATGGAACACTACAAATTCTCAGAATTTATGGCTTCCAACCCAAACTACTCTATCCAGAAAACGTTTCCCTCATAATAGATGGTGAAACAAAAAAATTTCCACGATAAAACTTAGCTTTACAACTATATGAACACAAAGCCAAACCTGCAGAGAGTACTATAGGGAATTCTCCACACAGAAGAATCAAATAATGTGCCTAAAGAAAGCACATTATAATAACCAAACTCAGAGAAGGAACAAAAATCTGCAAAGTCTAAGAAAACACCAAACCACATAAACCACCACAATAGGGCAGGGATTAAAGCAAACCTCACAGTCATTACCTTAAATATCAATGGACTTAATTTGCCAGCCAAGAGACATAGCTAACAGGGTGTATCAGAAAATTAGACCCATCAATCTCCTCTCTTCAAGAAACTCATCTCACCACTAAAGACAGACACCTCCTCAGGATGAAAGGGTAGAAAGTGATATTTCAAGCAAATGGAAAGAAGAAACAAGCAGGCATAGATATACTAATATTGGATAAAATAGATTCCAACCCAAAAATAATCAAAAAAGACAAAGAAGGCCACTTCCTACATATCAAGAAAATGATACAATAAGAGGATATCACAATCATAAATCTTTATGCACCAAACAAAGGGACACCACAATCCATGAAACAAAACCTACTTTACAACAAAACAGAAATAACCACCAACACCATCATAGTTGGGGAATTCAATACTCCACTATCATCAATAGATCATCCAAACAGAAAACTAACAGGGAAGTGAGAGATCTCAACAAAACCTCAGATCAATTAGACCTAACAGACATCTACAGAATATTCTACTCAAAATCCACAGACTACACATTCTTCTCAGCAGCCCATGTAACCTTCTCTAAATTAGATGATATAGTGGGTCATAAAGCCTGCCTCCATATATTTAGGAAGATCAACATAATTTCTTACATGATATCAGATTACAATGCTGTATTGGTAAAAGTTAACCACAAAAAATGTGCCAGGAATCCTATCAGCTCCTGGAAACTGAACAATACACTTTTAAACAATAAATGGGTAGTGGTTGAAAAAAAATTGAAATTGCAAAATTTCTAGAAATGAATGGTAATGAGAACACATCATATCAAAACTCATGGGACACAATGAAGGTGGTCCTCAGGGAAAAGTTTATAGCACTAAATGCCTTCTTAACAAAGACAGAGAGATCTCAAGTTAATAACCTAACCATCTTCCTAAAGGTACTGGAAAAGCAAGAAGAATCCAACCCAAAAAGCTCCAGACAGAAAGAAATAATTAAGATCAGAGCAAATATTAATGAATTGGAAACTAAGAAAACAATTAAGAAACTTGATGAAACAAAGAGCTGGTTCTTTGAAAAAGTAAACAATATTGATAAACTCCTGGCCAATTTGACCAAGTGGAAAAAAAAAAGAGACATTTCAAATTAACAAAATTAGAAATGAAAAAGGAGAGATCACAACAGACATAAGTGAAATTGAAAGAATCATCAGGACTTCTTTCAAAAATCTCTACTCCACAAAACTGGATAATATGGAAGAAATGGATAAATTCTTGAACACATACTGTTATATGGGACTGTGCTCAGAGCAAAGGACCTAACATGATGGACATGCCCTCCAATAACCCAACCACCCACATTCCTGGGCATGATTAGGACCAGCAGTTTCAAGACTCCTCTCCTGGCCAATGGCTGGTCCCCCTCCCTTGTTGGGATCTTATAAGGAAACCTCTGCTCCCTTCCATTCTTGAAATAGTTATGTTCCTAATCTTCCCCTGGTTCCTAGCTAACATACCATCTTCTCCCACCCTCCCCTTTAAAAGACCTCCACCTTACATCCCAAATGTGACTTCTCTAGCCTCACATTTTGGGTCCAGTCAGCCTCACCCAAGAGCTGTGCCAATAAACTTGAACTAGCTTTACTAATCTTGTCTGATCTGGTTCCTCTCATCAGTCAAGCCTTTCACATACCACCTACCAAAGATAAACTCTGAGCACACTTATCTCATAAACAAACCTATAACATCCATTGAGATTAAAAGGGTAATCAAAAACTGCCCCAAACAGAAGAGTCCAGGACCAGATGGATTCTCAGCTAAATTCTATCAAGCCTTCATGGAAGAACTGAAACCAATTTTTCTCAAACTGTGCCGCACAATCAGAGAACAGGGAAAGCTCCCCAGCTCCTTCTATGAAGCTAATAACACCCTAATACCAAAACCAAGCAGAGATGCCACAAGAAAAGAAAACTATAGGCCAATTTTCATGATGAACTTAGATGTAAAGATCCTGAACAACATCCTCTCAAACTGAATTCAACAACACATCTGTGGTGGTTTGATTCAGGTATCCCCCATAAATGTAGATGCTCTGAATGCTAGGTTCCGAGCTGATGGAGATTTGGGAATTAACACCTCCTGGAAGGTGTATTGTTGGGGGCAGGTTATGGGTTTTATAACCAGTTTCTCCATGCCAGTGTTTGGCACATTCTCCTGTTGCTATTGTTCACCTTATGTTTGCTAGGGGGTGATGTCCACCCTCTGCTCATGCCATCGTTTTCCCCTGCCATCATGGAGCCTCCCCTTAAGCCTGTAAGCTAAAATAAATCTCTTTTTCCCAGAAGCTGCTCTTGGTTGGGTGATTTCTACCAGCAATGTGAACGAGACTGCAACAACATTAAAAGCATTATCTACTTTGATCAAGTAGGCTTCATCCCAGGAGCACAGGGGTTGTTCAACATATGGAAATCTGTCAATGTAATATACCACATAAAAAAGCTTAAGTAAAAATTAATGAATAAGCTTAAATAAAAAACCACATGATCATTTTGATAGATGCAGAAAAGGCCTTTGACAAAATATACCACTTCATGATCAAAGCATTGGAGAGAACAGACATGGACAGTTTATGTCTCAACATAATAAAAGCTATATATATGAAGCTCTTAAAGCCCAAATAATACTTAATGGAGTGAGATGGAAGGAATTCCCATTGAGATCAGGAAGAAGACAGTGGTTTGACTCTCACCTCTGCTCTTCAACATAGTACTGGAAGTCCTAGCTCAAGCAATAAGACAGGAGAAAGAAATAAAAGGGATACAAATTGGAAAAGAAGAAGTTAGCTCTTTTTGCAGATCACATGATTCTATATACAAGAGACACAATAACCTCTAACTCTAAACTCTTAAAGGTGATTAACTCCTTCAGCAAAACAGCAGGATACAAAATCAATGCACAAAAATGAGTATCCTTCTTATATGCAAAAGACAATGACACAGAGAAAGATACAAGTGACATTGTTTCATGTTCAATAGCAACAAAAATATATAATGAGTTGGAATAACATTAACCAAGTGTTATAGTCAGGTTCACATTGCTGGTAGAAATCACCCAACCAAGAGCAGCTTGTGGGAAAAACAAGAAGTTTATTTTGGCTTACATGCTACGGGGGAAACTCCATGATGGCTGGGAAAATGATGGCATGAGCAGAAAGTGGACATCACTCACTGGCCAACACAAGGTGGACCATAGTAATAGGAGAGTATGCCAAACACTGGCAAGAGGATACTGGCTAAAACACCCATAAGCCTGCTCCAACAATACACTGCCTTCAGGAGGCATTATTTTTCAAATTTCCATCACCTGGAAACCTGGCATTCAGAATACCTAACTTTATGGGGGACACCTGAATCAAACTACCACATTCTGCCCCTGGCCCCCATAAACTCTGAACCATCCATAATATAAAATGCAATGCATTCAGTCCATCATTAAAAGTCCCCATTTTTTTTTAATCAATTCCAATGATGTTCATACATTCCCATAGTCCAAGGTCTTTTAACTGAGCCATAATACCAAAAAAATCCCCCCAAAACACATAGTGGCACAGAATAAACATTCATACTGCAAAAGATGGTAATGAGCATAGAAAAGAAATATTCAACTAATTTTTCAATATTTAAATACTTACAATATTTAAATACAAGATTTAAAACACCCAGGGCAAACATCAAACTCTGTAGCTTCAAGTCCAACAACTCTATGCAGTGACAACTCTCCAAGTCTCATAATTCTAAACAGCAAAAAATCTTTGGCATTCCAATTCTGCCCCACCAGCTAGGCTACTCAGAGTCCTGGGAAACCATCTGGGGCCAGCAACCATCTCATGGTTCCAGCATCTTCACTGCAACCTAAGGTCTATCCTCCTGGCTCCATTGGGTCTCCATGCAGGCATCTTCAACAAATGTTGCTAGACAAATTGGACAACCATATGCAGGAAAATGAAACTCCATCCACACATCTCACAATGCACAAAAATTAAGCCCAACAGATCAAAGATCTTAATATAAGAACAGAAAGTTAACTACTACTGGAAGATAAAATAGGGTGAACTTTCCATGATATAGGAATGGAAAATGATATCCTGAACAAAACCCCAGTAACTCAGGAAGTTAAACAATCACTCAACCACTGTGATCCCATAAAGCCGAAAAAGTTTCTTCACAGGCAAACATAAATTAAGAAGAGCCAGTAGGTTACCCACAGAATGGGAAAAAAATTCTTGGTGGCTATACAATTGTCTGATAGAGGCTTTTAATTTCTAGAATCTACAACAAAATCAAAAATCTAAACAACAAAAAGTCAAACAACCCACTCACAAAATTGGACAGGCAATTATCAGAGGAAGAAATACAAATGACAAATGGCAAACACACATTTAAGAAAATGTCCATCATCCCTAATCATCAGGGAAATGCAAATTAAAACAACTATGAGATTCCACTTTACTGCAGCAAGGGTAGCAAACATTAAAAAAATAAATGAAAGCAAAAGCTGGAGAGGATGTGTAGAAATAGGAACCCTTATTCACTGGTGGTGGGAATGTAAGATGCTACAACCACTATGGAAAGCAATATGGAAACTTCTAAAAGGGTTGGCTCTAGAGTTACCAACAGACCCAGTTATTCTCTTACTGTTCATTTACCCTAAAAGCTCCATGCCTCAGTTCAAAGAGGTTTGCTCAACCATGTTTATCTACCATATCTAGATGATGGAATTCTACACAGCAGTAAGGAAAAATGACACAATAAAATTTGAACAAATATGGTTGAGCCTGTAACAGATCATTTTCAGAGAACTCACCAAATTACAGAAGGATAATCGTTACATGGTCTTACTCATCTGTGGCTCCTAACCTGAATCTCCCCAACATGCTAACATACCAGATAAACATCTCAAGGACTAGATAATAGGGAGGGTTGGGCAGGAGGGTAGGGTAAGGGTTGGAATGCAGGAGAAAAACTATACCCAACCGTCAATGTTACCATAAAATTCTACATCTTACAAGACAGACTAAATGGTTGAAACTTCATCAGGTCCTTAGAGGAAAGATATGAATCACAGGGGCCTGGAGAATGTATGACTAACCTTAATCTCCTGTTTCTCTCTCTCTCTCTCTCTCCCTCCCTCTTCTCTCTATCTCTTTTATATTACCTATCTTTTTCTTCCTTCTTTTTCTTGGCACTGGCATGTCACTCCCAGTACCAGCATGTGGTTCATACACACAATGAGCTGTTGATCAGAGAGACATACAAGGTTTCCAAAATGAAGAGAGATTTCTGTCAGAGTATTTGATGACCCACAAAAGGTTAGTGGTAAGACCCTACTGCTGAAGACACTATATGTTTTTTTTTTAATGTTTTTTAAAATTTTTTTATTTATTTAAGAGCGACAGACACAGAGAGAAAGACAGACAGAGGGAGGGAGAGAATGGGCACGCCAGGGCTTCCAGCCTCTGCAAACGAACTCCAGACGCGTGCGCCCCCTTGTGCATCTGGCTAACGTGGGACCTGGGGAACCGAGCCTCGAACCAGGGTCCTTAGGCTTCACAGGCAAGCCCTTAACCGCTAAGCCATCTCTCCAGCCCCACTATATGTTTTAAATGGTATATGGAGTAACCTAGGTGGAATCTGGGAGAGAGCCTGTCCCCAGACAGCTTGTCTAGTGACAGAAGATGCTACATGAGTGATTGGGGGAAAATGAGCAACATCTGTCCAAGCAACCTGTGGTCTAAGCTACTTAGCAGCAAACAACCCGATGTGATGCTCACATGATGGGTAACCAACTGCTCCTGATTTGGCTAACTGATCTGCTCAGTGGAAAGGAATTCATAGCTAGAGCTGAGAAATAAGTCAGAAGCATATCCAAAACAAGAGCCCGCTCTCCATTATCAAGCTCCCACCAATCATTTGATACAGGAGGGCCTACACCTATTAAATTTTCTCTAAAATAATAATGTTTATTCCATTTTTCTGGTGCTGACTTCATTCTATATTGTAGAATTTGATGCTTTTTTTTAGATGGACGCAGATCCTGAGGAAAGAATCAGCCCATCGCACCTCAACAGGGCCCCAGGTGAAACCAACAGTAACTTGGGAAATGAACAAAAGTGCTGCTTTCTTGGAGAACCTGGTACCAGCACAAGGGTGAGTGAAATAGACACAGAGAACACTCAACTCCTACCAAACCAGATATCTAGAGACACAGAGGCTCCCAAGACCTCATCACGGAAGCAGACCTAAAATGAACCCAACATGGCTCAGGGAAGTTTGCAGAAAAGGGGGGAGAAAGATTGTTAGAGCCACATGTTGGGATATTATGCAGAGAGACATTGACTCTTACCCATAATGGATGGCTAACCCCACAGTGAACTACACACATTCTCTAACCAAGAGGGTACCTGTGGAGGGGGTAGGACAGGAATGAGGCCAACGATGGTTCCAACATGGTTATATTCACACTGTGTGTGTAACCAATTTAAAAAAAAAAAAAGAAAATGAGTAATTTTACACTGCTTTTTCTTTTCTTGTATTGGAATTTGTCTAGTAGACTGAGGATAAAGAACAAGAGCTAAACCCCACTGTCCAATGACCAAAGTCACTTCCCATCTGTTCCTTCAAAATCAACTTTCCACTGTGATATCCTCTCTTACTTTATGACTTATGTCCCAGTGTGGTTATATGGGGCAGTGCATTTGAGAAGAATGGGAATCAAAGCAAAAAGCCAAAGAATAAAACTTCTAGAACATTGAAATACAATGAGGATAATTCAGCAAAAAAAAAAAAAAAAAAAAAAAAAAACAGGCTGAAAAGAATTGCAAACTTAATCTGTATTCTGAGTAGTGACATTTCAACTAAGTGTTACATGATTCTGTGATCCTGGAATTAAAAATATGTTTTGCTTTCATTCTTCACCATGTTAATCTAATCGGCCAGATGACATGTTGAGGAGGATAAATGCTAATGCTCTGCAGAATGAGCCTTAGTTTCTGCCTGCTCAGCACATTCCCACATTACTGCTTATTCTAACTTAAACTTTTCATGCAGAAAATCTGACTCATGCTTGAACCAGTCACTCCTTTCCATCTCATCTTCCTGCGTTAGTCCTTTCCTAGCACCTACAAAAATAGAACTTTTCCTGAAGCAACACAGTGGCTTGTATATTGAAGAGCAAGTCTGGGTTTTCTGTGGTGATGGCCATGCAGCTGCCACAGTCAGCTCTGGAGTGTGACACTGACTGACAGGACTCTGTCCTGCAAAGCTGCGGAATCTGAAACTTCCCTTGGCAAAGCCAGGAGGTCTTTCAGTGACCTCCTAGAATGCTTGCTGCCTCACTGTCTGCACTACTGCATGCCTTGTCAATTGTTCCCAAGAAACATTACTTACAAGAAAATTCTTGTTGTTGACATGATTACATGAATTAATGGGAACATTTCCTGAACCTACAGATGACTTACTAGAAAAAGGAGCCTGAAATGCTAGGGAGCAAAAGTAAACATCTTCCAAATAATCCAGCTGGGCCCACACAAGGAAGTAAAACAGAATGTGTAACTTTCAGAACTAACAATAGAGTTTGGTGGGCTCCTAAATGAAGGACATCAATGCAAAACACTGGTTGGATAGATCAACCTTTGCCATATACAGGGCATACACTAATGGTCTGGAAAAATGGGAAAAGAGTATCAATATCAAAATATTCCTTTTACAGAGAGAC
This sequence comes from Jaculus jaculus, assembly GCF_020740685.1. Lineage (NCBI taxonomy): Eukaryota > Metazoa > Chordata > Mammalia > Rodentia > Dipodidae > Jaculus > Jaculus jaculus. The sequence goes on along the minus strand of NC_059103.1, from coordinate 181,270,497 downwards.
TTGTAAAGTCAGGACCAATCTGTAAAATGGAGCAACAAAGAAAGGTCATAGAGAGAAAACTAAATTAGTACTGGATTAGAAATAGAGAAACATGCTGTTATTCAGGCCACAAGATAATATTCTGTAGAGAGTGGCTAACATTGCCCTTTCTGAGGTCAAAAATGTCTATCACCATATAACCACAAGAGCTACCTGCCCAGGCTTTTGGCTAGTTTCCATGAGCCTGGGTAAGATATTAGCCAGCTTACAATCTTTGGCTTTCTTGTTTAAGATGTTATCAAAATGTCTATGGGGCAAGAGGTTCATGAGTTAAGCAGAAGCAGGGGAAACCAATGAGAATATTGTGCAAGATTTCTTAGAGAATAGAAGTTACATGAATAAGTTGCTATGTCTTGCTTGCAAAAAAAAAATAATAATGTGCTGTAAAAGTATAAATAAAAAGCAGAGCTTTGCTATGCATCCATTATTCTTCACCTGAACTACTAGTCCAAATCATTTCCTCACAAAACTGACTCCATACATACCTATGTCCATTTTGAGTTCTACAACTCCACTGAGGCTGGACCTCAGCATTTCTGTGTATAAAGATTATCTAGCATACAACAGCCATAGCAGTCAGTAAGGCATTTGCATGGTGTTGCAGTCAGGTTCACATTGCTGGCAGAAATCACCCAACCAAGAGCAGCTTGTGTGTGGGGGGGGAGGTTTATTTCTGCTTACAGATCTGAGGGGAAGCTCCATGGTTCAGGGGAAACAAAGGCATGGCCAGAGGGTGGACATCACCCCCTGGCCAACATCAGGTGGACAGTAGCAACAGGAGAGTGTGCCAAACACTGGCAAGGGGAAAATGGCTCTAATACCCATAAGCCAACCCCCAATATTACACTGCCTCCAGTAGACTTTAATTCCCAAATATCCATCAGCTGGGCCATGCATTCAGAACACCTAAGTTTATGGGGAACACTTGAATCAAACCACCACACATGGCTAGTACCATTTTCTATTGGCTCAAGTAAGTACTTTCCTCTGGAGGTTAATATTTTCATTAGAGTGGAATAACCATTATATCAAATAAGATTAGTTCTGAATTCTGAGTGGTAATTAAATACTACAACCTGTATATTATTAATGTCATCCTCTTATTATCTCCATGTGAGCAGTGTGAAATTACATTTTATTCTATGCCTGCATTATTATTGGGGATACAGATATATATATTTTTTCTGCTTGATGTCTTACAGGTGTTTTCTCAGCTTGATAGTTACACTCAGAAAATGAGGCATAAGTTGAATATTAGGCTGAAAAAAGTCTTAATAATGCAAATTTGAGGTAAAATAACTAACAGAATCCCAAATCAAGTATAAATAGTGTTTGGGATTATGTTATGATTGTTTCTTGCTTAGTTATTATATAATAGTACCTCTTTGAATGAAGGTGCATTTAAGTAGATAAGCACTAGTCCACTAGTAATTATTGTGTGAGGTCCATCAAGTTGATATTAATATAGAAACATTACATGCCCTATGTATCTTAGGTTCAATATATTAATGGACATAAGAAATACTTGAGTTGATTAAGAAACTAGAACACATGACTAACAATGAGTGAAAAATTTCCTTGGAAATCTCTAAAATCACAATGCATGTGGAATAACCTATCCCTAATATTTTGGACTTGAAATAGATTTAAGAAAGAAAAAAAAATTTACTCTCACATAAGTCTCAAGACCAGGGAAAGTAGGCAGAAATCATAGCAGCTTTTACGTACAGGGGTGGCACTTATATTTTATACCTATACTACCAGTGGTGAGTGCATTGTTGGTGGTGCTTCTTAGAGATGAAATAAATAAGGTAGATAAATATGATATGTTATGAAAGACCACAGATAACTTAAATCTAATCTTGTAGGATTTTTCTCCCATTTTTCTAAATAAGAATAGAAAGGCTAATTTGTTGATTATTTTATAGTCAAACTATTTAAAATCTTAGTTTACTTCTTTATAATATATGTTAACTTATTTTAACATGCATTTCAAATGTCATTATATTAGTGCTTTTCACAAATCCTATGAAGCAATTAAAATATGTGTACTTGAATATATGGAATCAACAAAATTGTAACTGTCTTTTACTTAAAATTATCCACATGATTCATGGTAAGTCCACAAATTTTAGTAGCTTCAATTAAAACCATTTTATTGCTCATACTAAATGTATCAGAGTTTATAAATATGTATGTATTGAATTAAATTATCTCCCTGTCTGTGGAATAAAACATTCATTGGCAGAGGTCATTTCTAATTCTTCTTATAAAACATAACCATTATAGGATTCTTTTGATTTTCTACTCCTGCTTTTCCTCTGTTAAAATCACCAGATTCAATGCTTTAATTAAAATAGAGAAGGTATGATCAACTTTCAAATTTCAGATAAAGTCATAAGTATTTAGTAAAAACAATCCCATGTCAGGAATCCACATATCATGGTCTCATTCCATTGCTTAAGCATTCCATTAACTTTCATTTACTTGTGTAATTTACTGTTAGCTTGCTGGAAAGCATTTAAAGCATAAGACTCTTTGAGCAACTGATACTGTCAAAGAAAAAATTTATGAAGTGCTTGAAACACCAGCATACTGTGTCCACTGCTGTAATGGAAACACTAAGCTGAGCTTTATTGCTGAAAGTTAAAGCAAAAGCACAGCCCAAACCAACAGGCTTTGAAATCATGTCTTAAGGATGTAAACATTCTTGGCCTAAATTTTATTGTTTCTCCTTAACAGCTTTGAAGGAGAATTCTGATAATTCATCTTGTTTACATTTTATAATAGGAATACAAGTTGAGAGACGTTACAGAGTTAATGTATATAGAAAAGTTGACTCATCAGATATTCAATAAAAACTCAAATTAAAGTTGGTGTGGTGGTGCACACCTTTAATCCCAACACTTGGAAGGCAGAGGTAGGGAGTCACCATGAGTTCCAGGCCATTCTGGGATTAAATAGTAAATTCCAAGCCATCCTGGGATAGGGTGAGAACCTACATTGAAAAACCAAAAAATAAATAAATAAATAAAAATCTCTCAAATTAATCTTATATTGTGCTCTTCTATAAAAAGTTATCAAACTCAAAGAAAAAGAAGAAAACACATTGTAAACTATGCTAATACATGTATAGTGTATGTAATTTCTTCTGAAGACAATATTTTTTTTTTTAATCAAGGAACAGAATCTAAACAGTACAATTTGTGTTAAATGTCAAGGAACATTATTCTGATAAATGTCATTGTAATAATTACATGGAAATTGTTCTGAGTATTACATACTATATAATCAGTTTTTATAGGAAGATCAAAGGTTGGAATTTCATGACCATTCACTGAAGGCATTTATCAGGGACTTTATTGGGTAGAGCAGAAGAAATTGAGGAAATAATAATTTGCAGTAACAATTATCCCACTCAGTCTTAATGTTGGCTTATAGGCTTTTTGAATATGTGTTACACACTTAGTACTCTTTGGAAAGAGCAATTATGGTCATATTAAATATGGGAGACAAAATGGAGTCCATTATAATTGAATTTTCCAATTAATATAAAACAAACACAAAAATATGTTTCTCATTATTACAGTACAGACTCTGACAATGAAAGACAATGAACTTTTGTGAGTTGACTACCAAGAATAAAAAATGAGCTGGAGAGATGGCTTAGCAGTGAGCACTTGCCTGTGAAGCCTAAGGACCCCGGTTTGATGCTCGATTCCCCAGGACCCACGTTAGCCAGATGCACAAGGGGGCACGTGCATCTGGAGTTCGTTTTCAGTGGCTGGAGGCCCTGGCGTGCCCATTTTCTCTCTCCCTCCCTCTTTCTCTCTGTCTGTCACTTTCAAATAAATAAATAAAAATAAACAACAATAAAAAAGAATAAAGAGTGAGGGATAGATATAATGACCCACATCTGTAATCCCAGAAGTGAAAGAGTGTGTGTTTAGAGGATGAGGGGTGTTGGGGATAACAGCAAAAGGAGAGTTAATTCCAGTCTTCCTGGAATAATGGAGTGAGAATGTTTCAAAACAATCATCAAAGAGAGTTAATGAAGAGTTCTGTACTTCGCCCTGTGGAATCAGTATAGAGTTGGTGAATGTGGGAAAATTACAAATATTATGCTAACAGTGAATAGTACATGTCATAAGATAGTACATATGAAATCATTAAAACATATGCAACATGTCATTATGATTTTGTTTTGCTTTTGATTTTTTGAGGTAGGTTCTCACTCTAGCCCAGGCTGACTTGGCATTCACTCCAATCCCCCCTACCTCTCCCTCTTAAGTGCTAGGATTAAAGAAGTGTACTAGTGTTTTTTTTTGAGCCAGGGACTATGCCTTTGTGCTAATGTTTCATGGAAACATTGTGCTTCATAAGACTGTAAATGGTCAGGAATTTTTTTTTTTTAATTTGTTTGTTTGCTTGTTTGTTTGTTTTGTTTTCCCCTGAGTATCACTGAGGATTTCAGGGAGGAAAGAAAATAGAGTACACAGTATTCAAGTGATGCAGTTCTGTTTGGAGTGGAGAATGCTTAGTTCAAATGAGCCTTGCATGCCTGACATACTCCCTGGCATTTCAAGGCATGCTGTCTGGCACCTGTGTGTATTTGGGCATAAACAAGAGGAGAAGAAGAATACAGAATGAGGAAGCCAAGGTGATTTTGGAGCACTGTAATTGATTCGTCAATTCAAGAGTCTTGGAGAAATCAAGGTCAGTCTAAGTTTGAGGAAGAAAATCCAAATCAATTTTACCGTGACTGAATGTTTCACACAGCACAAACCCATAGGGAAGAATCTTGTAGATCAGTGAGCTCAATTCATGAATCAAGCATGACTTATATGTGTCCTTTATTTTTTCTGTATCCCCCAAACAATTAAATATATAATTTAAGACACTAAAAGTGAAGGTAATCATCAATAACTTTATAAATGGAAAAAAGACAAGAGGCTATTGATCTTATAGTATAAAGTCCTTCAATCTTATTGTGTTTTAGATCATATGAATAGATTTTATATTACTACATCTATAAAATGTAGTTATTTAATGTAGTTCTGAAATATCTCCTGAGAACTTCACATTTCTTTGTTGTAGATAATCTTACCAAATTTATTTTACTTATAAGAAACTATGGCTAATTTTTTGTTAGTTGGAACTTGCAGGTAGCTCATTTTGAAATTATCTTTTACAAAATAATGAATTCTGCTTTCAAAGTACTGTTTATTTATGTATGGGCAAATCAAATTTTCAGAAATGTTCTCATATGGAAAACACATTCATGTCTTTTCATTTTTAATAAAATAGGCAACAATGAAATGTTATTTGAAGTAAGCTAAGAAGCATGAGATTTATTATCATACTATCTAATGTGAAAAGTGACTATACACATTTTACAGGTTATTTTTATATTTAAAAAGCCTTTTATTTCTCTAAGGTCACTATTCAAATGGTTGACAGGGGATAATTTGTTTTGTTCAGTGAATTCCTGATTGTTGTACAAGGAACAGTTCTCTTACCTTTTCTTCAACAATTCATCTTCCTGTGGTGATTTATTTTACTATTTCCAGACATGTTTTATTACCTACAGACTTGGCATACAATCTTTTTACTTTCTTTCTGGGAATTGACTGGGGCCTAAGTACATGGATACACATTATAGCATATACACATCTTATATTTTACATCATTACAGATAATTCTACTCTCTCAAGTTGCACAATTAAAAATATATCTGTATACTATTCTAAAATTGAGAGGAATATTGAAATGTAGTTATATATAAAGTATATAGTATTATGTTTTATAAACAATTTGCTACAATATTACATCTAAAGTCACAAAATAAGGGTTGGAATAGTATTTGGAGGTGACAAAGATATGTGTTGCTATGTCTTGAAAAATATTTTTATACTGATCAGAACAGTGACTTAGATGGAAGTAGGATTTATGAAATAAAAATAGAGAAGAGGTCATATTACATTTTATATGCTATCATTAATATAATTCAGTTTAGATTACAAATAAAGTTTGTATGTTTAAAACAGCCAAACACATAATATTTTGTATAAGACTTAGTACTAATAAAGTATACATTTATCATTTGTCATTGTACTATATGGTAAACCTATAGAATTGTTTTTATTTTCCAAAATTAATTTTGGCTGAGCATATAGTTCAGTGCTACAGCATAGCACTAAACTTAGTGCATATCATCCATGACCTTTGAGTTATACTTCTAGCAGGAGATAAATGATTGCATTTTAAATTTTTGTTGAGAACATTAATAATGCAAAGTAGTCAAATGTCCACAGGATTTCCCTCTTATATCCCCATCTCTCCATTCCATTGAGTGTCCTCCTCAGTGTGATTATCAGTAATCATTGTGGAGTCATGAGGAATTCATCAGTCTCTACTGGGGATGGGGAGGGTCTCAGAGCACACCTTACTTCATGTGGCTCTCTCTTACTACTTTTCCACCCACTGCTCTACAGTATCCCTTTAACCTTGAAGAGAGTGTTATTAGTCTTCTTTAGTGTGGAGCATTTGTCAGCCTCTAATTTTCTGCTTTGGTGAGTTTTGAGTCTCTTCACTGTCTGACATAATTTTCCTAGAAGAGATTCTCAGTCTAACAGTGAGAGAAGCATTAAAGGAAAAATCAGATTTTGGAGCCATTTGAGAGCAGAATGGATCAAAGGTGACAAATGAAGACATTCAGAAGATGCATTGATGGGCATAAACTCTCCTTCAAGGCAAGAACAGGTGAAGCTCACTCCCTTCTAGGGTCTATAGCCTTCCAAGACATAGGCTTCTGACTTGGTTCTCATGCCTAGGTATGAATTCCTTTCTATTAAGTGGGCTTCATATCTAATCATAGATAGTAGATTACCCCCATAGCCTATAGACAACTATTACCTAAAATGGTACATTTTGTCTGGCTGGCTAATTTTGTAGCTTACAGGATCCACTCCTCTTTCATGTTGCTGGTAACTTTTTATCGCCAGCAGCAAGCATAACATATTTGATCACTGTGAGAGCCAGTTTTCATCTCACTTCCACCCAGATCATTTCAGTGCCCTGTGACTGCATGCTGTTGTATCTTCAGAAATAGGATCTTATCATTTAGACCTAGTGGGCAACCAAATGCTTTGGCAATGGCCTGTATTGAGACCCTCACGGGACTCATAATCAACAGATCACTGTATGTGTGCAAGTCTGTGTGTCATGGGAGGGGGACCCAATTCTACCAGCAGGATTTATTAGCAACACCCTGCTGGTTTTAGGATAAAACTTTCTCCACTCTTGCGGAGTACTTTTCTCAAGACTATCCTTCTCTCTCTCTTTCTCTCTGTCTCTGTCTCTATCTCTTCCTAAGAGTTATATCTTTTAGTTAGCTAACCAAAGGCCAGGTTTCCATAATATTAATTCATATCCTTTCCCTCCTTCACTTAACACAGTTATGCTAAGAACCTTTCATTCCCTGGATTCTGTCCCTCAATTTGCTATCTAATATCCTCTCCTCTGCTTCCTCCCTGCTTCTCTGCCAAGCCTCATTCTGACCAGTACTACTGATGCTTATTCACTTATAAACACATCAAACTATTCCATGTTAGGACCCACATGTGAGATAGAGCATGCAGTATTTGTCTTCCTGAGCCTGTGTAACCTGTAGTTATGATTTTTTTCAGGTCCATCTATATTTCTGAAAACTTCATTATTTCATTTATCTTACTGCTAAGTAGAATCCCAATTTGTATACATACCACATCTTCATTATTCATTCATCAGTTAATAGGCATCTGATTTTTGCCTAGTTGTAGCAATGCCTAATTTGAATAAAAGTCAAAATTCATTACAGCCTGTGTAATAAAAAAAATCATGTGAAACCATAGATATTAAATACACAAATCAACCACTTATGCAAGAGGGACCCAGAGTTGAAATAGTGGCACAAAAGTTATAGAGGTAACAAACTGCTCTGTCATTGTATATGAGGCCCACTCAGTGATAAGTAAATCATGCTTGGTGTTGATAACAAAGTTAAATGTCTATGTCTTGAAAGGTCATAGACCCTAGAAGAAAATTTTCTAATATTATTTGGATAAATGGAGAGGTTATGCTAATCAAAAAGCCTTCTAAATGCATTTTTATCTTATTTTATTAATGCTTCTCTCACTCTTGGAGTTGAATCTGTTTTGTTTAAATGGCAGGAAATACCAGAAAGACTCAATACCCATCAAAATAACAAGAAAGGAAAGATAAGTGCCTGGCACAAGATAAGTCACTTCTAGCATACCTGCAATAGCCCAGAAAATAATTCAGAGGAAGATGAGGATTAAATATATTACAAATATATTTATATAATATATGTTTATATGTTTATTTATATAAATATATTATAAATATAAAATATATATAAATATATATGTATATATGTATATATCCCTTTTACTATACTTTTACTATATATAAAATCCTCTTTTAAATTTCCACTGACAAATAACTATGAATGTTTTCATCAATTTCTACTTAGTGAAACCCCATAATGTCTTCTGACTGAGTCACATTGCTTGAACATTCCTCAAAGTATTCTCATCTAGTCACTTATGTTTCAAGTATTTACTGCATTCAACACATTTAACAATGCTTGAAGAGAATGGAAAATGTAATATATTTTACATTTTTAAATTTTACTGCAGACATTATTGGCAGCCATTTTAACCTGGAAGAGAAGGTTCCACAGTTCTCTAAAGTTCCTCTAAAAATATATTATACATTTTTTTTGATATTGTGAAATTTTCCAAGTGTCTAAGAAACCATTGTCTCTCTCTCTCTCTTATTTATAAGTTGAAGCATAATAATAATTTCTGGCATTTTAGATTACAATGCACAGCTTATTAGTTTCATGCCTAGGTAAAGGAAAACTAAAATTATCTGACCATGAGGATGGGAGTTGGTGCTTGGAAGAAGAAAAAAATATCCTGAAAAAAAAAAAAAAATACACCTGACTAAACCTTAGGAAAACAAGTAGGCAGTGACAAATTATCCTCCTTGAGAAATATATGAAGCATTTCTAGGGAGAGTGATGGCTGACATTGACTTTACACTTCTTCCCAGCACCTCTTGGTAATTACATTCTGCTATTCCCTAACCTTTACAAAGGTCTACCACGTAGAACCACCTGGAGATAGGGTTAATTTGGGGGAATGAAAGAACAATGACTACATCTACCAAAGGACATCAGTCTATAAGCAGGAAGCAAAAGAAAAAGCAGCTGTATTGGGTGGCTCATCAATAAAAATGATAGATAACACTTGCCCTACATGTAATAGAAGAATGTGACCTTTGAGATAGAGGCCAGATGGTGTGATGCTACATAAAATCTGTAGGCCTTTAGTCTCAGGCACTCAGAAGGCTGAGGGAAAACAACAGCAAGTTGAAAGTCATACTGGTCTGTGCAGTTAAGACAAGCTATTCTGTACAACTCTGTGATATACTATTTCAAAAATAATAGTAAAAAGAGAACTGGGTATGCAGCTCATGGTAGAACACTTTTCTACTATGTGAGACACCCTAAATTCAAATTGTACTGAAAAAATATCCTAATGATATTAATTTTTATTCACTCCCAAGAGGCCTGATACATGATTGAAGAAGCCAAATAAAGCATATATTCACTGTGAATCTTCATATGGACTAAGTGTTTTCTAATTTTGAAAAGAATTGAACAGCTACATGTCAATAGCTAAATTTATCAAATCAAAGCAAATCACAATAAAGACGAATACTGCTGCGAAGCATTGACAGAGTGAAAAGATTAACGAGTAAGAAAGTTTAAGCATTGCTAACATTTAAGAAAGTAGTATTTGAAGGCTGGAGAGATGGCTCAGAAGTTAAGGTGCTTGCCTGCAAAGTCTCAAGACCAAAGTTCCATTCATCAGTTTCCCAGTACAGTGGTTTGATTCAGGTGCCCATCACAAACTTAGGTATTCTGAATGCTATGGTCCCAGAAGATAGAAATTTGGGAATTAACTCCTCCTGGAGGCAGTGTATTTTTGGGACCAGGCTCATGGGTGTTATAGCCAGCTTCCTTTTTCCAGTGTTTTCCACACTTTTCTGTAGGTATTGTCAGTCTGATGCTGGCGAGGAGGGTGATGTCCATCCTCTGCTCATGCCCATCATTTTCCCCTCCCATCATAGAGCTTCCTCTTGAGTATGTAAGCCAAAATAAACTGTCCCTCCCAACCTGCCCTTGGTCAGGTGTTTTCTGCCAGCAATATGAACCTGACTGCAAGACCCAGTAACCATGTAAAGCCAGCTGCATCACAGCACATATATCCAGGGTTTATTTGCAGTAGCTGCTGGCCCTGGCATACCCATGTTCTCTGTCTCTTCTCTCTCTCTTGCTCTCTTCTTGCAAATACATAAAAAGATGTTTTAAAAAAGAAAGTGATATCTGAATGGTCAATATAGTAAATGTAATAATACACAATAAAAATAATAATAAATAATAATTAAAACAAATGTACAAACTATTGTTAGCCAGATCCACAGTTGTTTTTCTCATTAAAAACAGCACAGAGCAACATATTGCCGCAAAAACTGTTGTGACAAGTCAATGCAAACAGTAACCATCTTGAAATACATTCAGGTATCTCCGTTTTCCTCATCAAGGCCTTTTCCTTAAGATAACTATCTTCATACTACCTAAATAACAGGGATTCTTATATAACCTAAATTTTGTAAAAGGAAAAGAATTAGTCCTATGACCATTTAGCCTTCAACTTAGGTGAAGGAAAGCATTTACCTAGGGCTCACTAAAATACCATGACTGGGCTGGAGAGATGGCTTAGCGGTTAAGCGCTTGCCTGTGAAGCCTAAGGACCCTGGTTCGAGGCTCGGTTCCCCAGGTCCCACGTTAGCCAGATGCACAAGGGGGCGCACGCATCTGGAGTTTGTTTGCAGAGGCTGGAAGCCCTGGCTCGCCCATTCTCTCTCTCTCCCTCTATCTGTCTTTCTCTCTGTGTCTGTCGCTCTCAAATAAATAAATAAAAATTAAAAATAAAAAGCTTAAAAAAATAAAATAAAATACCATGACTTAGTCATGAAAGTATGTAGTACTCCTTCTTCCCAAACATATGCATGCCTAACACCACATCAATAAACTCCTGGACAACAGCTGCTGAAACAACCATGAGTGCATACCCTATGTATAGCCTCAAATAAAATACAGTACAAGGAGTGGTGGGATGGAATAACAGTTAAGGCACTTGCCTGCAAAGCCAAAGGATCCAGGTTCTATTCCCCAGGATCCATATTAGCCAGATGCACAAGGGGGTGCACGCGTCTGGAGTTTGTCTGCAATGTTTGGAGGCCCTGGCGTGCCCATTCTCTCTCTTTCTTTCTTTCCCCTTTTCTCTCTCAAATAAACAAATAAAAATATAATGAAGCACTGACAAAAATAAAGATGTTAGAGGAAATAATAGCCTATGAAATTGAAGTTATAGCAAGTGATAGACACACCAAAACTCACAGCAACTTTAGCAAAAATATAATACTAAAATTCCTATCTTCTTCAATTCATCATATTCAACACATCACATCATCTTCCAACAAAATGCTGCAAGGCAAAGGGACAAAAATAATCTGATGCTTGACTTTAAGTTGTCACAAATGCGGGATTGTTTAAAATGGAAATTCAATCTAACTGTGATATTTAACATTTAAAACTAATGAATATAGCAGATAGTATGCAAACCAGTTTGGAAATATAACTGAGATGGGTATAGTGCAAAGAATTATAAGATCTATTTATATAGCAAAATATAAAAAGAAAAGAGAAATCAAAGAAAAGAGAGTCTAAGAAATATAGAAAAATTAGAAGAAGTATAAAAACAGGAAATGAAAATATGAAAAAGAAAAGGAACAGTAGAAAGATCTAAATAATAAGGTTTGATAAAATTTTCAAAATTAACAACAAAGACAAAATCACAAATCTAGAAAGCTCAGAGTATACTAAGAATGATGAAGATTAAAAAATTTTACATCATGATATGTCATTTTCAAACTGCAGAAAATTAAAGCAAAAAAGAACATTGAAACTGTGAAAATAATTGAACACCTTACCTACAGAATAAATAGGATAAGAATCGCATTAAACTTTTCTCCAAAAATCACAAATCCTAGAAGCAAAAGGAGTAAAATAGTTAAGGTAAACTGCCAGAAGGAAAATATCACCAACACAGAAATATGTGTCCAGTGAAATATCCTTCAGAACTGAAAGGAAAGAAGACTATTTTAGAAAGAAAAAAAAAATCAGAGAAAGAAAATATGTGACCATTATACATGCTGTGCTACAAAATCTAAAAGAAGTTCAGGCAGAAGGAAAGGAACCTGGTTCATCTGCTTGAAGAAGAAAACTGTTAAAGATAGAAACATCAATATAAACATATTTTTAAATTGTTAATTGATAACTTTATTGGATTTTTTGTGTGTGGTTTTTCTTTTTTTATGTTCACCCTCTATGCAATTTTTCATTTTATTTATTTTATTAGTTTTGTATTCAGCAAATACAGGCAGTTTGGTACCATTAATAGGCTCATCTGTGGCCAGTAGAGTCTCTCTAGCCCAGGCTGACCTGGAATTCACTCTTACATCTCATGGTGTCCTCAAACTCATAGCAATCCTCCTACTTATGCTTACCTATTGCTGGGATTAAAAATGTGTTGCACCATGTTGGGCTCAGTTTTAGTGGATGTTTTAATAGTTAGCAGCTTGCTTACAGATATAAGATTATCTTTATTTAATGGTAATGGATTATGGATCAACAAATTAAATGACAAGAGCTAGGAAGATTGAAGGACATATTTTTGAAAACTGTTATGAAATGCTAATGCTAACAAACTCAAAAAGTTAAGAGATTTAGTTATTTAAAAGGGAACTTATATTTGTCATAAACGTATTTCTCCCTCCAGAAAAATTGTTAAATTATTTGTAAAAGTATAACTGGCATACTAAAAGAAGAAAATAATGGGATGACATAAACAAAACTCAATAGGAAAATAGACAAAAGAGAGACATAAAGGCTAGGGAGATGTCTCAATAAGTTGAAGGTGCTTGCTTCCAAAGTTGTTGGTGGGTGATACCTCCATAAGTGTTTCATTTGTTGAGGAGAGTTTTGGAAATCCAAGGCCTTCTGTGGTTACATATTAATTTTGAGATTATTTTTCTATCCCTGTGAAGAATGATGCTCTAATGTTTATTCAAATTACATTGACTCTGTATAATTCTTTTTATAGAATGGCCTTTTCACAGTATTTTTTCCCATTCATGAGCATGGGAGGTCTTCCCATCTTCTCGTGTCATACTCACTTTCTTTCTTCAGTGTTTTATACTTACTTTGTACAGTTCTTTCCCTTCCTTGGGTAGTGATATTCCAAGATATTCAATATTCTGTGGGTATTGAGAAAAGGACAGCCTTACTGATATCTTTCTTAATGTTTTGTCTTTAGAATATGTAGGAAAGTTAAAGACATTTGTGTGTTGATTTTGTATCCTGCTACTTTGCTGAAAGAATTTCTCTCCTTTGGAAGTTTTTAAATAGAGTATTTCAGGTCACTTATATTTAGAATCATGTCATCTGTGAATAGGGCTAGTTATAATTCTTTCTTTCCCATTTGTATCCCTTTTATGTCTTTCTCCTGTCTTATTACTTGTGCTGGGACTTCTAGTACTCTATTGAAGAGCAGTGGTGAGAGTAAGCAGCCCTATCTTATTCCTGATCTTAGTGGGAATGATTCAATTCTTTTCCTATTTAGAATGATTTGGGCCTTAGGTAATATATATGACCTTCACTATGTGAGATATGGTCCTTCCAGCCCTAATCTCTCCAGCATTTTGATAATGTAGTAGGGCTGTATTTTACTGAAGGTCTATTTAAATGATGATACGGTTCTTATGTTTAAGTGAATTTACATGGTGCTTATTGATTTCCAAATGTTGAACCATCCTCATCTGTTGGCCCAAATTCATCCCAGATTCCAAATCCCCATTATTCATGTAAAACTAGGTGCACAAAGTGGTGCATGCATCTGGAGTTCATTTGCAGATAGAGGCCCATTCTCTCTCTATGTCCCTCTCTCTGCTTGAAAATAATTTTTTTTTAAATTATGCAAAGAAACATAGGTCAAAAACAATGAATAGGAAATACCAAAGGAATGTTATTAATTCACTTTTATAGATAGTCTTAAATATGGATGGTCTAAAAGCCACAATTTAAAGATGGAAAACATTATTTTTGAAAAATATAAAGGTGAGACCAACTATATGTTGTGTATTAGAAATCTGCCTTACATATAAGACAAAAAATAAATTAAAAGCAAAAGGATAAAGGATGGCTTAGACTTACCATGTAAACCCAAAATTTAAAACTGTGGAATAACTATAACTATATGAATTTCAAAAAAATTAGACTATATCCCAAGGGAAAAAAAAATATCAGTAATGCAGAGGAGCAATCACGAAGATGAAAATGGAGTCAGTTATACAAGATAACAAAACAATCTCCACTATGTATTAATATTCAAAAATAAGTAATAAACAGCATCAAACTCATGAGCATAAATATGAAAATATTATAAAAAGATCAATGGTTACTTATAATAATATTGATGATATTGTCCAGTTCTCTAAAAAATATAATCTACTAAGCTTCAAAGTAGATTTATATAATCTGAGTGGATCTATGTTTAGTAAGGAAATTGAATCAATAATGAATTACTTCCTGAACAGAAAGCATGAGGCAATAATATAATATAAAAGATTTCATTGGTGTCCATCTATGTTAACAGAGCAAATTATGCTAATTCACTTCAAACTAATGCAGAAAATGAAAACAGAAGATGCATATTGTTCAAAGCCTGATTTGCCCTAGGTCCAAAACCAAAGAAAATTTAACATTAGGGGCAAACTATGGACTCATCCACTTATAAGTAATATCCTTAGTACACAGTTGTTGTCAAGGCTAAGGAGATGGCCCAATTGATAAAAGTATCTGCTGTGTAAATTTGACAAGATCTACAGAACCCACAGTTAGCATCTGTTAGCCCAGCCCCAATATGACAAGCAGGCAGGGATTGAAAGCCAGCTATTTTAGCATGCATACACAGCCAGCAACAAAAAGCCGTGCCTCAAAACATCAAAGGAAGGGTTCACAACCAGATATGTCCTCTGACCTACATATGTACACTGGGACTCATTCACATTTGCATACACACATATACCCAGGCTTACAAACACACATAGAGAGGTAATAAAATTGTATTGGCATGTTAAATCCCACAATGTATAAAATGAACTGTACTTTAAAATTATGTGAGGTTCATTCTCCAGATTGTATGGCTAAAAATGAAATACATGAAATCATACCAATAACTCTGAAAAAAAAAACAGTTGACATAATTTATAGTGCTGGCATGATAAAAATGTTCAACAATCAGAAATTGAGTAAACTGTCCTCATTCTTCATAAAGACTATATGTGGGAAGTAGAACAATATTCAGTAACAAAAATAAGAGGTAAGAAGTCATAAATATATAAGAATATTAGTTCATGTGGCTAAATGAAGTCAGTCTAAAAGGTAACATATTGTGATTTTAATTACATAGCATTCTGCAATTGCCAGCTCTATGGAGGGAGTGAAACAATCCGCTGTCGCCTAGGGCTGGGTGAAAACAGAGCAATGACTTGGTGGAACACAGAAATGGCAAAGTGCTTAAGATATGTTGTATAGACCTATAACATTGAATCCATCAGTTTATTTATTGGGCAAAACTGCTCAAAATAAAGAATAAACTCAATTATATCATTTAGCTAACAATATATGATATTTTTCATCACCTGTTTATGATAAGGAACAAGGGAAACAAAAGTAAAAGGAATTCTCAATATTGTTTGTAAGCCTACACCTACTTTATAAAATATAGTCTTTTAATTATAAATTTATAAATGTTAGTGAATTTATCATTAAATATTTATACAAAAATTGCACCCAGAAGATTGTACCCTTAAATTTCAACAGCACAACTTTTCCTGAACTTTCAGGAATCAAAATTTAAATATTTTCCCCAATGCAGTGCATCTTTGATGCATGCTCTTCTGTAAGCCATGCATTTAGAGTAGTTAATAGAGTCATGGACACTAATTTTGGAGCATGTGTCTAATTTTACAGTTTATTTTTTTTCCTGACATTCTAATAGACTGTTAAATAATTAGGGATCATTGATATGACATATCTTTTAAGAAAAATATCACCTCAGAGAAGTATGCCATTCTCTAACACGTTAGCCACTTCAGCTTTGCCCTCAGACTAAGGAAACAAGACAGAACTTTGATAATTGTCACCTACCTGTAAAGCTGTATTTCTTCAATCTTGCTAAAAAGAGAAAAACAATTCCAAACGGATCCAAATAAAGTTGTTGTGCCAAAGTTAAGTCATTGTATTATGTAATTGATTTAAATAGTTCATGCTAGGGAATCATTGTTAATTCTAAGATTTGCAGTTTTTTTTTTTTTTTTTAAATTTGGAGTCATTGGTACTCTTCCATAATTAGACATGTAGTTTTAAAAATACTGTCGGGCTGGAGAGATGGCTTAGTGGTTAAGCGCTTGCCTGTGAAGCCTAAGGACCCCGGTTCGAGGCTTGGTTCCCCAGGTCCCACGTTAGCCAGATGCACAAGGGGGCGCACGCGTCTGGAGTTCGTTTGCAGAGGCTGGAAGCCCTGGCGTGCCCATTCTATCTCTCTCCCTCTATCTGTCTTTCTCCCTGTGTCTGTTGCTCTCAAATAAATAAATAAAAAATGAACAAAAAAATATTTTATTAAAAATAAATAAATAAATAAATAAAATAAAAATACTGTCATATGCCAGGCATGGTGGCATAAGCCTTTAATCCCAGCACTCAGAAGGCAAAGGTAGGTGGATCACCATGAGTTTGAGGCCACCTTGAGACTACATAGTTAGTGAATTCCAGGTCAGCCTGGGCCAGAATGAGACCTTATATCAAAATAGCACACAAACAAACAAAAGTAGTTTCACATAATTTTCTTCATGAAATACTATAAGAAAAACAAATCTTATACCAAAGTTAATATGAATATACTCATTGATGTTTCTACCACCTGATGAACTAGATGGTATCTCTATATTTTAGTTACTCCATAAGCAGTTTGTATGGAAGGGATTTGGGGAGTAATATAAGAATAATTAGCGTTTGACACAGAAAACATATAAGCATTTTCTGACATAAATCTATTTCTTGATTTTTTTTATTATTTTGCAAGTGTTGACATTTTCATGCATGTATACAACATCTTTTTATCATATTTTCCTATAATTACTCTCTCTGTGATCAGGCAATCAATCTTAATTAAAATCAATGGGTAAAGCAAAAGAGTGAGAGTTTATCTAATGGTTTCCATAGGTTAAAGTCTACACAAGGAAGATAGTCTCTTCCATACTGTCAAACTTTTACATTTCTTGACCACTTATCATGTCCAGGGAAATTGTTTTTCTAACAGTGCACTCAATTGTAACACTCCTGGTTATCAAAGAATGTAAGAGCCACAGGGTGGAAAGATATGCTCTGAGGCATTGCCCTCTTCCACCATTCAGTCTCTGACCCTACAGTGATTACCTGTAACATCACTGAGGAGGTCCCTCTATGGAATGGGGTCAGGGAAAGTAAACATAAGATGGAAATGTGACCAACTTGAAATATCTTTATATATTAAAATTTTCACTTTAAAAAGTAGATAAAATTTAAGTTTTATGCCACATTTTCTAGATAGCATTATTGAAGTATTACCATGATCTTTCTTAACATGTGCTATGTTGTTTCGACTACTTCTTATCTAATCTTCTCTTTGTCTTTATTATATCTCTCTCCCCCTTTCTTCCTCTTTCCTCTTCTCCATCCCTTCTCTCCTCTCCCTTTGCATATGTATGTACATGATTATGAATATATTTTCTATGATAAAGTGTTTTACAGCAAATAATAACTCCTATATGTCCAATTTGCTTCAGTGAATAATTCTTCCAACTCTCAGGTTTTAGTGTTAGATCATAATTGTTATGACCAATAACAGTATCTTATTGTTATTTAAATAGTGCCCTGTGTGTGGTGCTTCTTACTAATGGGATATATACAGATTCTGCTACAAAACATATGAGTATATGTGAAATTTCTGGCTGAACAGTGGCGAGTTCTTCATGAGATGCACTTTGCTTTTTTTCCTTCATGACAGATTCCTGTCCGCATGGCTGGAGCTTTACAATAGCTCTTTATGTAATAAGATGTTGTCTATGACTGAACGTCAGTAGAAGTGTGACTAAGGAGACAAGCATTGTTGAGATAGCACACCAAATGTGGCTTCTAATAAAATAAAATATCATTAGCTAATCCAACACAGTTAAATGACCTTGCTCATACATCACATTTGCCACAACTATTTACCAGAATACATTTAGTTAGTAGAGTGGAAACATATTTTCATGTTACTGAAATCAAACTGAAAGGGATACAGAATACATTGATAAATAATTATATTTTCTTAAGAAAAGAGCTGGAAGAGGAAGGAGAGAACAGAGACAGAAAGACACAGAGACAGAAGACTCCTATCATTGAGAGATGAAGAGCAGTTGCAAACTGAGTTTTGAGTTATAGAAAAGGGATTCCTATTTCCAGAGTCAACTTCTCACAGGTTTCAATCTCACTTATTATCTCTTCCAAGCTTTAAGAAATACAACAAACAGGCTGGGGAGATGATTTAGAGGCTAAGGCACTTACCTGTGAAGGCTATGGAACCAGGTTTGATTCTCCAGTACCCACATAAGCTATATGTGTGTGTGTGTGTGTGTGTGTGCGTGTGTGTGTGTGTGCGCGCGCGCGTGTGTGTGTAGGGAGATAGAGAGACAGACAGACAGACAGACAGACAGACAGACAGACAGAGAGACAGAGAGACAGAAAGAGAGAATTGGTGCTCCATGGCCTCAGCCACTGCAATCAAACTCACCTAGTAGGCATGTGTGATCTTGTGCAGATCCCCTTCCTGCATCTCTTGTATATGGGATCTGGAGAGACATGGAACATGACTCCTTAAGCTTCACAGGCAAGCATCTTAACCACTGAACCATCTCTCTAGCCCAAGGAAATGTTTTGACTTTGCTCAAATTATCAGTTTTTTTTTTTTCCAATAACAGTATTTCTAGACATCTTGCTGTTTATGTCTGCCTCAAACTTCCATTTGCCTGGAGCAAGATCAGTAATCCCAAAAGTAAACTCTATATTCTTATTTCCTTTTGGCTTTCATTTACAATATCACTTTTGATACTAAGTCACAAATGACGACTGTCAGAGGACATATAGATGTAGCTGACTCAGAGTTTAAAGGATATGAAGGACACACACACAAATTGAAAAGCATTCTCCATGAAATCAATGTTTATAAAGCACCAAAGAGCCATATATATATATATATGTTAGAATACTTGCTGCCATTATAACAGTGTATGGACAGTGAAAAGTGAATGATAAAATTGAACAGAAAGAGAGAAGGATGGATCAAGAGAGAGAAAGGGATCCATTGGTGACCACTTCTATATTATGCCTAGGGACAAGTTACCTCACAGACATCTACAACACATATTTAAATACTAAATGTGTTTGGGCGAGTGTTAATGATGGAATGTCATTTGAGTTTATCATCTGTGTAGTTTCTCCTCCAAGCTCATCTTTATCTTAAACAACAGATGCTTCAGGTATTTTAGAGCTTACAAATTGATCGGGTTACTATATTTCCTTGGCAAGTGGTGCTCCCAGAATGATGGTGCAAGCATTCAGAATAGCTAATGTGATGGCAGTCTTTGAAATTATAATTATGTGCCTTGATTTTGTTTATAAAGGAAATGCATTTGATGTCATCACTGATTTCTTAAAATAGACAAAATGTCACAAGACTCGTGTGATTCTCAGGAAATAGAGTAGGACCTAGTATATTGCTCAAACACAGGGAAACTAAAGAGCTTCATGATCTGCTACTGATGGCAAATTTACTATTTCTCCTTATGTTCACCTTACCTACAAATAAATAATCATAACACCATAGAGACTCATGATATAGAATATTTATGGACTCAAAAATCATTTATTAAAATGAGCTTTTATACTGGTTTCTCATCTTGTTACTTTAATTATTTTAACTTGCCTTATTGCTTGACTGTTATTTAAGATATATATATATATATATATATATATATATATAT
Source organism: Jaculus jaculus (assembly GCF_020740685.1). Classification (NCBI taxonomy): domain Eukaryota; kingdom Metazoa; phylum Chordata; class Mammalia; order Rodentia; family Dipodidae; genus Jaculus; species Jaculus jaculus. The sequence continues at coordinate 181,250,139 of NC_059103.1, read as the reverse complement.
ATGTATATATATATATATATATCTTAAATAACATATATATATCATATATATATATGATTCATATTTTAAACACCTACTTTTTATCCATATACTACATTGAGGTTTAATTGTACTTTTGGTCTGTGCTTATCCCAATGTCGTTCCTTTCCCAAATCATGAATTACTACCCTTTCTTTGGGTTCCATAATACATATAATAATTCTGGGAAGTCAATATTCAGTTTATTACCACTGGATTCTTATAGGCAGAGCATAATAATAAACCATTTTATTTAAAATATTTAGGAAAATAATTTTGTAATGCTGATTATAGACACATTGGTGGATATTATCCTGCTTAACTTTATCATTTATATTGTTTTGTTTATTTTTTTGACACTTCTACTGTTTATCTTTTTGTAGATGTTCTCCATGATTGCATTTACAAGAGAATTTTTTTAATTGTCTTAAAACCACTCACATATAAGTTGACATAGTGGGCATTCTACAATCAACATGTATTTTTTTTTGTTTGTTTTTGGTTTTTCCAGGTAGGGCCTCACTCTAGTCCCAGCTGACCTAGCTTGGGGAGAGGGATCAGTGGTTAAAGTGATTTCTGTACACAGTGAGGAACTAACTACATATTCCCTGAACCCATGTAAAGTCCCGGACACTACACGGCTAGTGTCTATAAACACAGCATTCCTAGGGTCAGAAGGAAGGTGAAAACAGGAGAATCACTAAGAAATTTGCAATCAACAAGCCTGGGATTCACAGTAGTGAATAAAAGAAGCTGTCTCAAACAAGATGTAGGGTGAGGACCACAACCTGATAATTGTCCTACAACCTCCACACATGTACTGTACACAATTTTAACACATGTACTCCACACACTTTTACACATGGCCTTCTGTGCTTACAAGCACATCACACATACAAACATACCAAGAAAAGGTTTTGGGTGAGAAAAAAAAAAAAAAGACACTTTCCAGAAAACATTAACTGGAGAAAGTATCCCAAAAGTCTCCAAAATAAAATGGGAAAGGTAGACAATATATTGAACTTTATAAATATTAGTGAGCTGAATGAATAAGTGACCAGTGTGATATTTTTGACATTAGGGAATTAAATTACAGGTTACATCTTGATAGCATTAATGATTTATAGGTATCTATTAAAATTTATCAATAAGTCAATTATAATGAAAATTAAATCATAATATTCATATTTAAAAAAAATATTTACCAAAGAAGTGAAATGTTAGCATTGAAGAACTAATATTTTGTTATGTTTTGTTTTGTTTTGGCTTGGTTTTCAAGGTAGGGGCTTGCTCTATCTCAGGCTGACCTAGAATTCACTGTGAAGTCTCAGCGTAGCCTTGAACTCCCAGTGATCCTCTGACCTCTACCTCCCAAGTGCTGGGATTAAAGGTGTCTACCACCACACTCAGCAAATGAACTAGTTTTTAAAGGTTTCCTCTTGTAAATATTTTTCACAACCCATCATTTAAGCCAAGATTATTTTTATGCTTTTTCAAAGTTTTTGGTTGTTTTGTTTTGTTTCTCATTTAGATTTATGTGGGTACTGGGGAATCAAACCCTGCCTGCCAGGTTTTGCAAGCAAGTGCCTTTAACTCTTGAGCCATCTCCCCAGCCCCCTGTTATAACTGAAATTTTATTTTATTTTACAAAAAAATATAACAGGTTATAATCTTTTTTATTTTTTATTATTTATTACTCTTTAAAATAAAATAGTGGTACCCTTTAGGACCCATTCACCAGTTCCAATTCTGCTGAAAGTCTTCCCTTAAGGTCATTGGTTTTCCTAGTGGGGACCAAGAGGACTCAGAGTCAGTCTCTGCAGGGGTAGGGGAAACTGCCTCAGGCAATTCCCACCTACCCTGAGACTTTTACAGTCATTCTTCCCCTTCTTCCAAAATGTCCCCTAAGCTGAGCCTTGGCAAGAAAGATAGGGATTATATTCTTAAAAATTTAAAAATAGAATATCTCATTCTTTAAATTTTCGTGTTAAACATGCAGAAAAATGCATGTGAATTCACTGTGCATAGTATCAGGGTTTACGAAAATTTTCATAATACCTGCCAGAACATTTGTCACTGTTAAAGGACCTTAGCTGTCTACATTAAAGCTAAGTAAAGATGTAACACAAATAGGAGTGACTTCACAACTTACTACTGCCTTTCAGCAAAGAGATTTACAAGTAAAAGTAAATGACAAATGTGAAAATAAAATGGCTAACTTTTATATAAAAAATATGTTATAACTTTCACAGCTCCTTTGTTCTTTACAGTTTCTAATAGTACAAAATCTCTGCTAAAATGGTGAAACTGTAGCTCAGAGACAATTTTCAAGCATCATAGACAAATTAATAGCTAATCTGTATTTCATTCTTAATATTAGGATTTTTAGAAAGCTGCTTTTACTCTTCCTTTTTATAACTTCATTTTATGTTACTTGCTTGTAAATGTCACAAAATACTTTATTGGGAATAAATATACCATATGTCACAATTCCTCAACATTTATTGTTATGTATATAAACCAGCTGATATGTAGAAAATAACAAGAAAGAAGGAGATGATAAAACTGATAAATAAAGAATGACATTGACTACAACTTCAAACTGAATTTTAATAATGCTTAGCTTTTAATATATAGTTACTTCCAAAATTAATAATGAAAATGTAATAATGTTTGAATTATATATTTATTGCTGGATTTCAGATTCCACAGATATTACTGTGAGTTCTTATTGATTATGGAATTAAACTTAGTCATTACATTTGACTTTTAGATAAAAGAAAAAGAAAAATGATCTATTAATGACAATAAGAACCATGCTATGCTCTCACCATATTAGGAATTAAAACACAAATATATGTTTTGTGGAGGATATATGTGAACCATGAAAACAAATAAAATTCCATACCTACTGAATAAGGTGATCAGTTAGATCACTTACAGCTGTGGTCTTTTCTTCTTGTTGTTGATGAAAATAGTTACAGCTGTTGGAAAAAACATATTTTTTTTTTTAGAAAATAACTTTCACTCATGGAAAATGACATGATTTCCAATAGAATACTGAAGAAAATTATTCAATAAGACCTCCTGAGGAGTTATTGCTCAATATGCTTTTGTCAACCTCCATTTAACTTGCCTCATGTAAGTGTTACAAAGAATTCTGAAAAGAATGATATTAAGGCATATCCAAATCATTTACCAACAAAATTAATAATACACTCATTTAAGTTGTGACCAACAGTAAAATGTGTTCAAGGAGGCAATCAGACAGCACACTCAGCAGGATCAGACCATGGGCCAAAAGCATATTTCTGCTGTAGCAACACTGTAATTGCACAATTGAGGAGCTGCTTTATCACTGAATAATCTTAAAGTCTCAAACCAAATATTGTTTCCTGGTAATTTCAAGCTTTCCATAAGTTCTAAAATTATCCTTTTCATAAATATACCTTACAACTTAAGGTTACTATTGGTTTATGTTTTCTAGATGAAAAGAGATGTGTAAATTTGCCAATGATTTTATATGGTTCAGTACATTCTAAACATAAAGAAATTTGTGGGTTCTCCTTAACTAAAAGAAAATATATCATTTGAATGTCTTTAAACCCTTGACCTTTAAGTATTTCAAGCACATAGGACACTCCTTTCTGCAGTTCCCTTAGAAAACCACCCCAAACAAAATTCCAATGGTTCTAAAATGACATGGAAATACTCTGAGTTTATTATTTTGCAATATATATATATATATATATATATATATATATATATATATATATATATATATGTATATATTAGAAATCACATGCCAATAAAAAGATTACTGCATATAAGGAAAGGTTCTTAACTGATAGGCAACGATCTACAAATTTTCTTTAATGCTTAAGAGTTCTCAGTATTGAGAGTGCAGGCAGGAAGACTGAGGAGGTTAGGGAGCTAGAGTTCCCTAATAAGGGGAGTTGGCATTCTCAAACTATAGAAATGTGCTGATTAGATCATAAACACTTACTGTCAAAATTGGAGCTAGTACTGTTATAAAAGTCAAGACCTAGAGATGTAAATGACCTTGCCTAAAATTCATACCACTTTCAAGATTTAAAATGTCTCATATCAAATTGTTTCTGTTCTTCTAATGAAGAGTATAGAGAGTAACTGAAGGAATTTCAACCCTTCACTCAAGTCAAATTGACTAGGTAGATGCCATTAAGACAATTTATTTTATTTTATTTTATTTTATTTTATTTTATTTTATTTTATTTTATTTTATTTTATTAGTTTCCTATTCAGCAAATACAGGCAGTTTGGTACCATTATTAGGGTCATCCGTGACCTAACCCCTCCCCATTGGACTCTCCTTGTTGAGGTATATGGGTCGTGCATTGTGGAGTTAGCCCACAGTTATTGGTATGATAAATGTCTCTGCATATCATGACCCAACATGTGGCTCTGACATACTTTCCACCCCCTCTTCCTCAAAATTTCCCTGAGCCATGTTGGGTTCATTTTTGGTCTGCTTCAGTGATGAGTTGTTGGGGCCCTCTGAGGCTCTGTCTCTCTGATTTGGTAGGAGTTGATTTTTCTCTGTGTTGGCCTTCCACCTTGTGTGGGTATCCAGTTCATCAGGAAAACAGCACCCTTACTTGTTTCGCCAATTTTCCTTAGCTTCAGTCAGGGCCCTTTTGAGGTATGGTGGGGTGGCTCTCTCCTTAGGATCTGCATCTATCTGAAAAAGAAAAGCAGATTCTCTAATGGAGAGTAAGTTAGCACCAGGACAAATGAGATGACACTAACTTTTTTTATAGATAGTTTAATAGGTGTAGGCCCTCTTGTACCCCATGATTGATAGTAGCTTGATATTGGAGAATGGGCTTATGTTTGCATATGGTTCTGACTTGATTCCCAGCTCCAGCTATGGGTTCCATACCACTGAGCGGATCAGTTAGCCAAATCAAGAGCAGTTGGTTCCCCACCATGGCTGTGTGCCACTATTGCACTTGTGTGTGCATCACAACAGGTTATTTGTTTCAAATTAGGTTAGACCATGAGTTGCTTGGACAGTATCGGTCATTTCCCCCAGTCCCCATGTAGCACCTTCTGGCACTAGACACGCTGACTGTCTGGGGACTGACTCTCTCCTAGCTTCCAGCCATTACTTTCCATTTTACTTGTCAGCTGCATATGGTGTCTTTAGCAATAAGGGTCTTACCACTAACCTTTGGTGGGTCATCAAGTACTCTGACAGAAATCTGTCATTCTTTTAGGAAACCTTGTAGGTTTCTCTGATCAGAAGCTCGTGGCCCCATGCTGGTACTGGGAGTTACAAGTCAGTGCCCACTAAGAAAATGAGGAAAAAGATAACTAATATACAAGAGTTAGAGAGAAGAGAGAGTGCGGCGGGGGGTAGGGGGGGAGAAGGAGAGGGAGATGGAGGAAGGGAAGAGTAGAAGATTTAGGTTAGACTTGATCCTACCCTCTCCAGTGTCTTGTGGTTCAGGTGTTTCCTGTAAGGGCCTGTGAAGGTTCAGCCATTTGGTCTGCCTTTTAGGAAGCAGAATTTTATGGTACCATTGCCGTTTGGGTCTACATAAGTGTTTCCCACCTTTTCTATGCCCTCCCTTCCTTCCCCATCTATCCTAGTGTCTAGTCCATGAGATGCTTGCTGGGTATGTAAGGGATCTTGGGTAGATTCAGTTTAGGTGCTGTAGATGAGTGAGACTATGTGGCAATTTTTTTTCTGTGATTGACTAAGTTCACTGACAATTTTAAGTAGCTAATATATTTAAAACTCTTCAGTGTATTAATGGATGGTAAAAGCTTTCATATAAATATGTATGTATGTATGTATTATGTATATATGTATGTGTGTGTGTGTGTGTATGTACATATATATATATATATGTATATATATATATATATGGTATCTTTTTACATAAAGTAACAAATTATAAATTTTATTTATGCAAATACATTTGAATTACTATATAAATATTATGTATGCATTCACATGTACTTACACAAACATCCAGACTGTCTTCCATTACTTATTGCTTAAAGAAACATTTGTAATTAAGCTAGAGACATAGCTCAGCAGTTAAGTGGTTTGGCTACAAAGCCAAACAACTTGGGATCGAGTCCCCAGTACTAATATAAAGCCAAATACACAACTTAGTTCATGCATTAGGAGTTCATTTGCAATGGCTAGAAGCTCTGATATGCCCATTCTCTCAATTTCTCTCTCTCTCTCTCTTTATATCTCCTTGCAAATAAATAAATAAATAAACAATAATATACTTTTTAATTTTTTTTATTTATTTTTACTTATTTATTTGAGGACAGAAGACAGAGAAAAAGAGGCAGATAGATATAGAGAGAATGAGAGCACCAGGGCCTCCAGCTAGGGCAAATGAACTCCAGTAACAGAACATGAGGGAATAGTGGGATACACTTAAACATCCTAATATCAGAATCATTGGAATACCAGAAGGAGAAGAATTTCACACCCAAGGCATGGAGAACTATTTTAACAAAATAATTGAAGAAAACTTCCCCAGTCTCTTAAAAGAAAGGCCCATCAAGATACAAGAAGCCAACAGAACTCCAAACAGACTGGGCCAAAGGAGAAACTCCCCAAGACATATTATCATTAAGACTCTAAACATTGACACCGAAGAGAAAATCCTAAAAGCAGCTAGGAAACAACAGCACACCACTTTCAAATGAAACCCCATCAGAATTACTTCAGACTTCTCAATGGAAACCCTGAAAGCTAGAAGGGCCTGGAATGAAACTCTCCAAACTCTAAGAAACTATGGCTTCCAATACAAACTACTCTACCTGGCAAAAGTCTCCCTCATAATAGATGGTGAAAGAAAAACTTTCCATGACAAAACTCAGCTTTACAATTATATGAACACAAAACCAAACCGACAGAAAATATTCCAGGAAATTCTCCACAGAGAAGAAACAAATAACCAAACACAAATGCCTACAAGAAGCAGATCACCTTGTGCATCTGGCTTAAGCATAGGTCCTGGAGAATCAAGCCTCCAACTGGGATCCTTTGGCTTCATGGGAAAGTGCTTAACCACTAAGCCACCTCTCCAGCCCTAAAATTATTATTATTTTTTTTAGAAACCTTACTCTCAAAGTGATGAAGTGTGGGGACACAAGCAGAAAAAGCTGCACACTATAATATTATAAATCTTTAGGGTCAGCAAGTTTATGCCATCTTCTTTGCACAGCCATGACACCATTCTTGTTCTGAAAGCACAATAAAAAGCCTAAAAAGGCTAGAAAGTATACACAGTCTTCAAGAAAATCTGCAAGTAAAGTTAAACTAGCTTATTTTTCATAGTATCTTTAATGCACTAGTTCTTGGAAGTGTTTCTGCTTTGTGAACTATGTGATCTATTCTATTCCTGAAAAGAATGAAAGCCTACACAGTAGATGGCCAAATGGCAGACTCAAAATTAATAGCACAGAGGTTATTATTCTCTTTATGGACTTAATGTACTGAAAAATTACATGTCACCATTCAATCTTTAAAAAGGGAACTTGGTTCAAAACAGTTTTAAAAAGAATGTGGATATTAAATCTGGGGCACTAAGTAATTATATAAAAATAAGGGCAATCATTTAATGGCAAAAATCACAATAATTATATTTTAAGGAGAACGAAATTTTCTTAACAATAATGTTCCTTTATAATAGTGAGAAAAGGTGATTTTATATTTAAAATTAATAAGTAAAATATCTAGCAATTAAATTACAGGAAACTAATAACCTTAGGAAGTCAAAGAAATCTCTGGATTTCCACCTATGTTCTTGAACAATTTTTACCGATAATATAAGAATAAAATGGTATTATAAGTAATGTACCAATTTAGTCATTGTTAACTTATTTTAGCAAGCAAATTCTCAGAAGTTTATTAAATAATATTTTTGTTAACTGAAGTCAATTACATTAGAAAAATTTTCAAAATTCCTGACAAATGAGTCACTTATTCTCTACCTAATTATTGAGTAGCATTTTTGTGTCACTTACAAAATCGTCTTCTAGCCAGGTATGGTGGTACATGCCTTTAATTCCAGCACCCCAGAGGTAAGAGGATCACAGTGAGCTCAAATCCACCCTGAGACTGCATGATGATTTCCAGTTCAGCTTGGGCTAGAGTGAGACCCTATCTTAAAAATAAATCATCTTCTCTACATGAAAGTTTAAAATTCCTAAGGGTGGACAAATATAAGGTCTTTTATTTCTATTGCCAAATGATTTTTTTATTTATTTTTTGAGGGGTAGAGGAATCTAAGATAGATAATAAACTTTGTTTTGTTAGACTAATGATTGAATTAAAATGATTTTTAGAAGCCTTCATACAGTGACACTTACATCCTGATGAAACAAAACATAATGATTTTATAACATACATTATAGTAATATGTAGAAAATAATTATTATAATACTTTGGAAAAATATAGTATCATACTCCGATTGAATGGCAAAGGCAATTAATAATGTATTTTTCCATCATGACATTAATTCCTTAGTTTAAAAATTCATTTGAATTTTATTTTATGCATATGAAATTTGAATGTTTAGGTTTCTTTGATCCCATAGGCTGAAATTATATTAGAATTAATTTGATTCATTACTTTTTCAAAATAAAAAATATTTCTCCATCTTAGTATTTTTAAATTTCAATCATAAATATCTTAGAAAGGGTATCTTATAATCAACATAAATATTCAAAGATGGGAAGATTGCTCAATGATTAAAGACACAACTGACAAAGGCCTTTGGACCAAGTTCAATTTCCCAGTACACATATAAAGCCAGATGCACACAGTGGTGCATGCCTCTGGAGTATGTTTGCAGTGGCAGGGGTTCCGGGCATGCACAGTCTCCCTAATCTCTCTCTCTCTTTCCTCACAAGTAAATAGATAATTTAAAAACAGGTTTTGAAATATTCATTATATATCAGAAGCAGAAAATAAAACCAACTAAGATGTCAGAATATTTCAGGATTTCTTTGTCATAGATAGGAATTTCTCTGTCAGTATTTCCATGGTAGGACTCATGCCCTGAATTCTCTCCTAAAAATAAATAAATAAATAAATAAAGCACCTAAACTACTAAGAGTTTCACCTCAAGATCTAAATTTGAGTGTTACTTTCCACATATAAACACTGAAGACATTCAAGGTGAAGCATTTAGAAAATATCACAATTAAAATTAGCTTAATTATATTATAGCCAATATAAGGATGAAAGCAATGATAAACCTCATGTAGGGAAACTATAGTGTAGAATGTTGCTGGGGACAGGATCTTGTCTAAACTATTATATTGGAAATGATTTATGAATCAAAAAGAGAAGTGTATGTGTGTGGTAGAAAGGTCTTTCTGCAATACTTTTGCCAGATGCAAATAATAGCATTATAATAATGAAGGAAACTGATATTGTAGGATTCCACATATAACTCAGTGGGGGAAATTTAACTTCACTACTTAGAATTCATTCAAAAATATTACCTTCATGATTATGAGGGAAGTATTAAAGAAAACAGGATATGAAATTTTCTACAAAAAAAATGGATTGTGTAATTAAAATTACCTCTGATTTATATAATGCATGCACACACAAGTCTATGCACACAGATAGGGAGGGCTATTCAAGAATACAGGAAATATGCATATAAAATAATAGCTTGGGGGCTGGAGAGATGGCTTAGCGGTTAAGCGCTTGCCTGTGAAGCCTAAGGACCCCGGTTCGAGGCTCGGTTCCCCAGGTCCCACGTTAGCCAGATGCACAAGGGGGCGCACGCGTCTGGAGTTCATTTGCAGAGGCTGGAAGCCCTGGCACGCCCATTCTCTCTCTCTCCCTCTATCTGTCTTTCTCTCTATGTCTGTTGCTCTCAAATAAATAAATAAATAAATAAATAATTAAAAAAATATTTGAAAAAAAAATAATAGCTTGGGATGTGTACTGGTTAATGATTACTTAAAATGTCCCAAATATGGAATTTATATTGGTAATATTATGACATCAATTTAAATTTTAACAAGTTTTTGTTTATTTTTATTTATTTATTTGAGAGCAACAGGCAGAGAGAGAAAGAAGCAGATAGAGAGAGAGAGAATGGGCACGCCTTGGCCTCCAGCCACTGTAAACGAACTCAAGATGCATGTGCCCACTTGTGCATCTGGCTAACCTGGGCCCTGGAGAATTGACATCAAAATATATCTATTTCTCTGTAATATTTTAAAATAGTTTTTTCAAGGTAGGCTCCCAATGTAGCCCGTCTGACTGGAATTCACTATGTAGTCTCAGGCTGGCCTTGCACTCACAGGGATTCTCCTCTCTCGGCCTCTTGGGTGCTGGAATTCAATAGCCACAAAAAAAATAAATACCTTGGAATAATAAGTATTTCAAAGACCTGTATAATGCAAGCATAAAAACACTCATGAAAGAAATTGAGAAGGAATTTAGTTGATGGAAAGACAGCCCATGATTCTGGATAACTAGAATGAATATTGTTAAAATGGCAATTCTATCAAAAGAAATATACAGATTTAATGCAATGCAAATGAAAATTCCAGCATTGGTCTTCACAGAGATAGAAAAAAATGATCTCAAAATTCATACTGAGGGCTGGAGAGATGGCTTAGCATTTAAGCACTTGCCTGTGAAGCTTAAGGACCCTGGTTCGAGGCTCGATTCCCCAGGACCCACATTAGCCAGATGTACAAGGGGGCACACACATCTGGAGTACATTTGCAGTGGCTGGAGGCCCTGGCATGCCCATATTCTCTCTCTCTCTCTGCCTCTTTCTCTCTTTGTCACTTTCAAGTAAATAAATAAACAGAAAAGATTTAAATATATATATATATATATATACACGCATATATATATATAAATAATAAATAAATTTATTTAAATAAATTTAAATAAATAAAATAAATTTTAAATAATAAATTTAAAATTTAAAAATTAAATTTAAAAATTTAAATAAATAAATTTAAAATATATATATATATATATTTTTTAAATTTAAAATATATATATATATATATATATATATATATATTTTAAATCATACTGAATGGCAGCAGACCTCAAACATGTAAACAGGTCCTTAGTAAAATAAATACCTCTGGAGGTATCAGTATACCTGATCTAAAGCTATCTTACAAAACCATAGTAACAAAGACAGCATAGTACTGGCATAAAAACAGAAATATAGACCATGGGAAGAAAATAGAATGCCCAGCCTTTAGGTCAAGTAACTACAGCTACTTTGTCTTTGACAAAGGTGCCAATCATGTTCACTGGAGAGAAGACAGCATCCTCACCATATGGTGATGGACAATTTGGTTCACCACATGTAGAAACATGAAACTACACCCACTCATCTCACCATACACAAAAATCTACTCCAAATGTATTAAAGACCTCAGTATAAGACGTGAAAGTCTTCAACTACTGGAAGAAAAAAACAGGAGGAACTCACCACAATAAAGGGTGGGGAAAACCTTTCTGACCAAAACCCCAGTAGGCCAGGAAATTAACCAGTAACTCAACCAATGAGATCTGATGAGCCAAAAAAGCTTTCGCATGGACAAACATACCATAGTCAGAGCCAATATATTAGCCACAGAATGGAGAAATTTTTGACTGACTATACCACTGACAGAAACCTAAAATATAGAATCTACAAAGACCTCAAAAGATTAAACAACAAAAAATACCTACTGAAAAAATGGGGTAGAAAAGTGAATTGGAAGTTCTAAGAGGAAGAAAGGCAAATGATTAACACACACTTAAGAAAATGTTCAACAGCCCTAACCATTAGGGGGTGCAAATTAAACCAACAACGAGATTCCACCTTATTCCAGTAAGGATGGCAATCATGAAAATATTAAATGATGATGAGTGTTGGTGAAGATATGGGGAGAGGGGAACCCTAATTCACTGATGGTGGGAATGCAAACCTGTACAACTACTAGGAAAATAAATGTGGAAATTCCTGGAAAAGGTGAAAATGGAACTACCAACAGACCTAGTTATTCCCTTACTGAGCATTTACCCCATGTGCTCCACACTTCACTACAGAGATATTTGCTCAAACATGTTTATAACTGCCCAATTAATAATAGTGAAGAATTGGAATCCACCAAGCTGCCCATCATTGGACAAATGTATAAAGAAGTTGGGGTACATTTACACAATGGGTTTCTACTCAGCAGTAAGAAAGAGACAATGAAATTTGTAGGGAAATGGACATACTTGGAACAGATCATACTCAGCAAATATACACAATCACAGAAAGACAAATACTACAAATTCTCATCTGTGATTCCCAACCTGGATGAGCTTGAGAGGCTAGCATGTCTGATAGAAAACTTGAGGTCCAGACAATAGGGATCAAAGTGTTTTGAAGGAGAACAAACACAACACTAAACACAAAATGAACTCCTGGTACCATAGAAACCTTCATCCTTGAAGGTAGACTAAAAGATTAAGCCCTCAACAGGAATATGGGGGAAGTGCACCCACACCAACCATGGCTCAAGGGATTTTGCAAAGGAGGGAGCAGAAAGATCGAAAGATCCAGAGGTTGGGACATCATCCAACAGAAGCATTGTCCCCTCCCCCAGCCCAATATTTTACTGCTGCTCTCATAATGAATAACCCATGATCCCATGGAAAATACCAGCTCTACTAATGAGGGCCCCCAGTGAAGTGGAGGCAGAGATAAGAGGAAAGATGGTACCAACACATGATGTGTCCATACAAAGTGTTGACCGTAATAAAAGTAAAAAAAAAAGGCATTTAAAATGGAACACTCTCAGTCTTTCTTTAACTAGAAGAGTAATTTAATCATTATGCCACTCTCCTGTTTTGATTTATTTGAAGTAGTAACTTTATAATGCAAAGTTATTGATATTCAAGGGAGAAATAACTAGAATGAATTTCTCAAATTCATATTTCATTCATGTAAGGGAAAATCTATCTCCAGTTCTTTGTGAGGAATGCGCTGACAGAGATAAAGGCTCTCTAGATTCAAATGATAGAGGGACTCTGTGTCCCAACATAAGCCCTCATTCTGCAGATCTGGAATATATCATAAGCAAAGCCTGAGAGAAATATTTTATAGTTCAGTTGATTTCTCACTTTGAGTTTGAAAAGAGATAACATGGAATATCACATGCTTCGACAGTATAGAATTTGTTTTGTGTTTTCCTTCTGTGCAAGAAACAAAAGCAGTCCTAGTAATTCAGCTAAATAAGTCAGGCAAGGTGCACACACACACAACCATCAGTAAGTTACAGGTTGAGAGTCTTCAGTTCCTCCACCAGGCTCTCTTGAATGGTGATGTCCAAGTCAGTGCTAAGAATCATTGTTTTCAAAGTCAATATGTGTGCCAGAAACTGATTACTATCCCTAACTGATGAGGAAATCGCAATTTGGACCAACATCTGCTTCATAACCCATGAAACACTGACTATTTTTAAACTTACAATCCCTAAAGATAGCATAGCAGTTTCAGAAGAAAGTTACATGCTTCATGGAAGCTATTTTGTAAATTTATATTTATTTTGGACCAAGCAAAATATAAATATAACTAGAAATAGCTGTAGAATATTAAGATTTGAGGTAATTTGAGAGTAGTTATATTTTTGATATTATAGATGGTCACTAAACATTTTTAAAAATTGATGTTATAAAAGCCCAGAACATAGTCAAAATGGTCCTATAAAAATGATCACTGATTGCCATAGATAGTCATAAATCACCAGGGTTGGACACCAGGGACCGAAAGTTATTTCTTGAGTACTGTAGTTGTTTTTATCTTAAAGCTGATATGAATGATTTTTTGTACTGCATTAAGTTTACAAATATTTGTCAATGTTCATAGAATTAAGGGTTTTATGTTCTCCCTTCTTTTCTGATATGGGTCTCATTCTAGCCCAGGCTGAACTGGAACTAACTCTGCATGTATAAGCTGGCCCTGAACTCACTACAATCTTCCTACTCCAGCAACCCAAGTGCTAGGATTAAAGGTATATGCCACCACAACTAGCCAAAGATTTTTCTAAAATTAATTAAAATCTCCAGATACTATGTGTGTTAAATTTTAGAAATATTTTATATAATAATGAACAAGGGGAGATGCCATGTATGATCTTTTAATAATATTTTTATTTGTTTATTTATTGATTTATTTGTGATGAGAGAGAAAGAGAGTTAAAGAGAGAGCTGTAGCTGGGGTATGGGTATACCAGCGCCACTTGCTGCAAACAGACTCCAGATACATGTCCCACTTTGAGTATCTGGATGCATGCAGGTAGTGAGAGCTTGAGCGCAAGCTGTCAGGCATTGCAAGTGAGCACCTTTAGCCACTGAGCAATATCATCAAACCTCATGAATGTTTTAAACATATACATTTGTATCAAAAAATGCCTATTGCCTTCTGACACACTATATTAAGTGTGTCTCATAATGACTACCGTGCATCAGAGACATGGATACAGTTTTTTTCAGGTAGTTAACTATATAGGGCTAGACAAACAAAATTAGAAAGGATGGAAGTACACATCCAACAAAATTACATTACAGCAATAAGAATGTCACAACAATAATAAAGAAAAACTAAATAAATACTCTGTTTAACTGCAGGCTGAAACACCATAGTGTATGTTATTAAGAACTTTTAAAAATTTTGAACCATACTGCTACTTATAGATATGAAAGTTTTAGGTTATTAATGTTTTCTTCTATCCACCCTCACAGGATGACTGACTCTAACTTCCAAACACATAAGGGTAATGAGACCTTTTATACATTTAATGTCATAATGGACTCTAAATCTCATGTCATCTAAATATCTTTTCAGATTTTAATTTCCTGATGATTTTACACTTGATGTAACATATTTTGATCACAGTCTACTCACATTACCTTCTCTTGCCCCCTTTCACACACCCTTTGTGCTGACTTCTCCCCAACTATTTTTTCTTCAGCTTTTATGTCTCTCTCCCTCTTTCTCTTTCTTTTTCTCTTTCTCATAAGAAGGTTGACCCACTGAGTTTAAATTTAATTAAGATTGATTGAAAGGGCAAAGGCTACACCTCCTCTTCCTCTCTTTCCCACATATTATTGATAAACACTCATTTATTCTTGGTAGGTAGTGTCATGAAAGAACAGTATTACTTCAAAAGCTGGTTCTCCTCCTCTTCCTCAACAAGTATAAAAATTCTAATCTCACATTGTGTTAAGAACTGTGTAATCAGGGCTATAGAGATGTCTGAGTAGTTAATGTACTTGCCTGAGAAGTCAAGGGACCCATGTTCAACTCTTCAGGTCCATGTAACCCAGGTACACAGGTGACACAGGTGTGGAAGGGCACACATTCACACATGTGTCACATACATCTGGAGTTAGAGTATAGTGCTGGTGGCCCTGGCGTGCCAATTCATTTTCTCTCTCCCTCTCTCTCATACAAAGAAAACAAAAACAAAAACAAAAACAAAACTATGTAATCGATAATTGTTTGTTTTTTAATAGCAGAGAACCAATCAATCAAGACTGTATTTTATTGTCACTTCTTTAATTCCCTTTGAAGTCAACCCACCCTGATTCTGAAATTGACATGGTGGGAAGATTAATCTTTTCTCAAAGAAAATAAGTAAAGTATTTGTGGATGCTCTCAAAATTTCTACTTTAAAAAATGCTTTAGTAAAACCTCCATACATTTGCACAATAAATCCTGATCATAAGCCCCTCATACCACCTTCCTTTTGGTGGCCTCTTCTGTATCTTAGCCCTCCATTGAACACTTCCTTTATTCAACTAGATCTGCTTCTATCTTTATGTCATCATTTTTAACCATGTATTATGAAGCTCTTGTGTATATAGCAGTAGCCACTATAAGGTCATGAATGCAAGAATGATTTCATGCCTGGAAGACACTAGTATTTAAAAGGGTTTCTCTCCATCCTTGGTCTGTAACATTCTTTTTGCCGTCTCTTCTCCACAATAGTCACTGATCCTTTGAGGGTTCCCAAGGTCCAGCCTCAGAGGGGTTGCAGAACTCGAGGGGAATGTGTGAAGTCAGTGTTGTGAGGAAATGATTTGGACAAGTAGTAGTTCAGGTGAAGCATACTGGATGCAGAGTAAAACTCTGCTTCTTTATTTATACTTTTACAAACATTAATTTTTTGCAAACAAGACATAACTTATTCATGTAGCTTCTATTCTCTAAGAAATCTTGCACAATATTCCTCTTTTCCCTTGGTTTCCACTGTTTCTGCTTAATGCATGAACCTCTTGCCCCATAGACATTCTGATAACATCTTAAACAAGAAAGTGAGATTGCAAGATGGTTAATATCGTACCCATGCTCACAGGAACAAGCCAAGAGCCCTGGAAGGTAACTCTTGTATTTATAAGGTGATAGACATTTTTGATTTCAGAAAATACTGTGTTAGCCACTCTCTACAGCAGGTAGCTCTTTCTGGTACACGGTGATAGACATTTTTAACCTCAAAAAACCCAGTTATTTTTAATAATTTATTGCTGTGTTAGCCCCTTTTTACATAATATTATCTTGTGGCCTGAATAACAGTACATTTCCCTATTTCTAATCCAGTACTGATTTAATTTTCTCTCTATGACCTTTCTTTGTTGCTCCATTTTACAGTTTGGTCCTGACCTTGCAAGTCTCTCCATAAAAGAAAAAAAAAATTGATATTTAACTCTTTTTCTATCTTTCCAGACCATCCTTGATCCATTAATGTATGCCCCTGAATATGGTAAAGGTTCATCTATTCAACCAGTGTTTTGCATCAATGTCTTTCCTTTAGGATCCCACCAAACTCTATTGTTAATTCTGAAAGTTACACATTTGTTTTACTTCCTTGTGTGAACCTAAGTGGATTCTTTGAAAGATGTTTATTTTGCTACGTAGCATTTCAGGCTCCTTTTCTAATAAGTCATCTGTAGGTTCAGGAAGTGTGCCCAATAACTCCTATAATCATCTCCACAAGAATTTTCTTGTGAGTAATGTCTCTTGGGAACAATTGGTAAGGCATGTAGCATAGCATTGCAAGGAATATGTCTCATTAGGTGAAATATAAATCTGTGTTAAGAAACTTTGTTCATTAAAACTCGTCGTAGGGGCTGGAGAGATGGCTTAGCGATTAAGCACTTGCCTGTGAAGCCTAAGGACCCCGGTTTGAGGCTCGATTCCCCAGGAACCACGTTAGCCAGATGCACAAGGGGTGCACGCGTCTGGAGTTCGTTTGCAGTGGCTAGAAGCCCTGGCGAGCCCATTCTCTCTCTCTCTCTCTCTCTCTCTCTCTCTCTCTCTCTCTCTCTATCTTCTCTTTCTCTCTTTGTTACTTTTAAATAAATAAATAAAATTAAACAAAAAAAAGTCTATAAAACTCGTCGTAGTTTCAAGATCCATAATCTGTTTATTTGTTTAAACATTACGGCCTCAGAAATTTCTGTTTAATCATTGGTGACTGTATAAACAAATCTGAATTGGATTACCCTATTACTACTGAGCAGGG
The DNA here is from genome assembly GCF_020740685.1 of Jaculus jaculus. Lineage (NCBI taxonomy): Eukaryota > Metazoa > Chordata > Mammalia > Rodentia > Dipodidae > Jaculus > Jaculus jaculus. The sequence goes on along the minus strand of NC_059103.1, from coordinate 181,232,549 downwards.
GAAAAATAAAGCAAAATAAATAGTAATAAACTCATAATAATTTCAAATTTTCCAAGGAAAAGATAGCAATAGTGCCAACTGTCAGACAACAGGCACACCAGGAGGGCAGTGAAAGACTTCTTGGCCCTGCCAAAGAACTTCTTGGATGCTGCAGCCTTGCTGAACAGTGTCCCATCAGCTTCACACTCCAGAGCAGGCCATTGCTGCCATTTGGCCACCACCAGAGGGTGTTTAAGAAATGTCTTTCAGTGACTGACACTCCCCTGACACTACTTTTCAGCCTTTAATGAGTTTTGAGTCTCCTGGTAGTCATCACCGTCTGAAAAGAGAAGGTTCTCTAACAAAAAGTGGACATAGCTATGCATAAATTACCTTTCATTTTGCCTGAAAATATCCATACAACTGTAAAATCACAGACAAAATTTGATCATTGCACTACTTCCTAGAGAGGCCAATATTTATATAAAGTTTATCTTTCATAAAAATACCAATACTATTTAACTTGTTTCCTCTTAAAATGATTTCTTTGTTGGCTGTGTTATATGTATGATTCTACAAGACTTTAATAAGATTTATCCTTTTATGCCAGACATAATGACTCATGACTATAATCACAGTAGTTCAAAGGCTAAAGTCAGATGAATGCCAAGAATTCAAGGTCAGCCTGGGCTACAGAAAGATCCTGCCAATAAAAGTGAGTTTTACTTTTATCAAGACAGGGTTAAAGTGTACTATATTCTTGCTAGCACAGCTTAGCTCATTGGTATATTAGGAAAAGATCCAGATCGCTGTGTAAAATGAGATGTAAGTGAAGCCTGAGACAATTTATGCACAGAGTGTTCAATGGAAGTCTTCAGTAGGTTGCAATGTCAGTATTGGTCTGGGAGCATATGCATATTCATGGACAGAAAGAATGGAAGATGGGACTGAGGAGATGGCTCAATGGTTAAATGCACATTTTGCATAGCTTACTGGCCTGTTTTGAACTTGGTTCCATTCTCTAGTTGCCCTGTAAAGCCAAGATGCACAAAGTGATACATGCCTAGAGTATGCCTTTGCAGTGATACATGCCTAGAGTATGCCTTTGCAGTGACAAGTGGCTATGACCTACCTGTTCATTCTCTCTCTCTCCTTTACTAATAAATAGATTAATAGTTTGTTTTTTAGAATAGTGGAAGTAGGAATGTAGGGAGGGAGGGAAAGTGAAAAAGGAAGTGAGGAAGGAAAGAGGGTTGAGAAGGAAGAAGGGTGGAGTTATCATACCCTTGTTCTACTTTCCTCCTTGCGTCTACCAGTTGACTTACCTCATTCAGCTTTCAGTACACATGTCTAGGTTAATTACAAAAACTTCACCATTTCAAATGTGGCGTGACAGGGTGGATTTTGTTCTTATTGAAACAGTCTTGAAACCAATTCTGTCTTTAGTTTGAAATAAAATATCTATCAAGAAGTTAATTAGTCACTCGTGCTCTAGTTACACAGGAAGTTTATTTATATAATGCTGTAATGAAGTAATTGTCACAACACACATCAAGTACTATTCTGAGAAGCCCAGTATTAACTACAAAAATTACACAGAATATTACCTGCAATATGAAACCACTATTTATATGTGTATGGAGTCTACACATGTGTGCGTGCATCTTCATAAGTGTATGGCCACATACATGTGAGGCTGCATGTGCACAAATGTTGGCATTCTTCTTGAGGTCAAAGGTTTACAACTTCCTCAATCACCTTCCACCTCATTTTTGAAAAATATAGGCTGGAAAAAAGACAGCATCTTCAACAAATGGTGCTGGACAAACTGGATAACAACATGCAGAAAACTGAAACTTGATCCACACATTTCCCCATACACTACACTCAAATCCAAATGGATCAAAGATTTCAATATAAGACAGAAACTCGAATACTACCAGAAGAAAATTTGGGAAGTATTTCCCATGACATAGGAATGGAAAAGGACTTCCTGAACAAAACCCAGTAGCTCATGATCTTAAACAGTCACTTAACCAATGGGACCACATGAAGCTGAAGAGTTTCTTTACAGACAAGCATACAATAAGCAAAGCCAATAGATTACCCACAGAGTGGGAGAAAATACTTGCAGGTTATTGAACTGATAGAGGCCTAATCTCTAGAATCTACAAATAACTCAAGAATCTAAACAGTAATAAGTCAAACAATTGACTCAGAAAATGGAGCAAAGAGCTGAACAGGCAGTTCACAGAAGAAGAAACACAAATGGCAAACACACACTTAAGAAAATATTCATTATCCCTAATCATCAGAGAAATGCAAATTAAAACAACTATGAGATTCCACCTTACCCCAATAAGGACAGAAAACATCAAAGAATCAAATGAAAATAAATGCTGGTGAGGATGGGGAGAAGTAGGAGCACTCATACACTGTTGGTGAGAATGTAGGATGGTACAACCACTTTGGAAAGCAATATGGAGACTCCTGAAAAAGCTGATTGTAGAGATAAGAACAGACCCAGTTATTCCCTTACTGGACATCTACCCTAAAAGCTTCAAACCACAGGCCAGAGAGATTTGCTCAACCATGTTTGTAGTGGCACAATTCATAATAGCTAAGAGCTGGAATCATTCCAGATATCCATCACTAGAAGAATGGATAACTAAGATGTGGTATATGTACACAATGGAATTCTATACAGCAGTAATAAAAAATGACACAAAGCAATTTGAGGAAAAATCGCTGAACCTGGAACAGATCATTCTCAGTGAACTTATCCAATCACAGAAAAAAAAAAAAAATCACCACATAGTCTCACTCATCCACAGCACCTAGCCTTAATCTACCCAAGATACTTTACATACCCAGCAAGCATCTCATGGACTAGACACTAGGATGGAGGGGGAGGGAGGGGAGGGCATCGAAGGGGTGGGAAACACTAATCTAGACCCAAATGGCAATGGTACCATAAAATTCTACTTCCTAAAAGGCAGACCAAATGGCTGAACCTTCATCAGGCTCTTACAGGAAATACCTAAACCACAAGACACTGGAGAGGGTAGGATCAAGTCTAACCTAAACCTTCTACATCTTCCCTCCTTCCCTCTCCCCCACACTCTTTCTCCTCCCTAACTCTTGTATATTAGTTATCTTTTTCCTCATTTTCTTAGTGGGCACTGACCTCTAACCCCCACTACCAGCACGGGGCTATCATCCACAATGAGCTTCTGATCAGAGAAAGCTACAAGATTTCCTAAAAGAATGACAGATTTCTGTCAGAGTACTTGATGACCCACCAAAGATCAGTGGTAAGACCCTATTGCTGAAGACTCCATAATCAGCTGACATGTAAAATGGAAAGTAATGGCTGGAAGCCAGGAGAGAGTCAGTCCCCAGACAGCGTGTCTAGTGCCAGAAGATGCTACATGGGCGACTGGGGGAAATGACCAATATTTGTTCAAGCAACTCATGGTCTAACCTACTTAGCAACAAATAACTGGTGGTGATGCCCACACAAGTGCAATAGTGGCACATAGCCATGGTGGGGAACCAACTGCTCTTGATTTGGTTAATTGATCCCCTCAGTGGTGCAGGACCCATAAATGGAGCTGGAAAACAAGTCAGAACCATATGCAAACATAAGCCCACTCTCCAATATCAAGCTACTATCAATCATGGGGTACAAGAGGGCCTACATCTATTAAACTCTGTATTAAAAAAAGTAAGGGTTATCTCATTCATCCTGGTGCTAACTTACTCTCCCATTGGAGATTCTGCTTCTGTTTTTCAGATAGATGTAGATCCTAAGGACAGAGCTACCCCATCATACCTCAATAAGGAAAATTGGCAAAACAAGCAACGTTGCTGTTTTCCTGATGAACCAGATACCAGCACAAGGGGGAAGGAGACCAACACAGAGAAAAATCAACTCCTACCAAATCTGAGAGCCAGAGCCTCAGAGGCCCCCAACACCTCATCACTGAAGCAGACCAATAATGAACCCAACATAGCTCAGGGAAATTTTGCAGAAGAGGGGGCGGAAAGTATGTCAGAGTCACATGTTGGGTCATGATATGCAGAGACATTTATCATACCAATAACTGTGGGCTAAATCCACAAGGCACGACCCATATACATCCATTGGGGAGGGTGTAGGTCACAGATGAGCATAATAATGGTACCAAACTGCCTGTATTTGCTGAATAGAAAACTAATTTAAAAAATTTAAAAAAAAGACAGGATCTTCCACTGAGATTGGTTCTCACTGACTTGAATATACCACGTAGACAGAAAGGCTTGGGTATCTGCCTCTCTCCACCTCCCCAACTCTGGAATTACAAGCTTACTACACCATTCTTGTTTTTTTTTTTTTATTTTTTTGCAGATTAAAACTACATTGAGATTCCATCTCACTCCTGTCAGATTGGCCACCATCATGAAAACAAATGATCATAAATGTTGGCGGGGATGTGGAAAAAGTGGAACCCTTCTACATTGCTGGTGGGAATGCAATCTGGTCCAGCCATTGTGGAAATCAGTGTGGAGGTTCCTAAAACAGCTAAAGATTGATCTACCATATGACCCAGCTATAGCACTCCTAGGCATATACCCAAAGGACTCATCTCATTTCCTTAGAAATATGTGCTCATCCATGTTTATTGCTGCTCAATTTATAATAGCTGGGAAATGGAACCAGCCTAGATGTCCCTCAACTGATGAGTGGATAATGAAGATGTGGCACATTTATACAATGGAGTTCTACTCAGCGGTAAAGAAAAATGAAGTTATGAAATTTGCAGAAAAATGGATGGACCTGGAGAGGATTATACTAAGTGAAGTAACCCAGGCCCAGAAAGCCAAGTGCCACATGTTCTCTTGTGTTTTTTTTTTTTTTATTTGCATTCTGAATCATATGAGGACCTGATCTCGGGTCCTCCTCATGCTTGCTTACCAAGCATTTCAATGATTTTTCCATATTGTCAAGCCCTGAGTCCATTTTTATAATGCAAGAAACTAAGCAAACTTAATGTTTCTTTGGGTTGTGTGAATGACTGCATATATATCTGTAAATGTAAACAAATATAATGATGGACTATTGTGTGTAGTTATATACACTCTTCAACATTAACAAATGATAAATTAAAAGATAGCCCCTAATTTAACTAACAATTAACAGAAGTAAGGAGATGCAACCAGGGAGATTAGCTGATTCCAATCAGTCAGTTCTCTCCATTCTAATAAATTATTACCTGATGAAGAAAAACAAGGGGGGGCTTCAATTGTTTCAGTTTTTAAACAAATCCTTTGTTTGGGATCTTTGTTGAAGCACTATGCTATGGTGTTGGTGCACAGTGTGGCTAGACCTTTCAGTTCATCAGGCAGGAAGCAGAAGAGATAAAAGAAGACAGCCTAATAATCTCTTCATGGCATAACCCAAATGACCTATGTGCTTTCTGCTAGGCCTAACCTCCATGCTTTCACCACCTCCCTGTAGCATAGCCCTGAGGATCGAGCTAATAAGCCATGGGTCATTGGGGAAGAACACACTATACAGTACTTGCTCACAAAAGGGGGAATGCACTAAAAACTCTTCAGGACAGTCATAGTGTTATAGAAGAATTATGATGGTTTATACAGATTGTCAGGTAGGCATGCTTTTGAGGGATATCTTGACTGTGACTGAAGTGGGAGTAACCACCTTAGCATCAGTGGTGGATCCCATGTGGTGGGGCTCTGGACTATGTGAAAAGGCTAAGAACTGGCTGAGCACAAGTATTCATTGCTTTCTGCTTCACCACCTTGGAATGAATATGAGCAGCTCCTGAAACTATGCCATCCACAAACTAAACCAAAATAAACCACTTCCTTCCATGCTTCTTGTCCAGTGTGTCATCACAACAATAAGAGAGTAGCTAATGCAAATCCCAATAATGGAATTGTATTTAAACTGAATAATTGATCTTTATGAATAAAAAAACAGTGCATCTTAGAAATCATGAAAGGGTTATATGAGTCACCATAGAGAAAATTGCCTACTGATTTTCTTGTTACTTCAAAGATCAGTCTTAGATTCACCCATCTGACTTCAAGTTCAACATAAAAACATAGTTGAACATCTAGAAATTTCTCCTTTATGAGAGTTTTGTTTTTATACCTGCTATTCATAGTGGATATCTGAATTTTAGCAGCAACTTCTGAAGAAATCAATGAAATAGCTTCATAATGAAAATTTCAGAATCCATCAGCAGTAATGGAAATGGCTCAATAGTAGTGAAGAATTATTATAGGTAGTTTCTTTTTTGCCACAAATCACGTTCTACCCTAACCTCACCATCTGTGAAAATATTGGGATGCAGTAATTATGGTCTTCAACACAAAGAGTGACTTGGTTTCCCTGTAAATATTTTTGCAAATTTAATTGTAATTTTCAGAGCTGTTATTCTCATCAGATACAAAATAATATATGTGTATGTAAAGTTTGGTCTTGTTTTAGCACTGAGTGAATTATTACTCTAAGTATCTGGAAGAGAAGTTTTATATTTGTTAGGATGATAAATCTTAGGGTTGTTCTTAACTGCCATCTTCCAATAACTGCTATCTTAATATAAATAGAAAAAGAAACATTGATTTTTGGCTTGTAAGTAAAAATTTCAGCGACAGCAATTAATCTTATTTCGTTTTTTTTTTTTTAATGCACATTTGGTGTGACAATTTTTTAAGGTTAATGAATATGGAAAACCATGATTATATATTGTCATACTAACTATGACATATTTGGTAAGTTATATTTTCAAGATAGAGTTTCAGAATTCCATAATAAATGCCCACATGATACATATGGTATGTGATTGACACAACTTACAAGTCTAACTATAAATTATGCCTACTATTTGATGCTGTATTTGCTATCTTACAGTTATACTTATGACCTAATACTCATTTTTATTGATATTCATGCTGATGACTTTTTTCCTTTAGCTAATAATTAGGATAATAATGTAAATATTCTGTATATATTCTTTGTATTACAATCCTAATGACTTGGAAAATGTCCACTCAGAGGCTATTTCTAGTACATATTATCTATCCATTATATAATGTGATTCATTCTCTAATTTCCTTTCCAATAATTATGGAATCCACATTACTTTCATGCCTTAGACAAAGAAGAAAACAGGGCATATGCCATGCTTCTATTTCAATCCTAATCAGAAGTTGCCAGCAAACCAATTGGAAAGGACTGATCACACACTTTATTTATCCTGGTAAGGCAAGCATTTTTTTTTTTCACAGAAAAAAGTAACTTTTAAATCTCACCTATACTGAGCAATTTAGACATGACCCAAAATTGCCATCACTTTCAATGCAGAAACATAATTGGACAGGGTCAAGTTTGGAGCCATGTTTTTAAAATTTATGAGAATCTTTACTCTTATCTTAAACATTGTCAGTGACTCTGAGTGTTACAACTTAAATCTCAAGAGTATTTTAGATAACTTCTGAAGCAGTTGTTATTTCTTAATCACTAGTGAATATGTGGACTAAGGTAATATTCTCCACCAAAATTTAAGGGAAATGCCTTGTTGTTCACTTGCATGATAACAATGAAAATAAAAATACATAGCAAAGATCTAATCAGAGTCTATTCAGAAAAATACAAAACAAGTCAAAATCTTGATTTATACTCATAATGTCTCATAGAATTTCCATCTTTCTTACAACACATACAAACATACACACAAATACACACACACACACACACACACACACACACACACCTAAACAAATGCATTTTATCTACACTTCAAGCCAAAAAATGTCTTCTGATCAAAATGGAATTCTATTTTATTCATTGCACACATGCTGTGTTTATTTGCAGTGGTATAACATTGCCTGTGCAACAATGTTTCACTAATGACCAAGATTCTTTACCTATTAAAAGTTGAGAAATGAAAAGAGCTATGTTTTCAGTTGTAAAAAATAAGAAACCCATAAAAAGAAAAAGAATATTATTTTTATAATTATATATGACATGATAAAGACCTAAACTTTAAAAATATACACAAGTAATGGTAGCGCACCATGTTAGAGGTATGCAATAATGTTAGTCAGTTTTCATCACAGTGACAAAAATATGTAAACAAAAGAACTTACAGGAGTATATTGTTGTTTCATGGGTGAAGAGACTTTAGTCTATCATTGTGGGGAGAACACAGTAGACCGTGCAATTGCCAGGAAGCAGAGAGAATAATTGCACTACCTGCCTTTTGCCATTCCAGCCTCTGCACTGGGCTTGTGTTTCCCACATTAAGATCAACTATTCTCCTTTTCATTAAGTGCTCTCTGAAAATGCTCTTGCAGACACACCCTGAAGTGGGTTTTACTTATCTCCTTATTTCTCCATCCAATTTAGTTGACTATAAAGATTAGCTTTTGGGTTAGATAAATGACCTAGAGGTTATGGCACTTGCCTCCAAAGTCAAAGGGCCCAGATTCAATTCCCCAGTACCTATATCAAGCCAGATGCACAAGGTGATGTCTGTGTCTGGAGTTCCTTTGCAATGGCTGGAGGCTCTGGCGCACCCAGTCTCTTCTCTTCTCTTCTCTTCTCTTCTCTTCTCTTCTCTTCTCTTCTCTTCTCTTCTCTTCTCTTCTCTTCTCTTCTCTTCTCTTCTCTTCTCTTCTCTTCTCTTCTCTTCTCTTCTCTTCTCTTCTCTCTCTCTCTCTCTCTCTCTCTCTCTCTCTCTCTCTCTCTTTCTCCCTCTATCTCTCTCTAATAAAATAAATACAATTAAATTCAAAAAAGAAAAAAAAATAACACTAACCTTAGGATTTTATTTACACAGAAAGTATATTTTAAAAAATTAGCATTTCCTTAAAAAGTATCAATAATTTCCCCAAGTTATAAATTTGTTAGCTCCTGTGAAACTAAACACAAGAGTACAACTGCATATGATTTTACTTAAGTAAGTGGGAATGAGTATCAATAACCTTTCCTGACTAAAAAAAAAGAAGGAATATTAGCTATGGTCTTTGCCTTTTGATTGGAAATAAGTTCCAAGAAAGTGCTTCACCGCTTTTCTTTCCTTATTGAGATTAGATAAGGTCAACATAGATTTGAGATTGAAGGTTTATATCACTTAAAAAAAACAAATTCTTTTAAATGTGAACTCAAGATATTATAACTTAATAAATTTAAATTAATAACAACAAACTATAAGAAAATTCTGTTAAGTATAAATCTAAAAAATAATGTTAATATAATTTTAATTCCCTACATGGGAAAATCAAAAAATTCTACACTTAAACAATACCTAGGGGCTGGAGAGATGGCTTAGCAGTTAAGCACTTGCCTGTGAAGCCTAAGGACCCTGGTTCGAGGCTCGGTTCCCCAGGACCCACGTTAGCCAGATGCACAAGGGGGCACATGCATCTGGAGTTCATCTGCAGTGGCTGTAGGCCCTGGCACGCCGATTATTTCTTTCTCTGTCTGTTTGCCTCTTTCTCTCTCTGTTGCTCTCAAATAAACAAATAAATAAACAGTTAAAAAAATTAAAAGAACAATACCTAGAAAAGTCACTATTAATAATCTCTTAGAGCTCCATTACTCACTATTTGGATTAAAAGGAAAATAGTGCTGAATGATACACACACTAAGATGGCTGGATCAATTTTCCAAAATATTTAATTCATAAAGTAGACTGCATAATTTTTTCTAGAATGTATTGTATCCATTTTTTTTTTCATTACAGAAGAGAAAAGCTTATATTTGAGCCAATGGCTCTTACAATGCTTGAGTTGTACCAAAGGGTCTAAGGGAATAAAGATAAAAAATGTTTTATTTTAATTTATTGACATTTTTGCACAAAAGATTGCACAGAAAGACCTCCTCTCCCCAGTTCTAATTCTGCTGAGGGTCTTCCGTGAAGCTCTTGGTATTCATTGTAGAGACCAAGAGGCCTCAGTCAGTCTCTGCAGAGATGGGAAAACACCGTGTCCCTCGCTATTCTCACCCACCCTGAAGTACTTCCAATCTTTCCATTCATTTTCTGGAATGTTTACATGGCAGGCAATATAGGGATCTGATTTACTGTTACTTTCTCTGTAGACTCTAGGTCTCTGTTTTAATGAAGTTGTTAAGTAACCTCACTGGTTTGTATACAAACATTGAAACTTCTCCCTCCCCTGTAGATGTTCAGAAATATGACTAATGTCAATGATAACCATTTTCCCTATTCCAGCACAACAAACATTTTTTGTAATAACCGAGTATTCAAATAAATGCAAGAGAGCATATGTTGGAAAAATATTACGATGCCTTAATGTGAAAATTAGGTCAGATTAGATACCTATTTACAAGTTTAAAATTCCATGGCTAATCATGTACTAGATAAAATTTAAAATGAACAGTAGCTAAGTAAATGTTTAACATGGAGTGTACAACTTTTACTGAGCTCTAAAGAGGCAGAAAATAAGCTGAAGATTCTTGACCAAAAGAATTTAATAAGAAAATGCTCTGAGGCTAGAACCATATGGAGATGAGGAATGAAAGAACACAGAAAGAAATTCTGTAAAGAGATGTATTCAGCTGATATATTTTTCAGCGTTTTACTTCTATAATAATATGTAGATTTTAGTAGATAATAAACAAATGTCTATCAACAAATATAACAACATGAACTAATCACTTGGAATTAAAGGATTATAAAAGCAATGTGTTGGGCTGGAGAGATGGCTTAGCGGTTAAGCACTTGCCTGTGAAGCCTAAGGACCCCGGTTCAAGGCTCGGTTCCCCAGGTCCCACGTTAGCCAGATGCACAAGGGGGCGCACGCATCTGGAGTTCGTTTGCAGAGGCTGGAAGCCCTGGAGTGCCCATTCTCTCTCTCTCCCTCTATCTGTCTTTCTCTCTGTGTCTGTCGCTCTCAAATAAATAAATAAATAAATAAATAAATAAATAAATAAATAAATAAATAAAAGCAATGTGTTATCTGCCTTAGGGTTCATAACCTCACAAACCTGGCCCATGCAGATTAGATTTATCCTCAACACCAAAGATTCAGTCAACCAGTCTAGCATTGTACAATGCCATAGTAGCATATAGTTTAGGTGAGTAAAATATATATCCCTTATCATTGCAGAATTGAAACTATAATTAGCTATGTTATAGGATGTCACATGGTGACTTTGGTACAGGAGTTCCTTGTATTCCTTGGAATCACACTAATTTCTGCCACAGATATTCTCTCTAAATGTAGTTGTTTAGACCATATGTGTAATTAGACTTCAAAGGTGAAATTTCTAGAATGGTGGCAACTTGATTCCAATTCTTTCCATCCTATTCCTCTCACAACTTCTAGGGCATGATTTTTGCTTGTACTTTAAAATTGAGCCAGAGCATCTTCTGTGTCTATTATTTTAGAGACAAAGAAAGATCACAGAAAATACTTAGAGTTCACCTATGCCACTTTGAAATAGTCAGAAGTCATTTAGTTACCACAGTAAAAACATATAAGGTTTTCAGATAAGTTTATTAAGTAACAAAACAATTGTTCCAAAACACAAAGAATATTTGTGAATACATTCAAATAAAGTGGAGTTTATTAAAGACTTTGATGAGATTATTAGAAATACAGTTCATCACAGAACTGTAGGCAGTTTAACTGAAGAAGAAACATACATTTTAAATATGTGTGTTGACTCAACATCTAAGGAATGTCTTCTTATACTTTCTTCTCTAATTTTCATCTCCTTTAATTCTAAGCACTTTCTCCACATTGAAAAAAAAAATTCCTCTCTCATCATACACATGTCTCTGTACCTGTTTTTCTTGTGCTTTCAGGTTTCTTGGGTCTGACTTTTAGGAAATGATAAAAAAAATTCCAGTTTCCTAAATAGACAAATATAGTATCTACTATGAACATTCCTGGGCAGGGGAAACTGCTACGTGGATAAACTAGTTGCAGCTTGATACCTGAGTTCTGATCCCAGAAACCATGTAAAGCCAGATGCTGTCATGCCAACAGCAAGATGAGAGGGATAGACTAGAGGAATCACTGAAAGCTCATAGGCCAACTAGACTGGCTACTCAGTGGTAAAGAACAAATAGGCCTTGCCTTAAACAAATTTGTGTGGCAGGTGTACACCTGTTCTTACATATGCCAGTATATGCATACCAGCATCGTACACACATATACCATAGGGATAATAAAGTATATACATTTACATATGCACTTATGTATCTATATAGCTGTGATCTATCTCCTATCACCTTTCTATTTCTAACAAAATAAAATGGAGAATACCACATAAAATGCCCTACAAAAGCAGAACTAAATTCTGAGAAACAGAGATGCAGATAATGATAGACACTAAGGAGATTATTGGGTCTACAATGTAGTGCTCAGGGGGACAGAAGAAAACGAATGGAGGCAAGGTGCAAGGAAATATCTGCAGAATTTAGGCTTTTGACCTCTCAGTTGTTCACATGACTTCTGATTGATTTCCCCACTTTTGTGCTCCTTGAATATTGTCAATGAATTATGCTACTTGCCCTAAGTCAAATAGGAGATAAGTGAGAGGCAGTTCTACAACCCCAGTGTCTAACCTCGGAGTCAGCGTGTTTGTTGCTCACTGTGCCACACACCATGCCTGTTTATTTGGGGCAAATTTAAGGACTGTGAAGCTTTCAGGTCATGCATATTAAGCATGGTATGTATAAAAATACATTTCCATAACTTTCCCAATTTTGTAGCTTTCACTCCTAACTTCACGTATAGTGTGGTAGTTAGCCTCTCTCAAATTGTTTGAACTCAAGGGCTACGGTTGCTTTAGTCTCCATGGAAACACTGACAATATATTGGAGCATTGAGGGTTTTCTTTGTTATCCATGTTAGCTCAGCAAAATGTACATTTGCCTCAGATAAATTGAAAATACAGTCTGCTGAAGCAAGTATTTTTAAATGAAGTCTTTTTTTTTTCTTTTACTTGTCTTAAATAAATAGCATTTCACTAATACTGATTTTCAGAGGTGAGAGTTGTTATAAGAAAAATCCTGTTATCTTAGTCTCACGTCCTAAAAATAATATTTTTTCTATTTCATTGTTTATTATTTTAAATAACTTTTTATGTAACATGTTTAAAACAGTAAACAAGCTTACCATATAAACCACTTCCATCTATTTAAAATTGGAAAATGGACACATTTTAAGCAATTCTACCGGGCACCTAATTCCCAGCAGTGTGACAGATTTGTGCTTGTGGTCTAGTGAGGTATGCAGCCAATAGCTCACCTTACAATTTTCAAGGGCAGCTTGAGGTCAATTTGCATTTTTGTAAAATCTCTGTAGTTCTCGCGACAGCCTGAGCTGTCTGATGATTGCCTTGTCACTTCTCTTGAACCTTTAGGCTTTGATAAGCACAACCTGACAGCATTTACAAGCAGAAACGCTGTAACCTCCAGCCTCACCATTTATTTTGCACACAACTGATAAAAGCAAACCTTGGCAGCTTTGCAAGATTTTCCAGGGTTGGTTCTTCTTAAACTTAATTCTAAAGCCACTGGATATTTTTTTAATTTAACATTTATATTTCAATCTTTAAAATAATTTATAAGATCTTCTTGTTGAAGGCAAGAGTGAGAGAAACTAAATTAAGTCTGATCTCTTCCTGTAGGGAATGTGATATAAAATCCCATAAAGTCAATGGAATCTCACAACAAAATGATTAAAAAGAAATACTTTGATATTTCTATACCAAAGTAATTTAAAATAGTTTAAAAATTTCTTCCTATTTTATCTCAAGTCAAACATCTTTAATGAATCACAAAGAATATCAGTCAGGAATAGTTATAGTCATTTGTTTTAAATTTCATGGTCACCATGGAAAGACATGTTTCCCTAATATATATTTGGAGATTGTATTTGAAAAAAAAATATTTCTGTTGCTATGGGATGCTAAACTGAATTTCAATTCCAAATCTCAGCTTTTCCTCTGTATAATAGTCATAACAAGAAAATAGATCTCTCATGAGGACAGATATACACCTATGCCATTTATGCTATTTTGGCTATTTTCTTTAAGCATAGGCTTACTAGAAAAGTGTAAGCTGGAGAAAGAACATGGTTTCCTTCTTTAATAAAATGAATGTAAATTCTTACTGATATTCTAGGCCAAAGGTAAGCAAACCTGCTATAAATGTTTAAGTCTGCAAGTTGCAATTTCCTATATCTATGTGAGCCTCCTATCAGTCCCATAACTTATTCTATCTAATGTGCTTGAAAACCTCAAACAAGATTGTAGTTTGCAGATAAATAGAAGCTTTACTGATTGAAATCTCTAGATTTCACTGATGAAAATTTTGATTTGAAATAAGAAAATAAATACAGCTTCATATTAGTTATGCATAGACAACAAACTTCTCTCCACATAAGCAATTCTCTGGTGCACTGATCAGGGACTAAGGATTGTGGAATGTAAATCTTTGTGTACAATTTAGCAATGAGGTGCTGCAGAAAACTTTTAAACTGGGGAGATTCTGGGTGAATTGTTTTGGTGAACACATGAGTTTGTTGGGGTTTCTTTCAGAGAAGGATTAGGGGTGGTTTACAGGACCAGTGGGTTATTAAAAGGCAGCTGCATCACTGATAAACACACCTCAACCTCGGCCACTACTCCTCACCTCAAGGTGTGAAGGCAGTGTGGCTGCTTGGAGAGTCTCAGCTCAGCAGGGCAGGTATAGCAGTCTCAAGCACACTACAGGACGTGAACGTTTGCACATACTTGTATGCCCACTGTTTGGAGGCAGGGGTGGCTGGAAGACGAGGATGGTTTCTGGGACATTTTGTTCAGCTAATATAACCAAAAAGTGTGGAGCACCAGGTTCAACCAGAAACTGTTTCAGAGAAATGAGGTAGAAATGCCATAGAAAACCCTCTATTATCTTCTAGATACCACACATGTGGATATGGGCAGATACATCTACTGCCACACACAAGCATCACACACACACACACACACACACACACACACACACACCTACTATACACATAAAACTTCCAAAGGGAAAAAGATAGGTGTTGCATATTAAAATCACTCTCGCAATTTAGTAATGTAGAATCCATATGGACTTCTGTTCAGATTCCTACAAAGGGTTGACTTGATAGATTACTTATTTTGGATTAGATCAGAAAAAGAAAGGGTGAAATCAATGAGTGAAATAAAGAGAAGCATAAATTATATTTTCTGTTATCTTGTGTACACACGCTTGTAAAATTCATACTAATCAATTAACTTTGTCAAAATTATTTTGATCAATCCCCATACATTTCAGAAAAAAAAAAACAATCAGCAACAGCAATGTGTAAATAGAAGGAATCTCATTGTATTGTATACTAAAAGATGGAAGCTTTCTTAACTTTCAGCAAAGCAGCATAGCATCATAGTGTCATGATACCTATTCCTTAATAGCTTTCAGGTGGCAAAGCTGATAGACAAACTGATATATAGAAACTTGAACATGGTTAGTATATAAAAATTGATGAGTTTTACATATGCATATACCAATATTAGTATCACAATTCAGGCAATAAACATATTTGTCAAAAGTGTGTTGCTTTCTGGGTGTATATATGTTTTAAGACTGCTTGACATGAAATCTACCTTCTTAAGTTTTTAAGTGCACAGCACAGTATCAGATTGTTAGATACAAGTGCTCTGTGAAACAGCATGTCTTTGAGATTATACATTTTATATTATCAAAACTGTGTTTTCACTAGCCTCCCTCTCACCTTTCTCTCTCCTTAAATAGTCCAGAAACAGGAATTCTTCTATCTGCTACTTGAAGATTGGATATTTATTTCATTATTTTATTTTGCATTGCTGTGGAATGAACTCAGGACCTCTTGTTAAGGAAACACTCTACCACTGATCTATATCCCAAGTCCATGATTGCTTATTTTAAATAGCATTGAATATGTTGTAAGGTATTCCTGTTTACATTAGGTTGAGTTACTTAATTTAGTGTATGTATTTCATGTTCATCTTTCCTATTGCCTTTTTTCAAAAGAAAGGCAAATTATATTCTATTATGTGGATATATCACAATTTCATTTTACATACATTTGTTGATGGCCCTTTAAACTTTTTCTATATTGGTTACTGTGAATAATGTTGGTTATTCCTGTTGTTTTTAATATTTTATTTTATTTATTTATCTCACAGAGAAAGAGGGAGAGAAAGAGAGAGAGAGAGAGAGAGAGAGCACGCCCTTGTGCCTCTGGCTAACATGGGTCCTGGGGATTTGAATCTGGGCCCTTTGGCTTTGCAGGCAAACATTTTAACAACTAAGTCATTCCTCCAGCCCTATTCCTGCTTTGATAAGGCAAATTGTTGCAAATGAAGCATGACATCATGCTGTGGTCAGTGGACAGAAGAGTAGAAAGATGATTCAGTCGCAATCAAAATTTGGTGTTTAGGCACCTGTGGACTTCTGCTAAGTACCAATTCTTTTCAGATGAATAACAAACAAATTCCTTTCTACTGAACAGATGTTATAGTTTCAAACTTTCACAGTCATTGTTTTCATTTATCACAAGAATCAGAGTTTAACTGTGTATTTTATCCCTTTGTTGGCTTAAATTGAAGTAAATTTACCAACTGCTGAGGGGGAAAAATAGGCAAAAATAGACTGGTTCTGAATGACGAACCACTGCTATTCAAAATAATCTTAATATTATTGATATATAGTACATGCAATATATAAAGAATATGTGTACATATGTGAGAGAAAGAGGGACAGAGAGGAGAGGGAGAGAAAGAGAGAAACAGAGATTTCCTGATTGCTATTTTGCTGTAAGGAGAGGGAGTCAGCCAGCCTTGTTAGGTAGTTTAGGGTGGCTAGGAACCAAAAAGTAGAAGGCAGAAATATTCTTGTCTGCCCTTGCAATCTCCACTTTACTAGAGATAGAGAAGGATCTCTCTTTTCCTTATCTTTCCACTAAAGGAATTACCTAGATCTATTCTTCTATAAACAACCTGGAAGGGAGATCCTCTTTCCTCGAATTTATATGTGATCCTGGCATTGTGATTGGTTAAGCTCAGGCACAAAACATGGCATCATGGAAGTCCTCTTCCTGAGCCAGCGCCCTGAGACTGCACCAGTCATCTCTGTCTCAGCCTTACCTGAGCCTAAAGTTAAAGCCAACCACGATAATGTTATAATTAGGTCCTTACAAGGTTTGCACACTCTCTTTTGGCTTGGCATGTCTCCTGAACTTCCAGGTTCCTGTTTTGATAAGCTTCCCTTCATCTCAGCCCAGCTGAGTTGAGAAAAGGAGAGATCACTACTCCCACATTGACTCTCTACTCCTACTACATCCCACATGGCAGGAGCTTTCTTCACTTTCTTCTCTTTCCTCTCTAAATACTTTATTTTATTTCAAGCCCATGTTCACATCACACACCAATTCTTGGGCCACATGGGTGTATCCATTTTTCCATTCCTAGGTTCCTGAGTGTTAGAGACAAGCCCTGAGCAACTTCTGCCCTGAGCAACTTATGACCTTTCCTCATCCCCCCACCCCGCCACACCTAATTAACACCCTGCCTGGCAACTGCACAGACGTGAGAACTGTACTGTGAATTCTCGGAATAACTGAAAACTGTCCTAGGCCAAAGGCCAAGAAGATTCTGTAACTTTCCACCACCTGCCTCCTCCAGCATCCCCCCACTCACCCAAAACCCTAACCCTAACCCTAACCCTTTAAAAGACTGCTCCGGCTCAATAAAATTGGACTCTTGACAAGTGTACATTTGCTCGAGTCTCTTTCTCTCTCTCGCCCATCTTATTTTAGGTTAGGGTCCTCCTTGCCCCCATGAATAACTAGGTCCCGTGGGACGGGACACCTGAGCCCTACCTCTCCCTCATATTTTACTGAACAAAATTATCATGGTTCATAAATGATCTTTCTCAGTCTAGTTTATCCAGTTGTTTGGTTAAAAACAGACACAAACTCAAAGTTTTGAGTTCAAGGACTATTCTTGAGCTCCTAAAACCCTGTACGTATTGTATTATGTTTCTTAGATGGTTTGATATTAAATTGGAG
Organism: Jaculus jaculus; assembly: GCF_020740685.1. Classification (NCBI taxonomy): domain Eukaryota; kingdom Metazoa; phylum Chordata; class Mammalia; order Rodentia; family Dipodidae; genus Jaculus; species Jaculus jaculus. The sequence continues at coordinate 181,214,462 of NC_059103.1, read as the reverse complement.
AAGAGGGAAGTTATGTATTATTTCTTTAAATATTTCCTTGGGTTTTCTTTACTGTTTTGTTTGTTTGTTTGTTTGTTTTACTTTATGAGTGTTTTTCTTTACATCTTTTTGTAGATTCTTTGTGTTTTCTAATTATTGACTGCAAATTGGACAAGTGAAACTGATAAGAAGAACAAATAGGAGATGCGTATACCAATAGACTCGTTGTATGGAATTAACATATGAGATTGTGAGAGCTGACTAGAAAAATCCAAAATCCACAGGGTAATCATATGAGTACCAGCAAACTTAAAGTGGAATGAGATGAACCTTCCTTCAAATCAAAAATCTGAATTGTCTTTGAAGTATTCAATTTGACTAAAGAATTTTCTCATTGAGTATTGTGTGAGCCAAGTGTGGCATTTTACATGTGTAATTATGAGAATAACTATGTCTATTAAAATATTGCTTCATTTTTAAATGGTTGTACTCTTGTATCCCCTCTCCACCTCAGATCTGCTGAGGGTCTTCATTGGTGGTAGTATTGGTATCCATTGTGTAGACCAAGCAATGTCAATAAGTCTGGGAATGGGGAATGGGGAGCATGTGGCCTCAGGCAATTCCCAATTGTTTTAGCCCCTCCACAATATTTCCTGAACCTTCATAGAGGGCTGATTAGGTGTTCAGTTCTCTGTATCCTCTCTATATCTGTTTTGATGAGTTTGAGTGACCAGAGTGTCCATTGATATCTCCTTACAACTGGTTATCAGGCTAGCCCTGAGAGTAGTATTTGTTTTACTGCTTCCTCTGTAGTGATTTTTGGGCACAGGTAGATGAGGTGGAGGTGACCCATCTCAAGGTAGGCAGTCCACTCTCTATTCCTGAAGCAGTAATATATCCTGATTCTCCCCAAGATTCCACACCATTTGTAAGATAGAACAGACTCTCCAACTGCATTTGTCAGGGTTCTCTAGAGGAACAGTACTGCTAGAATAAATTATACTAAGAAGGGAATTTATAGTCCAGGAATTGTGGCATACACCTTTAATCTCAGCACTTGGGAGGCAGAGGTAGGAGGATTGCTGTGAGTTCAAGGCCACCCTAAGACTACATAGTGAATTCCAGGTAATCCTGGGCCAGAGTGATACCCTACCTTGAAAAAAAAATAGGAAGGAACTTATTGGATTAGTTTATGTTAGTCCAATAGCAGTCACAGGCCTAAGAATCAAGGAACCCAACAGCTGCTCAGTCCACGTGGCCAGATGATGTCTGAAGTGTCCCAATCTAGCACTGAAGGCCTGAGGAGCTGCTGGGTTTCAATTCACACAGGTCTTCAGTTGACGCTGGTCTTAAATCCAAGCTGGAAGGCAGCAAGCAGTCTAGCAGCTAAATAGAAGAAAGGAAGGGACTCTTTTCACCCAAAGCTTCTTTGTATAAAGTCTCCCTCTAAGAGGGGCTGCCCACTCTGGGGAAAGAGCTTCCACTTTTAGTTAATCCTTCCTTGGAAGCAACCTCCGAGACCCACCTGAAAGGAATTTCTGTGGATTACTAAACAGATCCGTTGACAACACCTTAACTATCACAAGTCCACCACTTGTCAACTTGACACCAAACCATATCTCCTTATATCATACTTAATTTCCAAATGGAAACAGTAACCAATTCATAATTCTGCCTAACTTGGTATAACTATCCCACATACAACTGGAAATGCATAATCCTCCCCAAACACAAAGCAAGGTTCTTTGAGGAATGCCTAGTCTGTAATACAATAGGTCTAATAAATTCAACAGTTAGATAGTGATATAATCTTAATATTGGTGTAGATATGCATCAAGGTATGACAGAAACATTGCATTTATAGTCCTTGTTTCTCTAACTGGTCATGTGGGCTTAGCTTGTATTTGTAACTGCCTTCTTCTACTACCCATTCTGTATTTCCTCCCTCTTCAGCAAGCACCTCAGCATGTCTTATTTCTTTACCTGGAGGGGTGACCCATACCATCATTCCTGTAGGACCTGGGTCATTTTCACACTACCTCTGTTGGGTTGTTGCAGTTGTACATTGACTTTGATAACAGAGCATGGTAAAACTAAAAGATGCCCTAAAGGATCACCTGTGCTCCAGACATACTCTCCCTTACCTCCACTGTGGAGAAGCAGTCCAATTTCCCCCTGGTAGTCTGGATCAATCACCCCTGCTATCACTGTAACTCCTTTCTCAGCCTGTTCACTCAAGGGCATCAAGAGCTCAAAGTAGCCATGGAGAAGTCTTAGATTCCAGTTCAATTGAATATTCTTCATGTCTCCTGGCAAATGCACTCACCGCTTTGGCAGCAAGACTTGTAGGCCAGCACAGCATAAGATTGCAGGAACAGGAAGCAATGGTAAGTAGGACCATTGTCATTTCCACCCCTTGATTACTGGACTCATGAACCTGTGCTATAAGAGAAACAGTACCATATATAGGATACTGATTGATAGCATATATAGCCTGCTGGAGGACATTCCTCTAGCTCTCCAAGCTATTGCCACCTAGTTGACTCTGTAGCTGTTTCTTTAAAGGGCATCCCACCATTCTTTTGTGCCAGCTGCTTCAGGGTGGTGGAGCACATGTTAGGAACAGTGAATTCTATGATCATGAGCATGCTGCTGTACTTTGTTGGTGGTGAAGTGAGTTCCTTGGTCAGAAGCAATGATGTGTGGGATGTCATGACGGTGGTAAGGCATTCTGTAAGCCCACAGATGGTAGTTTTTGCAGAAACACTATGTGCTTGAAAGGCAAGTGCATACCCAGAATAAGTGTCGATTCCAGTAAGGACAAAATACTGCCCATTCCATGATGCAAGTGGTCCAATGTAGTCAACCTGCCACCAAATTGCTGGGTGGTCACCCTGAGGAATACTACCATATCAGAGGCTCAGAGTTTTTCTCTGCTGCTGGAAAATTTGGCATTCAGCAATATCTGTAGCCAGGTCAGCCTTAGTTAGTGGGAGTCCATGTTGTTGGGCCCATGTATAGCCTGAATCTCTGCCACCATGATCATTGTGTTCATGGGCTCATTGGGCAATGACAGGAATTGCTGAGGAAAGAGGTTAGCCACAATTCAAAGAACAGGTCAGCTTATCTACATGATTATTAAAGTCATCCTCTAATGAGGTCACTTTCTGTTGAGCATTAACATGGGGCACAAGTATCTTTATATCCTGCACCCATTCAGAGAGTCCTACCCATATACAGTTTCCCAAAATGTCCTTCTCACCAATTTTCCAATTGTGCACCTTCCAAGTCTCAGAAAATCCAGCCTACCCTATGAGTCAGTGTACAATTGCACATCTGGCCTTTTTTCTTTCCAATCAAAATACACAATCATGGTCACTCCCAAAGTTCTGCCCATGCTGAAGACTTCCCTTCACTACAGTCCTTCAAGTGTCTGTGGGTTACCGGGTCCTTGCATTGGGGCTGGCAGTGGTGTGGTCCCCCTGAAAGGCACACAGGAAAATGGGGTTGGTGAGCACGTGATAAGAGAAAGACTCACTCCTAGAAGATAGTTGAACAGATCTCCCTGTTTATTGTCAGGGAAGTGGGCTTAATAGCATCTGAGGGTTGGAGGGGGTTCCTAAGGGGATTAGATGTACAAGGTTCCTAAGGGAACATTCATTCCAACACATAGGCAATGGCAGGATGGGGGTGTGTCAGGTGATCTAGAGCCTCAGGGGAATGGGCTGAGTGAATGTACTGGCTGACAAGGAGTTTCCTATACAACTAGCAAAAGGTTACAGGGCTATAGGAACAGCCTAAGCTCATGCTGAATGCATTGTATTTTTTATCATGTATGGATATCAGTTTATGGGGGCCAGGGTGGAATGTGGTGGATTGATTCAGGTGTTCCCTATAAACTTAGGTGTTCTGAATGCTAGTTCCCAGCTGATGGAGATTTGGGAATTAACACCTGCTGAAGGAGGTATATTGTGGGGAGTACTTCTGGGGGTTGTAGCCAGTTTCGCCATGCCAATGTTTAGCACATTTTCCTGTTGCTATTGTCCACCTTATGTTGGCTAGCGTATGATGTGTACTCATGCCATCATTTTCTTCTGCCATTATGGAGTTTCCCCTTGAACCTGTAAGCCAAAATAAACCTCTTTTTTTTTTTTTTTCCCACAAGATGCTCTTGGTTGGGAGATTTCTACCAGCAGTGCAAAACTGACTACAACACCAACAAAAAGAGGGAGTTGTCTAAATTAAAAGGGATAAACCTAGTTATTAGAGAGATATATTGTGATGTATCTCCACTCTTCTTACTTAAAGAGCAGGGGAAGTTCTCACTGGAGATTATTGGTTTCATGTGCTAAGGAATCTGCCTTGGTTCAAAGAACCAAATATGAGTTCTCCTCCACTATGTGAGTGTCATGTCCAGTCTGTGAACAGTTGGTTACCTACTTCAGTTGTCTGCCAGTAATGTACAAGTGTGTACTTCTTGCTCAGTGTGTTAATTTCCTATCTCACAGGATCTCCCTTTTATTCATTCTATTAGCAAGCGTCATTCCTCAGCAGCTCTCACAGTACTTCCCAGCTCTATAAGGGCTAACTGGGAAGGAACTAGATTCCCTCACTGTTTCAGCATGCTCACTTGTCCTGTGGCCAGTGGCTATGGTATCTTCACTAAGAGGGTATTACCTTTAAGCTCTTATAGGTAACCAAGCATTTTGGCACTGGCCTGTGTTATTTTGGGTACCTTATGTGCCTTCCTTACCATTAGCTCATTGTGGGGGGAAGACAATTCTGGCCCTGGAATTGACAGGTAAAGCCCATCATTTTAGGTCATGATTTACCCACCTTCTATGGGGCTCTTCTCTTCAACCCTTCTCTCCTTTATTGGGGGTACTAAGTCATAGGGTGGTATCCAGGATTTCTATGAACTTGATTGATGCTGCCATAAGTTTTGTGTATGTCCTATACTAGTTCACATCCCTTTACTCCAAGACCTTTCCACCCCTATTTTTCTTCCTTCCTTTTCTTATTTTGTTTGTTCCTTTCTTTATTATTGATGACCTTCAACTTATTGTTGAGCTTCTATTTTCCCCTTTCTCCCTATTTCCTGTTCTTTTTGTTTAATTATAGTATCATGTCCATACTCTTGAGACATATTACAACTTACAATTAACTGAAACTGATACAGGTTAAGAAATGCATATGAGAAAGAACATGTAGGACTTGTCTTTCTGAGCCTGTGTGGCCTTGCTTAGCATGATATTCTCCAAGTCCAACCATCTATTTTCCTGTAAATTTGATCATTTTGTTCTTTTTTTTTTTTCAATTAAAGGTTTCTTGTTTGGGCTGGGGAGATGTCCCAGTACTAGGATGCTTGTTGTGTGATGATCTGAGTTCTGATCCTGAGAAATTCATGCACAGCTGGATGCAGTGATAAATATCCCTAATCCCAGCCTTCTACAAACAAGATGGGAGGCAGAGACAAGAGGGCCTAGATCAAACAAAGTGGAAGGTGAAGATCAACATGTGAGGTTTTCTTCTGACCTTTACATGTGCCAGCTAATGCATCTATCCTCCTTCTCCTGTATACACATATTTAAAACAATGGAAATAATAAATAACATAAGATGTACCTGCTTAATTTGTTCTCCTTTAAAAATAAGATACATCAAATTTTTTCCTATGGATACTATCAGAGTAGTTTATATTAATACAATTTTTAAGTATTTACTAACTAAATAAAGTAGCTAGCTCTAAGACTGATTTCAAAATATTGTATGAAAAGAATACCCAAGATTTAGTAATATTGCAATGCAGGATAGAAAGTCAAATGATATGTTACTATTAGCTGCTTTAATTTTTATCAGTAATTAAATATAATTCACACAGTTTTCTCTACTTTTTATGAAATAATAAGTAAACATTTTGTATTTTGACCAGTATTTTCAATTCTATCAATTTTAAGGAGGGAAAATACTCAACATGTTCTAGAAGTTCAACATCATTTTTTTTTTCTTTCACATTAAAATGTTTTCCCTGCTGGGAGCTAAATCTTTTTTTAAAATGATGTAGGAATGTATAAATTTCTTAGTTATGTTAGTTCAGCAATGTGTATTAAAGTTTGAGACAACTGACAGTAATTATACTGACAACTGAGTAATTATCATAATTATAAAAACTCTTGGAACTAAGACAAACAATACTAATTTCTGAACAATCTTAAGAACTGAAAGATTAATATGTGGATACTATAAATATTTAATGGTTCTTTATCAGAGAAGATAATATACAATGAAATATTATTACCCAACCCAGCATGGGCTTGTAAACTGCTTACAGTGCTGATTTTATGTTCGGATTTCACCCTAGGAGTGCTTGGTTTACTATTGCATCTGCCTTTACATGGGTTCTGTAGATATGAATTCACGTCGTAAGACTTGTGCAGCAAGCACTTTGCCCACAGAGGCATCACCCCAACCATAAGGCAGCAGCTTTTAGCTGGACATTGGGTATGTGCAATGTATAGGTATGAGGGGCTCATCTAGCGGTGGCCATCTTGCAGGCAGAGTGGTAAGACAGCAGCACATGATAAGAGACAGATAGCTCACATGTGCTCAGAGCTGTGGTTCGAGTGTCAATTCCTCCTATAAAATCACCGGGATTTAAACCTGCTGTAGTGGCACATACCTTTAATCCCAACACTTGGGAGGCAGAGGTAGGAGCATCACCATGAGTTCTAGGCCAGCCTGAAACTACATAGTAAATTCCAGGTCAGCCTGAACTAGAGTGAAACCCTACCTCAAACAACAACAAAAAAAAAAAAAAAAAAAAAAAAAAAATCACCAGAATTCAACGAAGGTTTCTATCATTAGACTGCCTGGGAAATAACTAGGTATCCAAACTTAAAACTCATTGTGTGACCTTATATCCCAAGAGCTGTGATTACAGGTGTATGCTACTACAGTATATAGGTAACAAAATGTCAGTCTCTAGTAAATGACTTTTTACGAACTGATCGCAAAAAAAAAAATGAGTGTTTTTTTTTTTTTTTTTTTTTTTGGTCTAACCTAAAATAATTCTTTTCTCCTAAGCATAGAGTTTTTACAAGTAGAATTCAGATGTGGATCATCTTACTCAAATAAAGCAAAGGAAAACTTACAGAATCACCACACAAATAATATGACACAGTGAGAACACCAGAATTTGAATGATTATTCAGCCACAAATCAAGTGACACTGGAGAAGCAGTCTGGCAATTGTCTTGTGATGTGTTGGGTCATTGCTTAAGCATTGCAGAGTAAGTGTACTTACACAAACGAAGATGGCCACATCTCACTAGGAAATATATTTTATGAGAATGCTGTCTTATATGTCATCCTGCATGTTTACAGTCATTACTGAAATGTCCACCCTTGGCACAGTACTATACTTAACAGAGTTTTGAGGGACTTATGTACCCCAGACCCAACAGACCCTCCTCATCTAGCCTAACAGTTCCATCTCTGTCTCATAGGGTTTCCCTGCCCTACTTGAGTACTATGGTAGTTTGAATTTATGTGCCCCTCATAGACTCCTGAGTTTACTAAAGCTTATAACTTGGATTTCCAGATGCCTAGCTGTGGAGGTATCATTGGGAACAAGATCTTAGGGTCCAGCCAAATGGTGTTTGTACCAGATCTGATTTTCTAGCCTAAAGGTAGACAGAATGCTTGTGCTCTGCCTGAGTTCCCTAATGCTGTGGTGCTGGTGGTAGTTTCTCTCTGCTAGGACCTATGAAAAGGGGAGAGACAAGTTTGCCATCAATGGGACTTCAAATAATTCCCTTCCTCCTACAAAATGTGTCTGGCTTGGAAGTTCATCTCAGTGGTATAGAGCTGACTACAACTGCCTTATAATACCACCTAAGGGAGCTCCTCTGCAAATGTGTCAGCTTCTTTAGATGCCTCATAATGCAATTCAAGAAGAAGAAACACATACCATTGTATACTGATGGGTAAATGCAAAAATCAGATCCAGACACAAAGGCTTCCCCCTCAAAGTAGTTGTAGTAGGCTACCTGTTATAATTGTTAAACTTTTAAAACCATTTTGTTAATTATTAATTTTCTATATGAAATAAAGTGGAACAATATTTAAATTCAAGTGTATTTTTTGACAGAATCACTTTTACTAGGTTATTCTGCAGTGTCATTTTTAACTCATCACAGCTGGGAACATCTTAGTTGGATGAAACTTTGATTCAGTTGCACTTCAGTAGATGAAATTCACAGAATTTAATTATCAAGGAATAATAATCTTTATTAATTTTTTTTGTTTATTTTTATTTACTTATTTGAAAGTGACAGACATACAGACAGAGAAAGAGGCAGAGAGAGAGAGAAATAGAATGGGAGCATCAGTGCTTCTAGCCACTGCAGATGAACTACAGATGCATGCACCACCTTGTGCTTATGGCTTATGTGGGTCCTGGGGAATTGAGCCTTGAACTGGGGTCCTTAGGCTTCACAGGCAAGTGCTTAACCACTAAGCCATCTCTCCAGTCCCAAAGAATAATACTCTTAATCATATTAATAGTACATGAAACTCCCATATGTTAACTGAAGCCCATGATGAAGTTCTGAATATCACTGGTAATATATGTTGCAGCTTGTTTTAAAAGTGCAATAAGAATGTGAGCTTCCTGGTCTGGGTTCTCTGTCCCAGGCACACCAGTAGGTGCAGATTGGAATGAATAGGCTAGATAACTGCTTCCCAGATCCTCCCAGTTCCTTGGAGTTCAGGTCCTTATGTGAGCTTTGGAATCAGGCCTTTTGCTCTAATATCCTGACTGTCCACTAGGTACCAACATCTGTGTTCACCTGAGTCAGAGTGTGCATGGACCAAAGCAGGAAAAAAAAAAAAAAAAAACTTGCTTCCTCCTTAATAAAATAGTGTCCCTAAAATAGGTAGATCACAATGCAAAGGAACCAATAAAAGTCATAAAACTGATAGATCTCCACCAGGTATGCCTATTCCTACATTGGAATCCTCCAACGGAATCATAGAATCATAGTGAAATCAACAGAAATTCAACAGCAAAATGAAAATAAAACAACCAGTGAGACCCTGCACAAGGGGGAAGGAGACCAACACAGAGAAAAATCAACTCCTACCAAATCAGAGAGCCAGAGCCTCAGAGGCCCCCAACACCTCATCACTGAAGCAGACCAAAAATGAACCCAACATGGTTCAGGGAAATTTTGCAGAAGAGGGGGCGGAAAGAATGTCAGAGCCACATGTTGGTTCATGATATGCAGAGACATTCATCGTACCAATAACTGTGGGCTAACCCCACAATGCACAACCCATATACCTCAACAAGGAGGGGCCAATGGGGAAGGGGTAGGTCATGGATGAGCCTAATAATGGTACCAAACTGCCTTTATTTGCTGAATACAAAACTAAAAAAAAAGAAAAGAAAAGAAACAAAAAAAGAATCACTTAACTAGAAGCAAACCAAAGATCAAACAATTTTCTCAATGAAATTGAACAGAACCAACTCTTAAAGCATTCAGCTTTTATGAGTAGGCTTAATTTGATTGGGTAAAGTATTAGAACCCTCAAAAAATTTGTGAATGAATTGAAGGTTAGTGAAAAAATAGAAAATCACAACAACTGATTGATTAAGCTCAATGAAGACTTGATCAAATGTAAGAATAAATTTCAGGAAGCATCAAGAAAATCAGAACTTGAACTGAAATCATAACTGAAAAAAGAGACAGACATGATGGAAAATAACACAACAGAAAACAAAAGTGAAATAGAGTTTATAAAGGTCTCAAAACCCCCCCAATAATTTAGCTACTCATGTGGAAGACAGAACCTCTGACCTGGACAACAAGACAGAAGAAATTGATCGAGAGGCCAAAATACTTTGCTAAGTTCAAAAAATCAAGTGAACACAGTACAAAGGGACTGTGCAATATGCTAAAACGATCAAACATCAGGTCATGAATATACCATAAGGAGAGGAAATCCAGGCCAGAAGTGTCCACAACATATTCATCAATGTTTTTGAGAAAATTTTCTGAATCTCTCAAAATAGAGACCAATCCAGGTATCAGAAGCCCACAGAAGACCAAACAGACAGGACCAAATACAAAACACTCCAAGGCACATCACAGTTAAAACTACTTAACAATGCAAAAAAAAAAAAAAAAAAAGACAAAGTGTTAAAGCAGCAAGAGAGAAATAATTCACAACAAATAAAGACAATCCCATCAGAATTATGTCAGATTTTTTAGTGGAAACCTTGAAAGGCAGAAGGGCCTAGAATGGAACACTTCAAAGTCTAAAAATCTATGACTTCCAACACATGAAGTGCTACCCAGCAAAAGTATCCCTTATAATAGATGGTGAAAGCAAAACTTTCCAGGAAACAAGTCAACTCTACAGTTATATTAACACAAAGCCAAACCTTCAGAAAATACTCCAGGGACTATTACACACAGAAGAGTCACACAACCAATCTCAAGATACAAGAAGAAGAAGATCATAATAACCAAATATAGACCAGGGTCTATATACTATAAAACACAAGAAAACACCACACCACATAAAATGACACATCATGGAAGGGAATAATTCAAACCTCACAATAATAACTTTAAATATTAATGGTCTTAATCCAGCCATCAAAAAGATACAAGTTGTCAGGGAGGATCTAAAATCTGGACCCTTCTATCTGCTGTCTTCAAGAAACTTACATCACCACTAAAGATAAACACCTCCTTAAGGTGAAAGGATATAAAATGATTTTTCAAGGAAATGGAAATAAAAAACAAGTGGGTGTTTATTAATATCTAATAAAATATACTTCAAACCAAAGGTAATAAAAAAAGACAAAGAAGGCCACTTCTTACTCAAGGGAATAATGTAATATGAGCACATCAAAATCATGAATCTATATGTGCCAAACACAGGTGTACCACAGTTTATAAAACAAAATCTACTTGACAACAAAACAGAAATAAATACTAATTCTATCATAGTTCAAGACTTCAATATTCCACTATCATCAAGAGATATACCATAAAGCAGAAAATCAACAGGGAAATAATAGAGCTCAACAACATCACATATCAACTAGACTTAAGGAACATCTACAGAACTCTCCACCCAAATTCTACAGAACACATATTCTTCTCAGCAGCCCATGAAACCTTCTCCAAAATTGACCATATATTATGCCATAAAGTGTGCCTCCATAAAGTCAGGAAAATTGAAGTAACTTCCTGCATCATGACAGATCACAATGCTTTAAAGCAAAAATTAACAAGAGACACATCAAGAACTCCACCTGCTCTTGGAGACTAAACAACACACTGTTAAACAATAAATGGATCATGAAAGTAATCAAAAAAAAAAAAAAAAAGAAATTATAAAATTCCTAGAATTGAATGATAATGAAAATACAACCTACCAAAACTTATGGTACAGTCCTAAGGGAATATTAATAGTCCTAAATGCCTTCATTTACAAAGCCATTGAGATCCTAAGTTAATAACTTAACAGTACACCTAAAGGCACTGGAAAAACAAAGGGTTCGACCAAAAGAGCTCCAGGCAGAAAGAAATAGTCAAGATTAGAGCAGATATTAATGAATTGGAAACAAAGAAAACAATTTTAAAAATTGATGAAATAAAGAGCTGGTTCTTGAAAAAAAAATAACCACTATTGACAAACCCCTGGGCAATTTGCTCAAGAAAAAAAAAAGAAAAAAGAGAAATCTCAAATCAACAGAATCAGAAAAGAAAAAGGAGAGATTACAACACTCATCAATGAAATTTGAAGAAACATCAGGCATGCTTCCAAAATCTTCTACTCCATAAAATTGAATAAACTAGAAGAAACAGAAAAAAATCTTAGACACCTATACAAACTAAACTCAGAGAAAACTGATCTCCTAAACAAACCTATCACATCTATGGATATTGAAAGTTAATCAAAAAACCCCTTAAAAAGAAAATTCTAGGACCAGATGCCTTCTCAGCTGAATTCTGTGAAACCATCACTGAAGCACTGAAACCATTTTTTCTCAAACTGTTTCACATAATTAGAGAACAGGGATTTGAGCATCACCCTAATAACAAAACCATAATAGCAAAACCAGACAGAGATGCAACAAGAAAACTATAGGACTATATCCTTGACGAATTTAGATGCAATGATTCTGAGCAAAATCCTTGCAAACCAAATTCAACAACAGATCAAACACATTACCCACCTTGACAAAGTAGGCCTCATCCCAGGTATGCAAAGATGGTTCAACATATGGAAAGCAGTCAGCATAATACACCAAATAAATAAACTTTACTATAAGAACCATATGATCATCTTAATTGAGGCAGAGAAGGCAGTTGGCAAAATACAACAGTGCTTCATGATTCAAACAATTGAAACAATAGGCATGGAGGGTTTATACTCAACACTATAAAGGCTATATATAAAGTACCTAAAGCCAAAAGAATACTTAATGGAGAAAGACTCAAGGAGTTCCCTCAAGTCAGGAACAAGACAAGGCTGCCCTCTCACCACAGCTCTTCAACATAGTACTATAAGTTCTAGAGAAAGCAATAAGACAGGAGAAAGAAATAAAAGGGATAAAAATCAGAAAGGAAGAAGTCAAGTTAACCGTATTTACAGATAACATGGTCCTGTATATGAGTGACCTGAAAGTCTCCATCTCAAAACTTCTAAGGTGATTAATTCATTCAGCAAAGTGGCAGGATATAAAATCAATGCACAAAAATAAGTAGCTTTTCTATTTGCAAAGGACATATAAACAGAGAAAGACATCGGTGAGGGTGTCCCATTTTCAATAGCAACAAAAAAAGTTAAATACCTTGGAATAACACTGACCAAGGATGTGAAAGAACTATAAACTAAAAACATAAATAAAAAAAAAATCAAGCAAGAAATTGAAGAGGACTCGAGAAGATGGAAAGACCTCCAATGGTCCTGGATAGGTAGAAGTAATATTTTTAAAATGAAAATTCTACCAAAACAATATACAGATTTAACACAATACCAATAAAAATACCAGTATCACTCTTCACAGAGATTGAAAAAAAGTGGTTTCAAAATTCATATGAAATGGCAGGAGGCCTCAGATATCCAAACCTATCCTCAGAAAAACAAACAAGCAAACAAGAAAACCTCTGGAGGTATAGCCATACTCTATCTAATGCTATATTACAAAGCCATTGTGGCAAAAATAGCATGGTATATGGCATAAAAGCAGAAACATAGATCAAGGGAAAAGAATTGAAGCCCCAGACCTTAGGCCAAGTAACTACAGCTACTTGATCTTTGACAAAGGTACCAATAATGTAGACTGGAGAAAAGACAGCATCTCCACCAAATAGTATTGGTCAAATTGGATGACCATACGTAGAAAAATGAAATTAGAGCCACTCATTTCTCCATATACACACATCAAGTCCAAATGGATTAAAGACCTCACTATAAGACCAGAAACTCTTCTCCTACTGAGAGAAAAAAGAAAATTCTAGGACCAGATGCTTTGCTTCTCTGCCTCAATTAAGGTGATCATATGGTTCTTATAGATCCACGATCCAGGACTTGGAAGACTTTCTGAACAAAACCCCAGTAGCCCAGGAAATTAAACAAGCATTCAACCAATGGAATTTAATGAAGCTGAAAACTTTAACACAGACAAACGTACAATAATCAGAGCCAACAGATTACCCACTGAATGGGAGAAAATCTTTGTCAGCTGTACCACTGAAAGAAGCCTAATATCTAGAATTTTCAAAGAACCCCCAAAACTAAACACAAGATTAAACAACCCTCTCCCACAATTCAACAGAGAACTAAATTGGGAGTTCTCAGAGGCAGAATTACAAATGGCTAACACACACTTAAGAAAATGTTCACCAACCATCCCTAACCATTAGATAAATTCAAATTAAAACAACTTTGAGATTCTACCTTACCCCAGTAAGGTTAGCAAACACTAAAAAAAAACAGATGACAATAAATGTTAGTGAGGATGTGGAGAAATAAGACCACCCATTCACTGTTGGTGGGGATGTAAGCTGGTACAACCACTACAGAAATCAAATGATGACTCCAGAAAAGGATGAACGTAGAGTTACTAACAGACAGTTATTTCCATACTGGACATTTACTCTAAATGCTCCACACCTCAGTTCAAAGATACTTGCTCAACCATGTTTATAGCTGCTCCATTCATAATTGTTAAGAACTGGAATCAATACAGGTACCCATCACTGGAAGAATGAATAACCAATATATGGTATATCTACATGAAGGAATTCTACTCAGCAGTAAGAAAAAAAAATGACACAATGAAATTTGTAGAAAAATAGTTGAGGGCTGGACAGATGGCTTAGTGGTTAAGCACTTGCCTGTGAAGCCTAAGGACCCCTGTTCAAGGCTCAACTCCCCAGGACCCATGTTAGCCAGATGCACCAGGGGGCACATGCGTCTGTAGTTCATTTGCAGTGGCTGGAGGCCCTGGCGCGTCCATTCTCTATCTCCATCTGCCTCTTTCTCTCTCTGTCTGTCACTCTCAAATAAATAAAAACATAAATACATTTTAAGAAAAATGGTTGAACATGGAACAGATCATACTAAGCAATCTCACACAATCACAGAAAGAAAATCATCACATGGTCTCACTCATCAGTGGTTCCTAACCTGGATCAGTTTGAGTTTCTGACATACTGAATGGTGTCTGGAGGCTTAGACAATTAGGGAGGGTAGGGCTTGGGCAAAGGAGAAGGGTGGGAGCAGACAGAAACCTGGACCCAAATTGAAGTGGTACCATAGAAACCTATATCCTGGAAATTAGACTAAAAGGTTGAACCCTCAACAGGACCTTACAGAGAGCACCTGAATTGAAAGGCCCTGGAGTGGGTGACATGAAGCCTAACCTTAAATCCCCCTCCCTCTCTTTTTTTCCCTATCTTTTAAAAACTTTTATTGATTTATTTATTTGAGAGAGTGAGAGAGAAAGAGGCAGAGAGACAGAGAAAGACAGAGTAAGAGAGAGAAAGAATGGATCAAACTCCAGATACATTATCCACCTTGTACATCTGGTTTATGTGGGTCCTGAGGAACCAAACTGAGGTCCTTTGGCTTTGCAGTCAAACACCTTAACAAGTAAGCCATCTCTCCAGCCCTGTCTTTTTCTTTTTCTTCTTGCTTTGTGGTGACCTGTAATTCACTGTACCAGGTTGAAGTTAACATCCATAATGAGCTGTTTATCAGAGAAACCAAGAATCCTCACAAAACAAACAAGAGAAACTTGTTAGTGTGCCTGATTACCCAGCAGATATTAATCATAAGACCCTACTGCTGAAGACACCATATGCTTTGGGCATGGACCATGGAGATACCTGACTGGGATCTGGAAGAGAGCCAGTTGCTGGACAGTTAGCTCATCTGGTGCTGGAAGTGCTGCATGAGCTACCAGGGGAAAAGTGGCCAACATCTGTCCAAACAACTCAAAGTCTAGGTAACTCAGAAATGAACAACCTGACCTGATGCTCACAGAACTGTAATAGTAGCACAGAACTATGGTGGGTAACCAACTGTTCTTGGATAGGCTAATGGATCCACTCATTGGAAAAGAAACCATATCTGGAACTGGGAAACAAGTCAGCATCATATCCAGATAATGATTTTGCTTTCCAATGTCAAGCTCCCACTAATCTTGGGCTATAAGTAGGTCCACACCCTTTAAATTCTCTCTAAATTAATAATGCTTATCCCACTTAGCCAGTGCTGACTTCACTCTCCACTGGAGATTCTGCTTCTCTTTTTCAGATGGGAGCAGGACCTGAGGAGATAAATGATCTAATTCTCTTTACCCTGGCCCCAGCTGAAACCACAGAGGAATTGGGGAGATGAGCAAGAGTGCTGTGTTCTCAGTGAACCTGATATCAGAGCAAGGGTGAAGGAGATAGACACTGAGGACAGTGAGCACCTACCGCACCAGAGATCCAAAGGCGCCTGAGAGTCTATCATTGAAGTAGACTTAAAATGCACCCAACATGGCTCAAGCAATGCTGAAGAAGAGTGGGCAGAAAAATTGTTAGATCCACAAGTTGGGACAATATGCACAGGGACATTGCCTCTCCTCCATATCTGATTGCTGCCCACAGTGCATGACCCACAATCTCCCTAGGGTTGACCTGCATTTCAATGAGAAGGACCTCTTTGGAAAAGGAGCAGGGACGAGGGAAAGGATGGTATCAATGTGTGCTTTTTACATACTAAGTATGTCCATATTTAATAAAAAAATAAATTAATGAAAAATGAATGTAAGAGCCAAAGGAAGGGTAGGGCTCCTTACAATAAGATTCTCCAGATACCAAATGGCCTGGATATCCATGACCACACAGTGCCTGAAACTAATTACACAAGACCATCATAATAGGAGGAAAAGATGACATTAAAATAAAAGAGACTGATTAGGAGGGTAAGGGGTAAGATTGAGAGTGGAGTTGCAAAGGAAAAAGTGGGGGGAGGGAAGAAATTACTATGGGTTATTGTCTATGGTCATGGACGTTGTAAATAAAAATTAACTTAAAAAAGAAAAGTTGATGTAGTAGCTATCCTTTGAAAATGGAGATGATGGTCAGTGATTACGTCATTCGTGATGATATCCCAAGAGAGTTATGGCAAACAATACTTCTTGCCCAAGGTTTTGATATTATAATACTTGGTACATAATACTTAGCTACACATAGGTTATTGGTGTAGCTGTCATGATGGGCATCTGGACTAGTTATAGGAATTATTAAATTGGTGATAGGAATTATTTGATCCAAATATATATCTGTCAATGAAATTAATGTCTGAGTATTATAAAAATAGAGGACCATTCAACTATGTTCCCAATTACATATACAAATGAAAAAATGATGAAAATATTAAAGATTTTCTACTTTGTAAAATTGTAATGTATCCTGATCTAATTACTACAATGAGGAACCAGAGAGATGGTGGAGCAGTTAAAATACTTGCCTGCAGTATTTAACCTAATGAACCGGGCTTGATTTCCCAGTACCCACATAAAGCCAGATGCACAAAGTGGCACATACATCTGGAGTTCATCTGCAATTGCTCGATGCCCTGGCACACCCATTCTCTCCCTCTTTCTCTTTCTCTCTCTTTGTCTCTTTCTCTCAGCTTGAAAATATATGTATTGAATTACTATGATGAGGTTAATAGATGCAGATGATTTGTTTTTGTTGTTGTTTTTGTTGTTTTCTTGAGGCAGGGTCTTGCTCTAGCACAGGCTGACCTGGAATTCACTATGTAGGCTCAGGGTGTCCTCAAACTCACGGCGATCCTCCTACCCTACCTCTGCCTCCCAAGTGCTGGGATTAAACGTGTGTACCACCACACCCGGCTATCCAAAAGATTTTTAATTCTGGGCGTTGTTGAAAAATGTTGTCTGAAATTATACACCAACATATCATTTAAATATCCCTTCTAGTTTTTCTCAAATAAATTAGAAACAGTTTACTTAGGTTAGCTGTGCCCTCAGGGAAAGAAAATGAATTATTTTGGGGGCATTGAGCCATTCACCAAGCTAACATACTCATTACATAACACCAAGAATATCACCACAGGTCTTCAGTCAGAGTGGAGTTTAATGAGCCTTAGCATTTATTTCCTAGTTTCCATATCTGCAGCTCTAGAGACAGAGAGAGTGTCAGAAGCCTCACATAGACACCTAGCCATAAACACATGGCTTCAATTGAAGAAATGTGCCAAATGTGGAATCCAGTGTTCCTCCTATTTAGTCAAAGCTGTGTATCAAAAGTAGTACTAAATTTCTTGGAAAACAATCACAGATTATTGACCTCAAAAACTTAACATATATAATGAGTGTTAAACCAATTATATCTAAATTAAACTTATCTTATTAGTATACTAATAGCAATAGATAAGTTAAATTAATATTTAACTTAGTGAAACAATTATGGATGTCATTACAGATATGGTTTTAAATTGCAGTGAATGAACATGGCCCAGGACCTAGTGTGTGATATTGATCTGACAATAATGTTCTCCCTAACAAAGAAAATTTGAAGGTAGCTTTCTTTTGTCATACATAATTAAAATATGCAATTACTATATTGTCACAGAGGCATTGATATTTACTAAACATATTTAACTAATTTTGTGCTACATCAATTACCATAACAAATAATGTCATTTTGATTCCTTAGATTGGCAGCATAAAGAAGATATTAGAACCAATGATAAAGAAATGCAACATATTTTCATGTTGTGAAAGCATCCATGGATTTCAGAATGTGAGAAATTAAATTTAAATTTAGTTGTCATTGCTTTGGGGGACACCTGATGTTGGATAGTTTAGCAAATATTAAGCCATTTTTTTCAAAACAAGTTGCTTGCGGTACATAGTGGGGCATGCATATGTAATCCCAGCATTTAGGAGGCTGAGGTAGCAGAATCACGTGTACTATGCAAGCCATCCTTCCTAGCAAGTTCCATAGGAGCTAAATTATATAGAGAGACCTGGTTTAAAAACTGAATATCAGAATCAAACAAATTGCTACCTCATACTTCTCAGCACTATGAAAACACAATCCTGAAACTCTTTGGTCAAATATTTGAGCAGTTTTTAACATGTTCTGTATAAGCAGAAAATTCTTCAGGCAGTGCAGGGTAAAATATTTGAATGGTGTGGGCAGTTTAATGTTTCTTAAAGTATTTTTCGTGGATTAAAATTGCAGGATTGGGGCTGGAGAGATGGCTTAGCAGTTAAGCGCTTGCCCGTGGAGCCTAAGGACCCTGGTTCGAGGCTTGATTCCCCAGGACCCACGTTAGCCAGATGCACAAAGGGGCACACAAGTCTGGAGCTCATTTGCAGTGGCTGGAGGCCCTGGCGCGCCCATTCTCCCTCTCTTTTTCTCTCTCTCTGCTGCTCTCAAATAAATAAATAAAAATAAAAAAATTGCAGGATCATGAACATAGCAAGCTCAGCTACAGCAAACAACAAATGATCTCAAAAATTTAGAATAAAATTGTGTGCTTCTCACCAAATGACTACCCTATCTTTGAGTAATAGACTTTGTTTACCCCCATCTTATGAGAGTCTGAATGCTTTCTCATGAAAACTTAGGGGAGCTAATAAACTGAGTTTGGCTTCAACCTTGCCCATTGAGCCATTAATGGATCCACATACAAAGTTATTTCGCCCACTTCTGTTCTGTTACACCACTGTGGTCCTTTATGAATGCCCAATGGGCATCATAGTGCAGATACAAGGAACCTTACCAAAATGTACTCTCTGGATTTTTTGAATAAATATAATGAACTATCATGTCTCAATTACATTAAGTACATCTGCAGTTTTTGCCAAGTGTTCCTAATACTGTTTTTGAAGAAATAATGCTGGATTTTTTCCCCATCATGTAAATTTAATAATCTGCTAAGGCTATATATAAAGGTTGTAATCTTTATAGAAACTTTAATTAAATGTGTCAATTCCCTTGAAATGTACAAACTGAGCACTAACATTACTTATTGAATATCACTTCTCATTTTAGTACTTCTTTTCTTTAAAGGACAAATCCTTTTTTGAAATGAAGCATTGATATTGAAATTTTCAAATAAATAAGTTTGCAGCAACATTGTTTAGAAGAGCTACATTCATCAGACAAAAATAATATCAGCAGGGCATAGGGGACACATTTTTTATATTCCAAAACTTAGGTGACAGAAGCAGAAAAACAAACAAACAAAAAAAAAAAAAAAAAACGAGTTCAAGGCCGTTCTGGAGTTTTATAGCTAGACCCAGAGGAAGAAAATCTGAATTTGCATATGAACTGAGATTCTCTGAGTGAATTTGAATTATATTATATACATAGGTATTTATATGCATTTAAGTGGAAAGGCAAAGGAGGATGGGCTTCATATATAAATAATATATTAATATATACAAACATTTATTTGGGGGGAAGGAAAGGAACAGTATATGGGAAAAACTGGTTCAGAAGAGGGTAGTGGGCAGCAGATATACATGCATGAAAATTTCAAGTGAAAGTCCTTATTCTGAGTAAACTAAAAAATTTAATTAAAAAATGCAAGAGTACCTAGCATGGTGGTGTGCACGTTTAACTCCAGCACTCTGGAAGCCAAGGAAGAAGGATCACTGTAAGTTTGATTTCAGCTTGAGACAACATAGTGAATTACTGGTCAGCCTGAGCTAGAGCCAGGCCCTACTTCAAAAACCCAAAAGAAAACGAAAGGAGAGTGGCTGGAGAGATAGCGCAGCAGTTAAAGTATTTGCCTTCAAAGCCTAACAACTAGAGTTTGATTCCCCAGTACCCACATAAACCAGAGGCACAAGGCGGTGCATGCATCATTTGCGGCAGCATGCTCATTTTCTCACTCTTTGTCTGTCTCTCTCTATCTCTCTCCCTGGTATGGTGTTGTGCTGCACACCTTTAATTCTAGCACTCAGGAGGCAGTTTTTGGAGGATTACCATGAGTTCCAGGCCAGCGTGAGACTACATAGGACTAGAGTGAGACCCTACCTTGAAAAAATAATGCAAAAGGGGAAAATAAAATATTACTAGAGCTGACTTTTATGTAATATGATTGCATAATAAGTAAATCTATAATTATCAAATTAATGTTTATAATTTAGGTAAAGACAAAATTTCAATGGGAATTTCAATTATAGTTATAGTATTTTAAATGGTATTAGTCACAAAAATTAAATGACCACACAGGAAATGATTAGTCCATGTCGATAATTTGCAAATTTCCATTTAAATATTGCTCTTTAAAAATACTATTTTGTTTCACTTTATTTTACAAAGTTTTATGTAATTTCAGTTTCTATCAATTATTGTAAGTGGAATGTTTGATTTAAACGCAAATGAAATAATATATATGTTTAAGTCAGAGATTTTCCACAATGTGAAATAGTCTGTATATCTATGAAATGTATTGTTGAATTGGTTCAGATTTCTAACATGCACCTAATGACCTTTAGCATTTGGTTATTTAAGATCCAGCGATGACATGATGTCTACGTGGATTATAATTTTATCTACATTAATTTTCTTAAATATGAAAACATAGAATGGTAGGCCTGAAGTCTGTTTTGATTTATTTTTTAGTGTATTTTTATTTATTTATTAGAGACAGAGAGAGAGGGTTGATAGAGAGACAGAGAGAGAGAATGGGCATATGAGGTCCTCTAGCCACTATAAACAAACTCCAGATGCATGTACATCTGGCTTACATAGGTTCTGGAGAATCAGACCTGGATTTATATGCTTCATAAGTGTTTTAACAGCTAAGCCATCTTTCCAGCCCCAGTTTTAATTTATTTTATAAAGTGAAGAATAGATTATGTGTAAGACAATGTGCCACATCAGGATGTGAATGAATAACAACCCCAGTGCACTTGTGTTCCGAGGGGCTAGTTCTGGAGTTAACCCTATAGCATAGATCAGGTTATATGTAATATTGTCAGGTTATTTAGGCATCAATTACTTATTGAACTTCAATGTGTTTTAGTTACTGCATAAGTATTATGGTTACAAAGGAAAAATGGTGAGAAATAGGGTTACAAATGTAACCGAAAGAATAGGTGCAAAGCATACCTGTAGAGATTTCTAGAAGTACACTGGGTGAAAGAAATATTACATTGTTGAATTTAGAGCAGAAGATGAAAAGTTAAACATTAACAAAGGCTGGAAATATAGCTTTGAGGTAGAGCACTTGCCTAGCATGGATGAACCCTAAGTTCAAATATGTCCAAAACAGAAGCAAGAGGAGGAGGAGGAGGAGCATGCAATTATAAACAAATGCTTTAACTACATGAGTAGAGCCATAGTGGTCTTCTTTATGCTTTAGACTCAAAATAAACAAATAATTAAGGACTGTGTCTCAAGAGTCACATGACCCTTGCATTTCTTCTCTATGAAAAACAGGACAATATTCTTTAGGAAATTCTGGTGTGTAGTCTAACGCTTCTGTACAATTTCTTTGTCCCACCTAATGCTATATAATTGTAATAAAATAAAATAAGTGTCCACAAACAACACTTTTTTTGTGGATGTGTTAGCCACTCTGTTGTGAGAGGGGTAAGAAGCAGTTCTCCCAAGGGCATCATGGCGAGCTTCACCAGGGAAAACTTGAAGTTTTGGAGTTGAAAGGGAATGCAACTGAACTACAGAAAACGGGATGTGTAGATTTACATGTCCTCCAACTGTGTTAATAAAATAAAACTGATCTCACTGGGGTCCACAATGAAAACACATTCTTCACTGACTGCATCACTGGGACAAAGAAAGCCCATTTAAGATTAAATTAGTTTTTTTTTTAATTTTTTATTTATTTATTTGAGAGCGACAGACACAGAGAGAAAGACAGATAGAGGGAGAGAGAGAGAATGGGCGCGCCAGGGCTTCCAGCCTCTGCAAACGAACTCCAGATGCGTGCGCCCCCTTGTGCATCTGGCTAACGTGGGACCTGGGGAACCGAGCCTCGAACCGGGGTCCTTAGGCTTCACAGGCAAGCACTTAACTGCTAAACCATCTCTCCAACCCTTAAATTAGTTTTAAAGATGAGTCACATGGTAGAGCTTGAGATAGTTAATCTTGAATGTGTACTTGGATGGATCAAGTTAGAGACATACATGAGGGAAGGCCTGTGAGGCTATTTACTGGGAGGATTAAATGAGCGGTAAGACCCTCCCCTGGGTATAAAGAAGTCTGAGGGAAACTGCTGCTTTTGTGATCCTTGCTGATTAGTACATCCTTCTGCTGTTTCTGTAAGCATTCAGCTAACACTGGAGCCTGGCTTCACTGACATAACAACATGGACTGGACTGAAGACCTGAACTTCTCCAGGAATCCATCCAACAGGTCTATTTGTCAATTGGGAATGTTGAGCCATCCAACACTGTGGCCTAGTCAGCTACTGAATTCTTGGTCTTTCCAGCATGCAGACAGAATTGTTTAACTACTCAGCTTGTATCATGCAAGCCAATTTAGTAAATCTCTTTTCATAACATATGCTCATTCTATGGGTCCTGCTCCTCTTAATATCTTTCTTCACTAATTTCTAAAAAGCACATCTTGCAGCCCTCTTTGGACATACCTGTTTACTGAAATAGAGATATAAAGACTAAAATAGATAATAGATCCAGAATTAAAAGAGCAAAGAAAAGTTCTAGTGGGAAGCAAAAGGAAGTATGTTTTGTGGAAAATGCTAAGCAGAATGCCACAAACATAGTGAGCACTCAATAAATATGTATTGGGTATATGTATGAATTATTTAATTTTTAGAGTTATTAGGGAAGTGCAGATGATGCAGTAATTTAAGGTACTTGCTTGTTGATTTGTAGTGTTATAATAAGAAGACTGAACTAGAAGCATAAAATAAAGACAAAAATTTGATCAATTGTGAATGAACATTTTATGAAAGAAAGAGAAACCAACACTATAAGTAACAAGGAGACCAAGTTATATTTTTTAGAGATACTGATTACAACCTCAGATTGTATTGCTTGCCATACTGACAAAAGAGTGGAGAGGAGAAACAACAGAAATTCCCAGATTGTCCAATTGGAAAAAAGATGATAGGAAGCCCACAGTCGGCTGAGCCTGGCACCAGAGGGGTTAGGGAAGGCTAGATCTATGTTAATATGGGTTGCTGAAAACATATGCTCACAAATAGAATGGATGGTGACATGTAGAGTAAATGAAGTTATTAGCTCTTTTCAGATTACTTACTTGAAGAGAGAGAGATTTAAATTGCTTGGACAATTGATTAAATGGAAACAAGATGATCAATGGGTGTTGACAAGGAAAAATATTGAGTAGATTTTTTTGTGCTTGCTAAGCCTGCTGTGTCTGGAGTTATAGATCTACTATGCCATAGAATTTAAATAAAGCAGTATCAACACAAAGAAGAGGCTCTTTATATTTAGGATTAGAGAAGTTTAGGTAAAGCAACTGAGCAAAGTAATATTTGAGGTAAATCATGAAAGATGAGGTGGCATTGTGCAGTGACAAGGATAAGATAGGAGTCATTTCAGACAAGGAAATAATCATAATTCAGAAGACCCTGAACTTGTATGATATGACCAAGGAGGCAATGTATATTCACATCAGTGAACTCCTTACATATTGTCTTAAACTATAAATTTTTATTTATATATTTAAAATAACCAGCAATACTTATGCTATGGTTGAAAGTATCCTTGTACTATGTACATGAATCCTTACACTGATTCTTTTACATAATTCATATTTTGCTTGCTTATTTTGCTTTTATCCTACAAGTAGTTTATCAGCCCAAATTCAAAGTCCTTAGAGGAATCTTTGTTGCTATAAAACATAAGGATGTTTCCAAAAGCTGAAAAAGATTTCTGGATTATGAAAACAGGCTTTCACCATGGTCAGTTAAGTGTCTGAAGAAGATTCTGTTTACGATGGAGTGTTTGTGATATTGCTTGTCACTTCCCATTACCTTTTGATCAGCATGACAACAGGAGTGGCACCACCAGAAGCAATTGACTCTGACATTGTGAATGCACCTAATGGAGTTCAGTTATGGCTATGAGCTCCGAATGCTAGCCATTTGACTTCTACCATAATCAATTATTATAACTTGGTAAGACAGTTAAATTGAGTGACCTGTAGGGCTACATGCTTGAAATAACATTTTAGTAAATCTATATATGATATAAGATTATATATACACAACTTACCACTTGGTAAATTCAAACTTCAATTCATGGAAATACCACTTAAATGAACTTGGCAAATAGCCTATTTAAGAACATGACTGATGCTATTGCAAAAGACAATAAATATTTCCACTCTAGTGAACCAGGCATTTCTAAAGAAGACTAAAATACAATAATATTCATTTTCTTCATATTACATTCTTCATGTTCCAATCCTTTTCATACTAATTCTACTACTAGCATGCATGTAAGTGCAGAGTAAATATTTACTAATAAATTTAGGATTTAAATTTAGATGTCACAATAGTTCCAGACATATACAATATTTGGCCTATGACCTCCATTAAAAGAAAAAATCTAGTACTGTGGCATGGCACAGGGGATAAGGAACTTGGCACTCAAGTCTGAGAAGCCACTTTTACTCCTAGACTCCAGGTAAATACCTGGAAGTGGAGGTTCTCATCTTTTGGAAACAAATCACAATTACAGAAATGTGAGAATTGCAAAGAAAATAATTCTCCAGAACTCAGAAACTTGCTGGGAGCACAACGAAGAAAAACAGTGAGAATGAGAGGAAGAAACCCTGCCTCAAAGTCAGGTGGAAGGGCAAGGGATCACCTGAAAGCTATCCTCTGACCTCCATACATGTACTAACATTCATACATGAGCATGCACACACACACACACACACACACACACACACAAATAAACAAGTTATAACAATAATCTGGCATCAATAGAAATTGAAGTATTTATTTTTTTCAGCAACAGTTTATGGTCCATATATAAGGAGAAATTGTGAGCACATACAAACACCCATACATATACATCCATATTTCTAGATGTACATACATTATTCAATACATATTAATATATTATGTTGACTTATAATATTAATAATGGATATATCTATATTAAATGGCTATTATTGAGTATTCATTTAATACAAATTATAAACTCCTTTACTTTTATATGGATATCAAAAAGTCTACATAATTTACAATTACACACACATGGTTCTAAATGTATTATAAGTGTCTTAATAACCTATGCCATTAGCCTGTCTCCAACAATCATAATGTTCACTTGTTTTCTCTTTTTACAAAGGATTATGTGCTTTTGATTATCATTAGTCTATTTTCATATAAATTCTTCATATAAAAAGCAATATTAACTCAGAGTTGTAACTATAAGCAGCTAATTATGAATAACCAGAAATTACTTATGTATAAAATCACACCATGATAAACTAGGATTTCAACCTTAATCATAGATTGGATATAATATTGACAAAAGTAGTTTTCTGTCTCCTTCATACAATTGTTTTTCCTTCTAAATATAGTTTTCTAAATATGAGATCCCATAATAAATTTTGAGATATAAGATTTAATAGAACACAACATTTTTTCTCAATATTTTTTGTTAGCAAAAAAGTATTAAAATCATATTAATCTAAAAGTTTCCACTTGTAAGATTGGTGTATCATGTCTTTAAAGACATAGATGCTCCTATAAAGCAGGCCATACACCTACAACAATTTTAATGATTTATTATATGAATTAAATAAGCTGAATACAAGCCGGGCGTGGTGGCACACGCCTTTACTCCCAGCACTCGGGAGGCAGAGGTAGAAGGATCGCTGTGAGTTTGAGGCTACCCTGAGACTACATAGTGAATTCCAGGTCAGCCTGGGCCACAGTGAGACCCCACCTTGAAAAACCAAAAAAAAAAAAAAAAAGGTGAATGCATACTAAATAGGACCCAGTCCATAGACTGGTACTGACTAGTCCTTAACTTATTCCATGTGATTTCTAGCGTAAGAATAAAATCTAAAGTTTCTGAGTTGTATTCTTACAATTTTTTTTTAATGCTGTATTGCATGCTTCTGTTGCCTTCTTAATGCTTTATTCCATTTGATTTTTCTATTGTAGTTATGTGCAGTCATATCAACATAACATTGTCACCACTGAATTCAAATGATAGGAAAGTAATTGTTTAATTGAATGAGGAGGAACTACTACTAAACAGAACCATCTAAAAATTTTAATACATCATTTGCCAAGGTTTCCAAATCATTAATAAAATTGTACGAAAATAATATGAATAACACAGACTTTCAATGATCACATTAACCAATTTCCTCTGTAAACCTTACCTGCTCTACGTCCTTGCCATTAGTTTGTTTCAATGAATGCAAAGCTTTCATATTTAAATCAATATAAATTACTTCATGGATCCAAGTGTAGTGGTATACGCCTTTAATTCCAGCACTAGGGTTGCAGAGGTAAGAGGATAACTGGGACTACAAAGCGAGTTCCAGGTCACCCTGGGCTAGAGTAAAGAAAAACAAACAAACAAATAAATAAATAAATGCTAAATAAATAAAATTATTTCATGGTAGTTTTATTGACCATTCAATCATACTGTCAGCTAAGAAACAAACAAGAAAATTCCATATGGTTCTGTATTATTTTATGGTTCTAGAAATTTAATTTCATTTTATAAATAAATGTGAGTAGCATAATGGCTTACCTTAATTCAGAATGTAAGAGCTATAAAAATTGCCATAGTATGCACATTATTTGTTTCTATTACATGGTTTTCATGGACAAATGTATTTACTTCCATTTCATATAAAGTTCATTACACAGAATTCTCTATTTTTCTATCTGTTTCTCTCTTGTACCTTATTAGTTATTGACTTCCATTGAAATTATATTAACCTTTTTAAAAAATTTATATAACAGCATTTGTGGCACAAAAATTAGGACATGAGTCCTATCCCCAGCACCCAAATTAACAAACAAAGTATCCAGGCAGGCCATACATGCCTGAAACCGCAGTCCTGTGAAAGGAAGAGACAGGAGATTCTCTGGGGCTCAGTAGTAAGGTACTCTGATGAAAAAAATAAATCAGCCCCTGACTCACCGAAAGATTCTGTTTCAAGAAAATGATGTAAAATAGCTGCATAGGAGGAAGAAACCTAACAATCTCCTTGGGCCTCCACACATGTGTACATGAGGTACATGTATGTGCACACAAATGTGCATGCACAATATATATATAGTATATTATTATGTATATTATAGTATATTATTGTATAGTATTAGTATTCAATAAAATTTATCTCCATAACATAAGTTGGGTTTAAATATTTTCTACATTCTATATTTTCTTGTAATGTGTTACTTAGAATAGTTTTACTTCAAAAGAAAATTAACCAACCATCTCATTTAAGAGAACAGATCCATGAACCAGTTCACCACTTCCCATGCACACGTGTGCCACCACATGTGCTCTCTTCTGTTGCCTATTTGGCCAAACACAGAAACACATTTTAAATTAGTTAAAAATAAGTTACCAAAAGTAAGTCTTACAATTGATTGTTGTGACCAAATGATGATATTTATATTATATAATATATTTGTTGAAGTACTAAACTTTCCTAAACACTATTCAACAGTAATTTCAAGTAAAAGCATGAAGCCCAAAGAAATAAGCCCCAAAATGTATTGACTTATGTAACTACATATTATAGGGCAAAACAAATCCCAGGCAAAATTAGGATGAAGAATCACTCTGTCTCTTATTTTTGCTGTCATATCTAGTGTGTTGCTGTTTATGTAGTCCAGACTTTCTTCGCTTGCAGAAGAGCCTGCGTTTTCACATGGATCTAGCTCTGTAACAATAAACACTGAGGAGAGTTTGGCATTAAACATTTGTCCATCAGACACCCCATGTCAGCCTTCTTTGGGGTTAGATGCTGCTACTGCCTGTCAATATATAACATATAATACATAATATATGTCATATAATATATGTTAGATAATATATGTTGTATATATAGAATATAGAATATAATCCTGGGATCATTTTCATAATTCAAATTTCACTATTCATTTCTGGCTAAAGCTTATTATCAATTATCAGGTTATGGTAGTTAGCTTATAAAAATAAAAATGGCACAAAGAAATCTTAGTATAGATGTTCTTTTGACATTTTTAACTTAAACTAAAAGCAAAGGCATTTTAACTATAGACATTTCACTTATATTAGTGCTATATCTATATTATATATAATATATATTATATTTATATATATATAAACATCTAAGAATCTCTAAAATTTAAGTGAAAGACCAGATCAAGTGAATGGGGGGGTGGTAACTAGAAAAGCTACAACCATATTTTTTAAGACCATGGTAATTCCTTAAAATTTTAAATCTAAACATTTCATGCGATACAGTTCTAAACCCATGTATTTGTTATGAAGAATAAAATATATACATATAAACAACATATAAATAATCATTTGCACAACCTGGAAGAGCCCCTAAGTCCATCAATTGGTTCATGGGTTAAATAATGGTAGCAATTTCAAATAATAGCATGCTACTTGGCAATAAAAAATGTACTACTGATATACATAACTAGATGAATTTCAAAAATCTAAAAGAAATGAAAGAAAGAAAACAAAAGCTATTTAATCATCACAAATGTTTGATAGTGGCCAGAATAAAAGTATATAGCATTTGAGAGTTGCTGAGACATAACACTTTGCTATCAAGGATATGTATTTTTATTACATAATTAATTGATCCCTTTTAATTGATGTTCAACATCTACCCCACCATGGTTATGTCAGTTGTGCTCCAAAACTGGAAGTAGAGCAAACACTTCATTCATAGAACAAGATGGTGGAGATGGCTAAATGGATAAACAGTTTGCTGACCAAACATGACCATGTGAGATAGGACCCCAGTAGCCATATAGAGTAGGATGCAGTAGTAACAATCATTAGTCCCAGCCCTCCTGTGGTGAGGCATGTGGCAGAATAGGATGATCCTGGCAGCTCTGTAAGTTTCTAGCCTAGTGTTTACAGTAGTGGATGCCAAGAGATACTGCCTCAAATATGTGAATGGTAATGCCTCACAGTCCAGATTGACCTCCACAGGCACAATGAGGAACATGTGCCCTTCACTCAGGAACACACATACACATATACATCACACACACACACACACACACACACACACACACACACACACACACACTGTATAAAATAAGTTCACCCATGCAAAAATTGCTTTCTAAAATCCAACACAATTTGTGGAAATGTAATGAAGTGTTAAGTGAATTTCAGCTACCCTGGAACTAACAGGCCTCCCTCAACTAATGATCATGGAATATTCAATCTAGAGAGGAAAGTAGCTGTAGTATACCAGGCTTCTTAATTTTAGTCCACATGTGTGGTGGTTTTATTCAGGTGTCCCCCATAAATTTAGGTATTCTGAACACTAGGTTCTTAGCTGATGGAGATTTGAGACTTAATGCCTCCTGGAGGCAGTGTATTGTTGGGGGAGGACATATGATTATTGTAGCATGTTTCCTACTGCCAGTATCTAGCACCCTCTCTCCTTCCTGTTACCTACCTCACGTTGGCCAGGCTAATGTCACCCTCTGCTCATGCCATCATTTTCCCTGCCATCATAGATATT
This sequence comes from Jaculus jaculus, assembly GCF_020740685.1. Taxonomy (NCBI): domain Eukaryota; kingdom Metazoa; phylum Chordata; class Mammalia; order Rodentia; family Dipodidae; genus Jaculus; species Jaculus jaculus. Next base: position 181,184,212 of record NC_059103.1, on the reverse strand, counting down.
TCTCCTCAAGCCTGTTAGCTAAAATATTTTTTTTCCAAAAACTCCTCTTTGTCAGGTGATTTCTGCCAGCAATTTGAACCTGACTACAACACTAATGTTGGTACCAGAGGAGTGGGATTCCTGCTGGACACCTAACTGTGTGGCTTTGGACTTCTGGAGCTGATTTTCAAGAGGAATGTGGATGAAATTGAAACCTTGGCCTAAGAGACACCTTGCAGTACTGTAAGTACAGCTTGATGGATTATTCTGGTCAGAGTTGCAAGACCTAAATTCAGTAAGAACTATTGACTGCGAGGTTTGGCTTAAGAGGGTGAAAAGGAGCTTTGTCTGGACTGGGCTAGAAACAGTTTGAATTTTGTTGTTACTGGTATGAGCAGAGAGATATGGCACAGAAAGAAATCTTTATGCCAAAACTGCTGCCTGTTCAGTTGCAATTGCGAGATTACAACCATTGAGATTGGGCCAGCTGACCTGCATTGGGACAACAAAACGAATGGAGTTTTTTGAAGGGGCCTGAATGTAAAAAGAGTGTCCTGTTCTCCAAGTACACCTTTATTTACCCCTGGTATTGTGGAGTATAAGAAATGCAGGAAAGAGAGTCACTGAATTTGCAACATGATCTTGTATTTTGGAAATAGCCATAGGCATGAGGATGAACCACAGGTTGCAGTGGAGACCCAGTGAAGATGCCAGGACCATCAAATGGCTGCTAAGGAAAGCTGCTGGGCCAGGATGAAGTTGTCCAAGACTGTGAGTAGCCTAGCTGGAGGGGCAGAATTAGAACTCCAGAGACTTGTTGCTGGTTAGGATTTTTGGATTCAGAGACTTGCCACTGGCTAGAGTTGTTGGTATTTGAGCTATAGAGTTTGATGTTTACCCTGGTTGTTTTAAATCTTATTTTGGTTGAATATTTCTTTGCTATGCCCAAGGCCATCTTTCACAGTATAAATGTTTACTCTGTGCCATTATAGATATTTGGGGGGAGATTATTTTTTGATATTATGACTCAGTTAAAAGATGGATTATGGGGATGTTTGAACATTATTAGTATTGATAAAAAATGAAGGGACATTGAAAGTTGGACTGAATGCAATGCATTTTGCATCATGGATGGTTGAGTAGTTTATGGGGGCCAGGGACAAAATGTGGTGGAAATTCAGGTGTCCCCCATAAACTTAGGTGTTCTGAATGCTAGGTTCCCAGCTGATGGAGATTTGGGAATTAACACCACCTGGAGGCAGCATATTGTTCAGGGCAGGCTTATGGGTATTGTAGCCAGTTTTTCCTTGTGTTTGGTGCACTCTCCTGTTCCTGTTGTCTACCTGATGTAGGCCAGGGATGATGTTCACCCTCTGCCCATGCCATCATTTTCCCTGCCATCATGGAGCTTCTCCCTCGAACCTATAAGCAAAAATAATCCTCTTTTTTTTTTTTAACTTGACTACAACAACATGTATTATTGAGTATCTGCTATGGATCTCACTCTGATAGAAATTTGTAAATGTATTAGGAACAATGATGAAAGTGGGGAAAAGGACTGGAGAAATGGAAAAAACTTAAATGTTTTACATAGAAAAAAAAAACAAAACAGGAAAATGCCCTTACCAGAAGAGGTTCTTAGAGAAGATGGAGACAGAAGTAATTTGACGAAGTAACTTGCAAGGATGTCCAGGAAAACACACTCCACAGAGAAGAGCCAGTGCAGTGTCTCTGACTTAAAGACTCAGGTAGGTACATGCTTGGTTTAGATAAGAAAGCCAAAGTGAACAAACGGTGTGTGTGTGTGTGTGTGTGTGTGTGTGTGTGTGGTGTGTATAAGAGTTGGAGCAAATATCAAACATAATAGATAATAATTCAGGAAGTATGTGCTTTTTTAGGCCATTTATAAAATTTAGATTTATTCTTCTGAGTGATTTGGAGACTTTAAGAGATTTGTGGTGGAGAGATTGCACCATCTGACTCCCTGGTGGTGACTCCTAAAATGTAACCTATTTTCCAACATTTTTTTCCACACAATTGTTCAGATGAAACTGATAAAACAAGAAGATATGTATTTTGAGTAACTACCATTCCCTATTTGTAAGTTAACTAAGATACTATTTATCCACATTGCAATGATAAACTTTGCCTATATTAAAAATTAGAACAGCCACTCGGCTATAGTCTGTTTTAATTTTCTATTAAATATTTTACAAGAAATATACAAATGCACATATTTCCCAAGAGGGAAACGAAGGTGCTGAGTGTTTGTAGTCACCATGCAAGTCTCTAGCTATAGTTTCAGCACTAGCCTGTAAACTGTTCTATTGAACAGAGTTCATTTGAGACAAGGTACAGTTGGTTCTCTGGGTGCTAAACTTGTCTAACCCTGCCCTTCCTACATAAAGCCTGCACAAATGTGGCCTGAAATCTACTCAGGCATCTTTTAAAAAATTTTTTATTTATTCATTTATTTATTTTTGGTATCTTTAATCACAAAGGCCAAAAACCAACCCTGGCACGACCATGATATAACATGTAATAGGTCTCTCACGGTATTCCCTGGCAATAACTTCTTTCTAAAGAGTGTATTTAGCCACAGGCTGGAGAGATGGCTTAGCGGTTAAGCGCTTGCCTATGAAGCCTAAGGACCCCAGTTCGAGGCTCGGTTCCCCAGGTCCCACGTTAGCCAGATGCACAAGGGGGCGCACGCATCTGGAGTTCGTTTGCAGAGGCTGGAAGCCCTGGCAAGCCCATTCTCTCTCTCTCCTCTATCTGTCTTTCTCTCTGTCTGTCACTCTCAAATAAATAAATAAATAAAAATTTAAAAAAAAGAGTGTATTTAGCCACATGGAGTCAAGATTTAAGAGTGCAGAAAACACAGTAGCAAGGTGATCACTGAGAATTATGGTAGGTGGAGATTTCAATTTCTAGAAATTACAAGTCTATGCTTAAGCTTCCAAACCCATGTATTCTATTGTCACAGTTGTTTTCTTTTTGCTGGGGCAAAACACCTAACCAAAAGCAGCTTGTGGAAGGTAAGTGTTTATATTTCAGGCTTGCAAATTTTTGGGGAAGCTTCATTGTGGTAGAGGAAGCTGGCACACTTTATTATACTTCTATGGGGTGGTGAGAGGAGAAAGAGTGAGGGAGAGAGACCAGAAAGGACAAACTGGTTTATATAAAAACAAAGTAGGCTAGATTCAGTATTCACCTTTAGTAACACTCTTCTTCCATGAGGGCTCCTCCTGCTGGACATTAATTAGAAAACAATAAAAAATACTTGAGTCTATGGGAAACATTTACATTCAAGCCAACACAACTATCTATCACACTCAGTGGATTCTTGTGATCACCACTCGAAAAGTTATCAGAACAACTTCACAGGCAAATACAGAAGTTTTGTTTTATTTGTTTTTTGTCATGTGCTTCAGCATGACTGGAGGCCACATGAAAAAGCTGAGAATACACTTCTGACAGTTCCATGCAACACAGGTAGAGTTCTTTTCTGTCCCTCTCCCTTTACCCAGGGAACAGCCTCCATCTCCATTCTTACACACAGAGTTGAGGACAGGGGAAACCTGGACAGTAGCTTATTTTACTTTATATTTTCACACCACATTTGGTTCTGAGGTCTCTACCAAGTGGACTGTATTTTGCTCTTATAATGAAACAAGTTTGCTTGGGGGAAAGGTAACATTTTGTGCATGTGTTCTAGCTTAGGAAAATCGTCCACCCTGTTTGGTGAGAAAAACCTACAAACATTGTTCTTCATGCCTCATGAAAATCTTAATTGCCACAGGCACAATCTAAGGAATTTTGTGTATTTTCAGTTGCTTCTTTCATACTTGCCAGCATACCTCTTTTGCCATAATCTTATTTCTATTAGCAACAGGGAGTCATATGTTCATCATTATCCAGGATGAATCTTCTGTGATAAAGAATAGCACTCATCCTTAAAGATACCATGGAAATGAGCCTCTATTTTGCCCTCATTGGGCTGTTTGATCACATTTAGGACAACAGCTCCTTGTGGTGCAGTATAAGAAAGCATGTGTGCATTCCCTTGTCAGGAATAGACAATTTGCTGACTAATGCCTCTCTTTGTCAGCAGCAATCTAAAGTTGAATCATAATAGATCACACACTCTTTAAAAAAAAAAAAATGACAGTTGCAGCAATAGACCTTGCTATAGAAAAACAAATGCATTCCTGAGATATGTATCAATTCCCATCAGAAAGGGTCATGTTCCTTCTGTGATGGGAAAGTCTAATGTATTCAAATAGCTAGATAGTCACTCTAAACGATAATTTCTACTGAAGAATTAGTATGGATCTCTGTTCATTGTAGTTTTGATATCCTGCAGTCTAAATATATAATTTTTGTTGATAGAGTCCAGGACTACTGATGCCATAAATAATCTATATCCCTAACAACATACTTATTTCATTATGTCAATACAAGGGTGCTGTGTTAGTCAGCTATGTATCTCTATAACAAAACACCTGAGATAGTTAACATAAGTAGAAAAGATTTAGTTCACTAACATCTAAAAGAGTCTATACTTAGGTAAACCCACTGTTTTTAGACTTTGGCTATAGTAAATTGATGCAAGTGAATAGTAGAATAAACACTTTACTTCATGCCAGGAAAATGAATAAAATCAGGAAGGGCTAAGAGGTTATATGTAGGGATGCCACTGAGTCGGGACTTGGGCTGCCAATCTAATATATCACTCATTACAATAAGTATCCTTTTGCTTCTAAAGATTAAAAAATATACTTGACCTCCCAGATTTCAGGGGTCAACATGCTGACTGAGAGCAGAGAGCCTAGTTCTATGATAGCATCTACTCTCAGTGCTGACCTGCAAGGGGGTAGTCACCAGTCAGTTACACACACCTACACACACACACCTGTATATGTATATAGTAGGTTGCAGTTATATATATATATATATATATATATATATATATATATATATATATATTCATATATATGTATATAAAACAAAAGTTATAGTCCTGCTTATATATATATTTTGCTTCTTTGCTTTTACATAGGTTATAGTTATATAAGTTATAGTATTATATCCCTTCATTTCACTCCCGGTCTCCAGTCTACATTTCTCTGAGGGCCTTCCTAAGTAGGATTTTTGGTGTTCACTTGGGGGTGATTATAGCCTCTGGCACTCTGGGGGCTGTGCCTCAGGATGTTTCTACCCTCTGTGTGATTCTTACAATCTTTGCTTTTCCTCTTCCACAGCAGTTCCCCTGTCTTGACCAGAGTGTTAGCAGTCCAATTGGACACACGGTCTACTCAATGGGAGAAAGCTCATAACTGGTAGTGATAACTAAGTCAGTACTCCACAGACAGGAAGCTCACAACCACCAGAGAGAAGCCCCAATTATTCTCTGGACAAGTTGAGAAGGTATCATCATCAAAATGTCTCATGTGAATATCCCCCTTAATCAGAGCTACTCTCACCCTTGGTTGGAGAATCTGTTTTATTTTACAGATGGAATAGAATACTGGAGAGATCCAAGATCCACCAATTCAACAAGAAAACACAACTGATTACCCACCATGAGATGTGCCACCTCTACCACATTTACTGGTATCCAAAACAGCCGATAGAGGAAGCAGTGATGAGTACTGCTCCCAGTGCCAGCCTGACAACCACCTCCAGAGAAGTATAAAAAGTCATGGCGGAGAACTGAAACATCAAAACATAAGTACAGCATCTATATAGAGAACTCAACACTAGTCAGTGCCTTACTGGCACCTGTGCTACCTACCAGGACACATCCCACTGCTTTGTAAACTGGAGTGTCCTCAGGCTTTTGGGTAGAAAGTGTTCTGACTATATGAGTGTGTTCACTCAAGCATGCCTAAATATTAAAGCCTTTGAGTACCCTTTAACTTTTTCACAGTTTCCCAAAATTAATCTTACTACATCGATAATTTCTCCTTAGGTCCTTGTCAGATGTTACATTCCATATCTTTGGACAAGTTCCCTATGTTAATACATTTTCTCATATTCAACTTTATATTCTATACCATTTGGCTTAATAAGATCTAATTCCATGTATATTCTTCCAACTACTGCTAGGGAAGGTTATATATACCCTGAAGCATTTTTAGGACAAAGTCCCTCTAGTCCTTTAGGAATCCTAAATTAGGTTTTTAAAAACTTGAAACTATTAACTGAGAAAAAGCTAATGTGATATGGTCTTCTGAGAAGTGGCCAGTGTAATGTTCAAGGGAGAAATCTTGATACCATTCTTAAATAAGTAAAGATTTATAGAACTTTATAGTGAGAAATAGGCCAAGAGGATTCACATATGTCTGAGAATTTCAGACTTTGAACTGCAATGGACAAGTATTCCCCAAATAAAATTCATGGTTCACTACTTACCTACTTGGAAACTGGATCTACCCTATTAGATAATTTATGATTAAAAAGTTCACTTTCTTTAGAACGTTGCTCACTATGAGAACAATTTTAAATCTTAATTTTGGCTTTCAAATATATCTTTACACACACACACACACATATATATATATATATATATATATATATATATATATATATATATATATATATACTTTTTTGTACTTAAATGAGGTATCATTGGCCCCAAGAACAGATAGACAGTTTCAATTGTTTTTAAATATCTGAGGCATTGAACAGGCTAGTGCTTTGTACTACATCCTAGCTGATTATATTTTTAAAAAGTTAGAGATTACAACTGCATAATGGAAGATTAAGACACAATTTTTCATAGATTTCACTGGAAATCAGCTTCTGTGAGATCACGTTCTGATACTCTGAAATTTATGATCAGGATGTTTGCTGAGGTGTATTCTTGAGTGGGGAGCACCCACAATGCTGGGTAAAAGAAGCCAAATACAAAGATGTAGGTATTCAATTAAAAGAAGTGCAGAATTGCAAGGAAAGTGTGAAGCACTATAAGTTTCAGACAATGTTCAGGCAAGGTCATAGTTATAAGCCACTTGTGAAAAACAAAAAGAGCATATCACAATTTTCACATGGTCATGAGAAATAAAAAAATATATAGCAAATAGTAATAACTCCAGAGAAACCCAAGTAATCTGCCCAGAAACCAGGAGCCCAAGGACTATGTGGTATGACACAGGTCCCTGGCCTCCCTGTCCCATGAGCTCACAATTAGTACCCATTCCTCCAGCCCAGATAAGTATTGAATCAGGCCCAGCGAGTTTGTTGGTCCAGATACATTTCTTTTACAGGAGCATTTCCAGCCCATCCTGTTTCCCCAATTGAAGCCACTGTTGCTACACTCCCAGCAAGATTATCCCCAGATAGGCAAATTTTCACGTAAACAACAACAGCAACATCACAGGAAACCAAGGCAAGATACCCCATCAATAATGCATAGTCCCATAGTTTAAATCACCAATGAGAACTACTTAGAAGGAAAATAAAAGAATTCCAAAATATGATTATGGTAAATATATCCAACAAACTTAAAGACATGGACAAATGTCTGAATGAAACCCAAGAGAATCAACTAAAAAGGCTCAATAGAGCCAGGCATATTGTTGTACACCTTTAATCTTAGCTCTGCAGAGGCAGAGGTAGGATTGCTGTGAATTCAAGGTCACTCTGGGACTACAATGAATAAATAAATAAATAAATGAAATGAAATGTAGATAAACTCAATCGACACCTAGATGAATTCAAAAAGGACATAAAGCAATGCTTGAATGAATGACAAGAGGGCACCAGCAATCAACTAAATTCAATCAGAAAGGCAAAACAAGAAGCAAAAATGGAGGGACTTTACCTCCTCTCGCCACCCTCATGGTGGCAGCTCTCTGAACTTCCTCCTCTTTTCTTATTTTAATCTAATACCTATGTTCCATGAGTTCTAATTCTTTAAATTTATAAGAGAAGAATCTGGGGCACCCTAAACATATTAATACATTGGTGTATTGGAAGGAACCACAAAATTCCTGCTTCATATTGGCATGGGTGGCAGGGAAACTCCGAGGGAATCTTCTCTACAACTTTCTTCCTCTTTGTAGCTGTCTTCTCTTACTGCCTGCGTTCTGAATGCAAATTCCCAATGCTAGTCTAAGACAAGTTCACATTCCACCTGGGATTGCTGTGCTGGCTTGTTCTCTGATCTGTGACCATCGCTACTGTCTCTTGATTCAGCTCGCATTCAGATGGTCCTAGACAATATAACCCCATCTACCTGAGTTCCATCAATCACTCTCCAAAGCCTAAATATTTATAAGAATGGGAACCTGAAAGGCCTCCAGTTTGCTGTGTGTCTACTCCCCATTAACTCCGTGTTTTTTTTTTTTCTTTCTTCCCAGCATTTTCTTTTTTTTTTTAATTTTTAAATTTTTATTAACATTTTCCATGATTATAAAAAAAAAATCCCATGGTAATTCCTTTCCTCCCCCCTGACACTTTCCCCTTTGAAATTCCATTCTCCATCATATTACCTCCCCATCTCAATCATTGTACCCAACATTTTCAACTACAAAAAAACAGACATGTTGGTGCAGGCCTTTGATCGTAGTTCTGGGGAGACAGAGGTTGGAGGATTTCTGTGAATCCAAGGCCAACCTGGGACAACAGAGTGAGCTCCAGGACTGTCTTCATCAAACTCCATGAATGCATTTTCAGGGTCTCTTAGCCCCACCAGAGAAGTTTCACAACTGCCACACCCAATGACTCCTCTCAGCTTGAAGAAGCCAGACTGGTCATTGCCCCTATTCCCTAATTGTAATTAGTGTTTCTTATTCAGAGAGAATGAAGCAGTTTAGGGTGATTGGGCCACCTTTTATATATGTAAAGTGACTTAGCACACTTCTACAGAACATTCCATTCAAACTCTACAAAATACACATTATTCTCAGCCATTCATGGAACCTCCATGACAATAGATCCCATATTAGGACACAAAGCAATTTTTCACAAGTTTAGAAAAACTGAAATAACTCCTTGCAGTTTATGAGACCACAGTGAAATAATTGTAAAATGTAACAAGAGAAGCAACAGAAAATATATTAATTCCTGGTTATTAAAGAACACACTGTAGGAAAATGAAATGCTCATTGAAGAAATCAAGAATAAAATAAAGGGCAGGAGAGATGGCTGAATGGTTAAGGCTCTTGTGTGAAAAGCCTAGGGGTCCATATTTGATTCCCTGGTGTCCATATAAAACCAGATGCACAGAGTGGCACATGCATCTGGAGTTAATTTGCCATAGCTAGATGCCTGGTCTGACCATATTCTCTATCCGTCTCTCTTTCTATGCCTATATCTATCTTTCAGTTTAAAAATTAATTAATTAATTAATTTTTAAAAGACAAAAAATTAATGAAATAAAAAAATTTCTTAGAACCTAAAGACATGGAAACATCACATACTAAAACATATCTGACACAATGATGTGTTCTTATGAGGGAACCTTATAGCTCTATTTGTCTTCATTATAAAAGTAGGGAGATATCATATAAGCAAATAAATGATATATGTGAAATCTTTAGTTAAAAAACAAGAGCTCTCCAAATCCAAAAGTGCCAGATGCAAAGAAATAATCAAGAGTAAGGCATAAATCAATGAGTTAGAAATAAAAAGAAAACAAACAATTTGAAAAATGATGAAACACAGAGTTGTTACACAGGGATGTGGAGATGGCTTAGCAGTTAAGGTGCTTGTCTACTAGGCCTAAGGACTAAGGATCAGGGTTTGACTACCCAGTATCCATGTAAGCCAGATGCATGAGGTGATGCATGGGGCTGAAGAAGGGATCTCCCCCTATTTCTTTAGATGAACAGCATTATACTAGTGGCAAAACCAGACATAGATGCAAACAAAAAATAAAACTATAGACCAATATCCCTGATGAACTTAAATGCAAATTTTCTAAATAAAATTATTGCAAATAAAATTAAAGAACACATTACAAATTACTATCCATCTCTATGGGACAGAACTGTTCAAGTAATTGTGGGGATAATTCTCAATGCATCATACAAATAACTCTTATGGGAATATTTCTGTTGGATAACTTTTCTGTTAAGATTTTTCTTGATTTCATAGTTAAGTTAAATGTGTGCTCTGCAATTATTTACAAATAGTACTCTGGATGCCTAAAACAATTTAATCAGGTTTTCTATGTCTTAGATAGCCTATGCTCCTGAACAGTCTAGGTGACCAATATACATGAAGAATGATGGACATGCTGACATGATCTTGCTTTCACTCCACAGTGTCCTGGTTGTGCTCCTAGCCCAAAAGAATGTGGGCTCATATGAGATATGTTGACTACAGTAGATGTTGACACCACTACTTATAAGTAGCAGACTGTGAAAGCAACTAATGCGCAAGAAAATGTTAAAAGCAACAGGTAAGCTCAGACTGATAATATCTGTAAAAGGTAAATGGTGTTTCTGTGTGTGTGTGTTCTGGGTCAAGGGAGTTCTCTGGTTCTCCCACTAAAGGTTTCTTTTAGAGACTTCTTTTAGAGACAAATTTCTTTGAGCATGATTTATATATTGCTAATTCCTTGCTCATGTATTGCTGCTTTGACTTTAATACAGAAAGCTCATTACCATCTCAATAAATGATGACAAGTTTGGTGAAAAAAATATAGCATCTCATCATGAAGAAAACATCAGAGGCACTAGAGAAGGAAGGATAATATCTCAGAATCACAGTGGAGTTTCAGTCAGGTTCACAGTACTAGCAGAGATCACACAACCCAGTGCACCTTGTGGGTAAAAAGTTTATTTTGGCTTATAGACTCAAGGGGAAGCTCCATGGTGGCAGGAAAAGCAACAGCATGAGCAGAGAGTAGACATCACCTCCTGGTCAACATCAGATGAACAATAGGAACAGGAGAATGTGCCAAACACTGGCAAAGGAACACTGGCTATAATGTCCATAAACACACCTCAAATAATGCACTGCCTCCAGGAGGCATTCATTCACAAATATTCATCAGCTGGGAACGTAGCATTCAGAACACCTAAGTTTATGGGAGACACTTGAATTAAACCACCACAAGAGGCTACATGTAAAAACAACAACAAAAAAAAAGCAAAAAAAAACAAAACTAAACTAAAGACATTATCAGTGAAAAATGGGGTAAAACATAAATTTTCACCAAAATATGGAACAAGTGTTCACTCTTTCCTTATATTTTTAACATGTTACTTGACGTCTTACCTACAGTGATAAGAAAAGTGAATGAAATAAACAAGATACAAATTGGAAAGGAAGGTGTCAAACTAGGTTTATTCATGGATGACATTATTCTATATTTAAGAGAGCCTAGATTGCACCCAATAAAAGAGAAGAGAAAAGAAAAAAATTACTGAAGACACTTTCTGTAAAATGGAAAAATATAAAGTTAACACACAAAATTCAGTCACTTTCTTATATCCCAATGGCAACCATATTGAGAAAGAAATCACTAACAAACACCATTTGCAATTGCCACAGAAAATTACACACCTTGGAATTTTATTACCAAGCAGGTGAAAGACATTTACAATGAAAACATTAAAGCAATTAAGCAAGAAATCACTTAAGAAAAAAATTGAGGGAGTCATAATGTTGTGGTCAGTTTCAAGTTTCTTGGAAGAACAACCAAGCAAACACAGATTAAGAGAGGTAAAATTATTTCACAGCTAAAGATCCAAGGAAAATTCCATCAGTGCTATACGAAACTAGTTTCTGTTCATAGATCCAAGCAGACAGAAACCATCAAACAGCTAACAACACTAACAAGCACTAAACTGGTCTCCCTTTGGGTAAAAGTCAGACCTGCCCCCAGTAAAATAGCCACCTGTGACAGGAATCTACTTGCTAGGTGCCGAGACTGCAAACTCAATTAATTTAAAACAACTGAGTCTTTGGGGTTATATATTCTAAACTATATCATTAAAACTATCACATTCCACCTGTGGCTCCTATAGGGTATGGTCATTTCACAATATAAATGGTATTCAGTCCAACGTTGAAGGTCATTAGGTTTACCAACTCTAAGACTATCCTAAAAAAAATAAATAAATAAAAAAAAATAAAACATCAAAGTTTCATGTGAGATCCACCATTATGCCTTAACTGTGAGTCCTGTAAAACCAAAACAAGTTAGATACTTCCAACACATAATGACACATAGTAAACATTTCCATTTCAAAAAGGCATAACAATAAGTCCAGTACAAAATAATAACCATCAGACAAGCATCAGGCATCTGCAGTTCAAGTCTGACATCCATAACCAGTGATGGCAGTTTCTGGATTTTCCATTTCTGCCCCTCTAGCTGGGCTGGATAACCAGAGGAAAACTTTCATCCCCAGTCAACAGTGCTACATGGTATCCTCTGCACACTCTTAGTGTACCCAAAATATCTTCAGGTTCCTGCAAACCACAGTCCATTTCCAATGGCCTCTTTACACTGGAACATTACCCTGTTTCAAATACCATATCTAGCAGTACTTGCTGGAACCACGTGCTCTTTGTGCCACACTTCCATCCGGGTGTTTAACATGATTTCAAAACAAATACCAGGTTTGCAGGAAAATAGCCATTTTTGTCAATACAAGGAAGGAATAAATTTTGACTTTGAGAATTCAGAATCCTTCCTTTCAAAAGAGTTTGCATTCCTATGAATGCAGGCCTTGCTGAGTGGACTTCACATTGTCATCTTTTTCATTGTTTCAACATAAAGCAGTTTGCCAACCCTTAATTGTGGTAATCTGTTTAAGAAAAGCAGATTTAGCAACCTGAAATCAGTCTCTGTGCCAGTAATGTTAAACTTGCTTGAATTTTTCCAGCCTTAAATCATACATATTTCAGTCATATATCTGCTGCCAAGAACACTAATCCATTGCATTTATATTTAACCTTGATCAAACTCTCTGGGCATGGGCACTAGAATGCAGCCAGCCTTTATGCCAGTAGCCCAGTTCCAATAAGCTTCTCTGCTTCTTTTCCTTCCCCTTTAAAAATTTATAAGGAGACAGAATTTTCTGTGCATTTGGCATTTTAAACTCTCAGAATAGCCAATAAATGTTGGTTTAGTGTTCTATAAGGCTTTTTCTGTCCCAAAGACCAATTCCTGCCACATTCTCATATTCCTTAAGCATACAAGTTCCAAAAGACCATATCTACATGGTCAGATCCATCATGCAGCAATCCCTCCAACTCTTTAGTACCAATTTCTGTTGCGGTCATCTCCACTTTGCTGGGAAAAATATCAAACCAGACACAGTGAAGGGAGAAAGAGATTTATTTCATACTTACTGACCCTGGGAAGATCTATCAATGGTTGATGAAGCTAGTTCCCTTTCATAGATCCAAACTGACAGAAATTATGAAATAGCCAAGCATGAACCAGCAGAGCTCACTCTGCTCTCCACACATGTAAGGACAGGAAAACAGATTCACCCCGTGGCATGACCCCATGTCGCAGGAATCTGCCTGCTAGAGGATAAAGCTGCAAACCCAGTTTTAATAAGACACGTGAGCCTATAGGACCATCAAGTTTAAACTTTCCAATTTAAACTGCCACAAATGACAGGACAGAAAGAACTCACTTGGGTTGGAAGTATTGCTATTATGAAAATGGACATCATATCAAAAGCACTATACAGATTCAGTGAAATTTCAATCAAAATTCTTCAAAGAGATAGAAAAAATAATCTGAAATATCATATGGAAGCACAAAAGACCTCAGATAGGTAAAAAAGAAAGTTGCTGTCCTCACACTATACCTGTGTCAAATTATACTACTAAATCATAATAATAGCAAATCAACCAAACAAAAAAAACTTAACTTGGTAATATCACAAAATAGAAATGAGATCAATGAAATATAATAGGCGTTCCGAGTATACATTCAAGTAAATATACCCACCTGATTTTTTGAAAAACATATTAAAACACAATACAGATAAAAGATGGCATTTTTAAACAAATATTGAGGGTTTAATGGATAAATTAAATGCTGACAAATTAATCTAAATCCTTTTTATCACCCTTCAAGAAAATCAACTCCATATGTATCAAACATCTCTATATAACATGTGAAAGTCAAAAATTAGTATAGAAAAAACAGGAAGATCATTGTAATGAATAGGTGTAAGAAAAGATTGACAATAAGATGCCAGTATCTCAGGAAACAAGGCAGATACTCAGACAATGGTATGTCATAAAAATAAAAATCTTTGGTACAGGTATGTAAACTATCAACTGAGTCAATAGACAACCTATAGAATGGGAAAAAATCTTTTTTTCAGATATATACATCACAGAGGTTTACTATGTAGAATATTGCAAAGAACTCAAAATCTAAGCAATAAAAAGCCAATAAAGTCAGGATCAGATGAACAAACACCACATGTGCTCTTTTATATTTGGATCCTAGCTTGGAAGACTTAGATTTGTTTATAAGTTGTAGTAAGAATCAGTAGTCATAATCAGAAAACTAGAATGAGGCACTGGAAAGAGGAGAAATTGGGTGGCAGTAGCGGAGAGGATAGTATACAGGCAGTATATGGTCAGAATAGAGGGGGTGGATAGGTCTCAGAAAGAGAGGGGGAAAGGAGGCATGAGGAATACACAAAAGTAAAGATGGTATACACAACACTAAATAGGTAATTTTTTTCCTATGTTTTATGGAGATTAAAAGATGTAATGTTAAGAGAGAGAGAGAGGAAGAGAGAGAGAGAGGCAGAGAGAGAGAGAGCACACACGGGAGAGAGAAAGATTATTTGGGTGGAAAGACCCCGCTGAAGTAGAAAAATCTTTACTCTGAAGCTGTAGTTTCTCACAGGTAAGTCACAGTGGATTGCTCTTCTGACAGTAAGCTGTCAAATAGGGAGTCCCATGAAGCCCCCATAACAAGGCAGATCACTGTCAAAACACTTGATTATTTACCATAAGTGAATGGTAAAGCCCAATGGCTAAAGACCTCACAGCCTGCAGCTTTAAGATATTGAAAGTTGGACCTGAGATAGAAGCCATCTACCTGCTGGTTAGCTGTCATAGTGCTAGAAAGCAGCCCACAAACTGCTGTGAGAGAAAACTCATCTCTAGTCTGAATGAGCAGTGGATCCCAGAAGCTACAGTGTCAGTCATCTGGTCAAGCTGCATCCACAGAAGTAACAGTGGCATAGAACTTACGGGAGCACACAATGTCTGTCTGAATGGATATGAGGCAGTGCACAGTGGGAGGGAATTCATTCCTGACGCTAAGACCAAAGGTCAGAAATCTATAGTTTGGAAGCTTCCAGTCTTTGTTGGCTAAACAGAAACATAATGCTGAGGAAAAAGTCTTCTAAGTATGTGTGTTTATTTTATTAATGCTGATCTCACTTTGCTCAGGGATCATTCTTTTAAGAGATGGGGGTAAATGCTGGCAGAACCAGTACTCACCAATGTAAGAAGAGGACGGGAAATCTCAGTGCTTCACACTGTACTGCATAAGTCATCTCTGCCACTGTGGTCAGGCCTCAAGGAACATTGCGCCTTGCAATGAATATGAGTGCTGCTCTCACTGATAACCAGAGAATTATCACTTTGGAGGTGGCAGTAGACTCCTGAAAACTCATCAAGAAGAAAACAAGAGGTGGTAGAGATTTCAGGATTAAAAGAGAATTCTGTCATGCTCCGCAAGGCTCAGAGAACATTGCAAAAGCGGATGTGGAAAGAACGGATGGAAGAGAAGGAATGAAAAGAATGAATAGGCATGTTTTGCAGCATTGTCCTCCTGACATGAATTGACTAGTGCATTCATAACCCCATAGTGTTTCCCAATAACCCACCAAACCTGCACTATTCTGATCTCATCAACATTTTTACATGGGGAATGAAGGGGAATAAAAGGTTTACCTTAGAAGAGGGAGGGTTCTCCGTGGATGGCAGAGGAAAGGGGACAAAAGATGATACAGGATAGAAACACTATTAAATTACAATATGTTCATATTTTAAATTTCTCACTGTAAAATAAATGATTCTTGGCATAAAATGTGTGAAACATGAGGCTAGTTATGACTATAAATATGAATACTGTTTTATTTTATTTTAAGTTGTTTTTCATATATGGAGCATATATCTTAGAAATATTAAAACATGTTCAGTAATTAAGCAGCCTTGGGAAAATTGCAATAAACAGAAAATGAACAGCTTTTGAAATCTATATTTTGAAAATTCAAGCCAAAAATCTGCTTTAATCAGTCATCAATAAAATTCTGGTCTGTTGTGAATAGGTTGAACACCATTTACAAATATGTACCTATGTCCCCCTGTTATGTCAAACATACAGGAACACAACTTTGAACCTTCTATTCTCCAAGGTGAATGCAAACAGTGATCCAAAATTTCTGATGAAAATCATTCAGAAATAAGGACCCATAGGCTGTCATACTAGAGAAGGGCTCTATTGATAAATAGGAGGTAGGAAAATATGTTTTAGTATTTTGTGGAAACAGTTTAGCTTTCAAAAACATCACATTTTATCTCAATGATCAAAGGAGTAGAATATGTGATGAGATAGATGCAATGAACATATTTTGCCTCTGCTTTTGGTTAAATCAAATATTAAAGATAACGTGAAAAATAAGCCTTTCATTAAGTAGTTATCATTAGATGTTGAAGTGCATATCCATTAGGATATGTTTTCTTGCTTCTGATATAATTCATACATTCTAAATGCATACGGAGAAACTTGGCTTTTATTTGTGTGTGTGTGACTCACCTCTCATTTTTGACTTGGAAAAATAAGCTTGACTGCTGGATCTGCCCTATTTTAAAATGAGATAAAACTTACATAGGTATTTGTCATCATCATGAAGTCCTCTAACTCATTTACTATATCTACAGCCTAAGATCATGAGGCATTAGCCTTGGTGGGAGTGTGAGAAATATGTATACAGAAGAAATGTTGGTCCTGTATTGATTGATGATTATTTCTATTGTTCAAGCAACTTCCACAATGAAACAATAAGCTTTGAAATTATATGTATATATATATTTATATAATTCCTTACATATATATATGTGTATATATATATATATATATATATATATCCTTACATATATATATATACATACATATATATATACACATACATATATGTGTATATATATGTATATATATATATATATGTATGTGTATATATATCCTTACAAATATATATATATTCCTTATTTTGTTGAGGAACTAAATGGAAACACAAATATAAATAATTATTCAAAAATTTAACATTCTAATTCCTATAAAACATATACATGTTTTTAAACACTGCTATCACAGTCTCCTGCAGTGAAGCTGACATACTCCTAACATGGTTGTTGCCTTTACTTGTAGCTGTGTGTCTGTAGCCATGCAGGCTATGCGGCTCACTCATTGTCTTCCTTCAGATAAGCACTCACATGTTACGTTGTCATCAGTGCCTTACCTGACTCGTCCATCAGAAATCACAGAAACCAACATGGAAGCACTCTGACTCCTCTTCTTACCATTATATAATGTCTTAAGTACTGTGTTTTTTTTTTACTTTTGGAAGTTGACTGGCTTATTCTATGAGAATGATAATTTTATGTTTACCTAGAATTTTTTTGTGTTTTCTTGTCATATTATTTAGAATAGAAAAGTCTCAGTAACTGCTCCTAAACTAAATGCATGATTTTGAAATTAAAAATATGATTTATTTATTTTTCTCTTTCATCGAAAGGGATTTACTTTCCGATAATTTTCAAATCCATTAAGAAGCAAATATGGTAAGTAAACTTTTGATCTACATAATCTAAATACATACACACACACATACACACACACACATCATGTATATATATATATATACACACACACATACATATACATATACATACATATATATATATATTAGAAATGTGCATCATATATATACATGTATGCATACATGATGCATATTTGTAATTTACTGATTTTTTATAAAATGATTGCACACACAGACCCCCCCCATCCTTACCCAAATTCTGGTGGGAGGCTTCTTTAGCTGGGTTATTGGTAGTCATGGTTAGGACCGAGGGGCCACAGTCACTCTGTGCAGAGATGGGGACACACAGTGTCTCTGGCTATTCCTCCCCATGCTGAGGGCCTTACCATCTTTCTGCCCCCTCTTCTGTGATGTTCTCTGAGCCTTGGAGGGCAAGATAGAGATCTGATTAAGTATTCCTTTCTCTGTAGATTCCAGATCTCTGTTATTTTTTATTATTATTATTAGTTTTGTATTCAGCAAATACAGACAGTTTGGTAACATTGTTAGGGTCATCTGTGACCTATCCCCTCCCCATTGGCCCTTCCTTGTTGAGGTATATGGGTCGTGCATTGTGGGGTTAGCCCACAGTTGTTGGTATGATAAATGTCTCTGCATATCATGACCCAACATGTGGCTCTGACATTCTTTCTGCCCCCTGTTCCGCAAAATTTCCCTGAGCCATGTTGGGTTCATTTTTGGTCTGCTTCAGTGATGAGGTGTTGGTGGACTTTGAGACTGGCTCTCTGATTTGATAGGAGTTGATTTTTCTCTGTGTTGGTCTCCTTCCACCTTGTGCTGGTATCCAGTTCATCAGGAAAACAGCACCCTTGCTTGTTTCTGTTTTGATGAGATTTGTGTGACCTGTGTTTGTTGCCATTTCCTTGGAACTGGTTTTCAGACTAGCCATGAAAGCAATATTCTTGTCATGCTACCCTTTGTAATGACTTCTGGCCTAGGCAGATGAGTTGGAGGTAACCCATCTCATGGTAGACAGTTTCTCACTTTTTTTTTTTATTGCTGTATCCTGGTTCTCCCCAGTATTTTACTCATCTGTAAAATAGAACAGATTCTCCAAATAAAAGCGAGAACAATGAGGGTTCTCTTTGGAGCCTATTTGTTTCATGTTCTAGTGAATCTCACTTGCTTCCAAGAGCCAGATATGAGTTCACTCGCGCTGAGCTGGTCTCATGTCCAATGTGCAAGCAGTTGGTTATCTGTATCTGCTGTGTGCCCCTATTGCACAAGTGTATACTTCTTGCTTGGCTGGTTGATTTTGTAACTGGCATGATCTCCTGGTTAGAATATGCACTTTTTGAACTCTTCAACTTTAAAAGAAAGTTTCAGTGGGGCATAATAGTTCATGACTATTACAGACAGCTTCAGGTTGTTGGGATAAACTTCCAAATCACACACAATTTATGGGAGGAATTAAATTTATGTCTGGCTTACAGATCCAGGATAAATTCTATAATGTTGCAAAAAGCTGACCCCCTTTCACAGGTCCACACAGAAAAAAATACCACCAACAACTCTATAAACAAGCAGACTCCAGGTACCTCATACAGTGCTTAAGCACTCTGTATACATTTAGACTGAAAATCTATATCTGCCCAATAATGTCTCTTGCAGCCAGGCTGGAGATTTAAGTTACAAGCCTGAATAAAACACCTGAATCTACTGGAGGATATTTATTTAAATTACTACAATGACCTTAATCCTAGAATTCATAAACTGTTGGAAAACAATTGTCATGAGTTCAAGGTCAGCCAACGCAGCATTGTAAGTTGGAGGCTAGCCTAGGTTGTATAATGAGCTACAATCTCAGGAATATCCAAGAGAAAATGATTTATATAGAATTTATTGAAGTAAAATGACTTCTTTGAGATTATTTAAATATAAAACTATTTTAATATATATTCTAACATTTTATGAAAAGTAAATCACCTTTCCTGTTAAATCAAGGAAAAGAGTATGATATTCTATTATTAATATTTTGAAAGAAAAATTTTATTTATTTACTTTCAAGGGTAGAAGAGAAAGAGAGAAAGATAAAGGATATATAAAGAGAGAGAGGGAGAGATGGAGAGAAGGAGAGAGGGAGAGAAAATGGGCATGCCAGGGCTTTTAGCTGCTTCAAATGAACTCCAGATGCATGCACTACTTTGTGCATCTTGTTTTATGTGGGTGCTAGGGAATCAAACCCAGGCCCTTAGGCATTTCAGGCAAGTGCCTTAACCACTGTGACATCTCTATAGTTAGTACCTGCTGTTAATATTTTTATGTTAAAATCAAATTCACAATTTCAAACCTGGGATTTAGCTCAATGGTAGGTTCTTATGTAAAAATCACAAGGCACTGGATTTGATCACTAGCACCACAAACATCTGATGTAGTAGTAAATACCATGCTTGTCTGCCAAGCCAGTTCAAGGTTAGATTGGGATACATTATGAACTCTGTCTCAAAAACATGCATATGCACACACAATTTCATAAGTATCATAGAGGTAAGTTTGTAAAATGTCTCATTTAAGATCATTTTACTTTTATTGTTTAAATAGATTTGTTTATAATTTCTTATTTTAATTTTAGTTATCTATTTTCTTATTTATTTGAGAGAGAGAGAGAGAGAGAGAGAGAGAGAGAATGTAGTCACTCCAGGGCCTCTTGCCAAAGCAAAGGAGCTCCAGACATGTGTGACACTTTGTGTATCTGGCTTTACTTGGTATTGGGGAATCAAACCTGGGATGTCAGGCTTTTCAAGCAAGCACCTTTAACCACTAAACCATCTTCCCAGCCCTTCTTTTACCTTTCAAAGGTCACTGTGAGTGTGTTACCTTATATAGGTGAAATATTCAGGGTGAAATATTATTCTATACCTATTCTTATAAAAAATATCAGTCCTCTACAAATTCTTTCATTAGAATGAATAAAGGAATTCTAAATATCTTTCTTTTTTATTGGAGATAATCACTTTAATTGTGCTAAAATAAATATACCACTCAATATTAAATTTTAGGTTTAATAATAGATGTATATATATAAAAATGCAATTAGTGTTTTTGAATAAATACTAGTGCTTTTCTTAGTGATATTTGGTTATTTATTCACAAGGAAAGAAATATCAAAGATGAAATGACTGTAAAGAAAGAAATGACAAATTATTTTGGTATCTAAATCATGAAATAACATTAGATTAAGGCATCTTTGCTGTTCTGCAGTCAGCTTTCAAAATTCAAAGAGGTGGAAAAGATCATGGCATCAAAATAAAAGAAAGACTGAAATAGGGAGGGGATATGATGGAGAATGGAGTTTCAAAGGGGAAAGTGTGGGGAGGGAGGGTATTACAATGGGATTTTTTTTATAATCATGGAAGATATTAACAAACATTGGAAAAAGTATCAGAACTTAAATGTAAAAACTGAGTATTATGGTTCAGATGCTTTTACATGAGAGCAAGTAAGGTTTCCACAAGTTTCCCATTTTTAAAATAATGGACCTTTTTGCCTCTTCAAATCAAGCCAGAAAGGAAAGTATCTCAGTGTAATAGGAAATATTGTTAATAAATTGAAAGATAAATGTTAGAACTGGAAGCTTTTCAAAACAACAATCAATAGACTCAAAAGAAATTACAAAAAATATTTGTAAAATTATTTTTCTAGTATAGATAGCCATGTATTATTGCATATAGGAAGTGATGGGGAGAGCTTTTACATGGTTGACGGCTCTTCTTTCCCTGCTATTACAGACTTGAACACTTTCATTAGAGAACTCTGGCTTACAATGAGGAAAGTGATTAACCCTATGGTCCTTCAGACAGAATCTTTCTTCAAAATCTCACCAAAGGTAAGAGTGCAGTGGAATGCATTCTTCATTGTGGCTTCCTAATATTCCATACTGTTAGACTCAAGTATTCTACCTGCTCCGCAGAAAGCTCTTCTTCACTCAGTAAAGCATTCACATCGCTGCCACAGTATCTATCTGTGGAGGCATTTTGCAAATAGTAAGTCTTTCTAAAGCAAAGGCCAGAGGCAATGTTCTCCCAGTAACTGAATAAATGTACTCAATTCATTTCAATAGATTTTGTTCTCAACACAAATCTTCTCCTTCTGTCCACAAATGGGGAGACTAAACATTGGCCTTGAGCTCATTCCCAGACACTTAAAAATACTCCAGTGAGGCATCAGTTAGCCTAAAGCAAAAGGAAAAATTAAGATCCACAATTTTATTTAGCAAATCCTTAAGACTGGGTTGGTTGTGAATCATGCAACAGTTTATAACTAGACATAGTAATATTTATCATAAAGGTGTGTGACTGTTTGTACCATGTGACATGAGACAAGTATACCTATGTCAAGTAAGATCTTCTTTTCCTAGTAGGTGCGTTACACAAATATGTTTCCCAGAAGTTTCAAAATTCAAATACAGAATTGAAGATCTGCATTTCAAAGGCAAAGGGGCATAAGGTTATGAAATATGTAAAATTTATTATGCATACAGTTCCTAAGGAAGTTAAAACTACCATAGAAATAATAATATAACCAAAAACTGCTTTTATTTTGCAGTCCAGCTTCCACAATATGGAGACAACATGCCTGAAAACTATCTAAATTCCCACAAGGGAGGTAGAAAATTGGGTTGAAAAAAATCAAATATTGATAGAGAACAGCCTCTTCTCAACTTCAAATCACACCCTGTTCCCTGAGTGTCTTCACAGAGTCTGTTGTTTATTGTTATTATTTTCTTTCCCCTTATGAAGCATTTTTCCTGATTTAAATTCTTTCCCACAAGTAGTCAATGTCAGACATTGCTGTAAAACCAGATTTCAGACCTTTTGATTCTAAATAACCCATTCTTCTTACTTTAGGTAGTGGCCTATATTTCAAGAAAGGACTCAGCTAAAGTCAGTATTTGTGCTTCATGGAGGAAAGGAAGGCTAATAATAAAATCTATTGTAGTAGGTCTCCTTAGGATATCCTTAAGGGTTGGTATGTAGCTCAGTGATAGTGATAGTGTGCTTGCCTAGCATGTGTGAGGTGTTTAGGTTGATCCCCAATACTCTGGGGAAAGGAATAGTTTCACTTCAAGGGTCTTGAAAAGTATTCTGTAATTATCTTCACCACATTCTAATATATATGACAAGCTGAAATAAAGACATTAAGCTTTATACTATTTTCCAGAAACAAAGTGTTATCACATTCTTTTTTCATTGAATCTGTCTTTTCTTTTTAAAAAAAAATATTTTATTTGCCATCAGATGAGAGAATGAGGCTGGTGGGCATACCAGGGCCTCTTGCTACTTACTATTGCAAATGAACTCCAGATGAATGCCATTTTGTGTATTTGCCTTCATGTGGGTACTGGGGAATCAAGTTTAGACCACCGTGCTTTGTATACAAGTGCCTTTAACCACTGAGCCAGACAGACCCTCACTTAATCAGCATCAGGACACACTTTGGAATGGCCAGTACTTCCCATGATTCCAATGACCAGCAAAACTCCTCCTGCATTTCTGATTGTTGTTTCAGACATTATCTGTGCTTTACTATACAAAACTGCATTCCTCATGATCTTTCCTTCAGAGGAAAGTGGTGATTGGGAATTAACAGTGAATATATAGTGAATTCAATTTATTTCATCAGCACTTCTGTTAGATGTACTGGAAGACCCATTCTTGGGAACTATTTTCCAAAGGAAAAAAAAAAAAAAAAGTCACCATGAGGCTAAACTAGGGATTGCCAATTCCCAGGAAATGTGATTTTGGAAGAAAATCTAGTCCAGATTGAGCACTTTAATAAAGCATTCAAGTTCATTTTCTCCTCTAGTGATGCCAGCCACACCAGGGTCTCATTGCTCATAAAACTCAAATACTCAGAAAGTAATCTCTAAGAGTGTTTCCTTGACTAATTGTATTCAGGCTATGAAAATAATCAGATGAGAAAACCACAGCAATACTTTTTCGTTTTCCTTTCTCTTACTTTCCTTTCTCTTACTTTCCTTTTCTTTCTTTCTTTCTTTCTTTCTTTCTTTCTTTCTTTCTTTCTTTCTTTCTTTCTTTCTTTCTTTCCTTCTTTCTTTCATGTGTGTGTGTCAAAGGTAGGGTCTTGCTGTAGCCTAGGCTGACCTGGAATTCACTATGTATTCTCAGTGTACTTTTGAACTCACAGCTATCCTCCTACCTCAGCCTCCCAAGTGCTGGGACTAAAGGTGTGCACCACCCCTCCTGGCTAACATGGCAATACTTCT
Source organism: Jaculus jaculus (assembly GCF_020740685.1). Lineage (NCBI taxonomy): Eukaryota > Metazoa > Chordata > Mammalia > Rodentia > Dipodidae > Jaculus > Jaculus jaculus. The sequence goes on along the minus strand of NC_059103.1, from coordinate 181,160,173 downwards.
AAATGTACATTGGAATATGATTGTGATCTTTAACATGGTGAGGTTTTACTAAATAACCTACAATTCAGACACCCAAGAAAGAAATTTGGAATCTTTCTCTCATAACTTTTCCAAATCAACTAGACAATCTTTTTAAAGAAACAGTTATAAATAAATCTGTAGAGGTCAGGGCGAGATGCAATAGCTTTGGGGACTATGAAGAGAACAGTTTGTACCATTACAATCATTGTGTAAGAGCTCCCAACTATACATCAATCTTAGAGAGCTTGCCTGGAGATTAGAACTCAAACTGTCAGAAAGGTCATCTTCAGATGGGATCATGTATATGAATACAAATTGCTGTAATCCTAAGTCAAAAAATCTTTTGAGTTGTAAGGCAGAAAGTTTGAGTGGATTTGGGGGAAAAAAGGAGGGGGGATATTAATATCATTATATATAATATTATAATTATATTTTATTTATTATTTATATTATTATAATTATTATGTATAATATTATAATTATATATTATATATAATATAACATTACAATTATATATTATAATATTATATATAATTAATGTTAGTATTAACCTGTACTCCACTGTGATAACTCTTCAATGGAATATGTATTTACTGGAAATTTAGAATATCCATACCAAGGAAAAAGAAGCCAGGCTCCCAGAAGTCCCCAGAATTAGAAGGCAAAGCCAAACCTAATGTCAGAAAATCTTTGTTGGCAAACCTAAACCCAAGGCACTGAGGCTACTGTGAGAAACCATACAAGAAATTTTTGGAGCAAGAAAAGATGCTCCATCCCCATAGAGATGCTAGTTCTCTCTTGGTATGCATTACTCAGAGTGCCTTACATTCCTTATAACATATGCACATGGGCTGGAAAGATTGCTCAGCAGTTAAGGTGTTGGCATGCAAAGCTAAGGATCCCAGGTTTGATTCCCTAGGATTCATATAAGCCAGATGGACAAGGTGGCACTTGCATATGGAGTTCATTTGCAGTGGCTAGAGGTCCTGGAGCGGCCATTCTCTGTCTGTGTCTCTGGCTCTCTTCCTTTCATAAATAAATAAAAAAATAAAATTTAAAAAAATATGCAAGTAAGGTCTCACCAAAGGAAATGACTATAAAGATCGTGAAAATAACTGAACCCTGTCTCTAATGCACCCCACTTTTCTTTATATATCCATTACCATTTCATCCTGAATCTTCAGACCTTGAATCCAGTCAAATTCCTTCAAACTCAGGAACGTGTTAATGTGCATCATTTTCCGATTTATGTGACCAACCAGTTAGATTTTCTTTTACTAGTTTGGTGTAATAGCATGAAGTAAAATATTCTTTGTTTTATTCAAATATTTCAAGATAAAGTATAGATAATTTTATAAAGGTCACTTAACACCCCCAAAATCATGTTTCTAGTTTAACAAAATGCTGTTATAGATATTTAAAAATGAATGTTCACCTTTTCATATCTGTGGTATGTATTACTTGTTAAATAACCAATTGGTAGAATTTAATGTACCCTAACCAAATAAAAATGCCTTCTTTCATCAGCAGAAAATTCATTAGCTAAAGAGCTACTGCTTTTCATGTAGAAAACAACACAGCACTTTGTCCTGTTAGTCATGCCTTCCTTTCTAAATACAAACCTCATTTACCAATTTTTAAAATTTTGTTCTTAAGAAAATACTGGCAACATATTATAGCATGAATGTCATATAATGACTAGGTTTAAGATAGCTAAGTGCTTTTAGTAAAACACAGTCAATATTAACTAGTATTACAATGAAGTCTTCTTAGGATCTGTGTGTAGGCATGTGTGTGCATATGTGGCCCACATGTATGTGTGCATATGCAGAGCTTGGGCTTTAAAATACATCTCATATTTGAATCATAGTCCTGATCACTAACAAGTGAGAGTGTTCAAAGTTCTATATATAAAATATAAACAAAAATAAGACAATAGAGAAACATATCAATAAAAATAAGATTGTATGAAGCAATCTGTTAAAATTTTCTTGTTATTAGTTTTCCAATTAATGCAAAGAGAATGTTCCATGTATAATATTTTTTCCTCCTATGGAATTTTTCCAATAATAACATCAGTCACAGCTCATAGTTTACTAAACCACTTGAATATTCCAATAAAATAAGAATATGCATCTGCAACACGTAGCACATCTATATTGTTCCTGATCAAAGCCCTAAAAAGTTGTAGGGCTTTAAAATTGTAGGGCTTAAGTCATTAGTCATATTCCCCATAGTGTTTCCTGAATGATGAAATATGGGACACACTTGAAGAGACACTGATCCAAGATCCACTATTATCCAATCAGAGGTTTTAAATTGAATTATATGAACATTTATCGTTCAATCTTTATGTACACATTTTTGATTGCCAACAAAGTCTATATGTTTAGGTTGTTCCTACATTTCCAAAAGAATATTTCAACAGGAATACATTATTTATGGAAAGTAAGTTTGTCTATCCTGTTTAGATTTTATTTTGTTTAACATAAGAACACATGTATTCCTTAAGAAACCTGATAAAATATATTCCTAGGATAAACAGAATTTGGATTACATAAATTACCACACATCATCGGATGGGCTCATGTCTTACTAACTTTAGAAAGTAGCATATTAACCAGAGGCTCATGAGTTTTAAACAGTATCAATCTGGCAGGCTTTGTGCTTTGCATAGTCCCAGAAGACAAATAAATAGCCTTGAATCTATCTAAAAATGTGCTATGAATGAAGCATGTTTCTTACTATCTGGGAACTCCCTGAGGATATGAGGTAAATTAAGGCAAATAACAAAGGTGGCATTAACAAAGAGATCATCATGACATCACCTCATCATTAATGAGAAGAGAGGCATATAGAAAAAAAAAAAAAACTAATGAAGAGGACAAGAGATAATCTCCCTATTAGCAAACATTAAGTACAAACATATTGTGTTTTAACTTTTTGCATTAAGAAAAAAAATTGTACAGACACATCATATGCTGGTACCCTCATTTTCCTCTTATCTGCTGCCACTCCACTGAGGGTCCTCCTTAGTGGTATTGCTGGCATTCACCATAGCATTGTGAGTAATGAATTGGTAGAGAAGCAGCCAGTCACTGTGTGGGTTGGGTGGGTAATGCCTCTGTATATTTCCTCCCACATTGTACCTCTTACAATCTTTCATCTCTCCCACAGAATACCATGAGCTCTGGTGGGTGTGTTTTAAGTCTAATTTAGTGTTGTGCTCTATGAAGCTTCTGGATTTCTGCTTTGGTAAGTTTTGAGTATCTTCAGTGTCTGTCTCCATCACCTTGGCCCTTGTTATCAGGCTCTCCCTGAAAGGAGCATCTTGCTCATCTCAGTAACTCTTCTGTAGTTTCACATGGCCCCCAGTTGATGTTTGGGGGATGGCTCATGTCCTATCTTTTCTTACTGAGAGATTTTGGTTATCCTCAGTTTTAACTGCATTCTGTAAAAGAAAAACAGATTCTCCAGCAGACAGTGGGATCAATAGAGGCTAAAGGACATAGGCATAGTTAATTTAGAGAAATTTTGATGGGTATAGCCTCTCTTGGCCAAAGACTAATGAAAGCTTCTTGTTTGAGTTGATGATTCTTGTCTCCATTGAATCTGACTCCATTCTTAGTTCAAGCTATGGGCTCCTTTCCACTGAGTGGATCCCTTGGCTAATCAGACAGCCATTGGATATCTACCTATGCTGGGTGCCACCACTGCACAGGTGTGTACTTCTTCTCTGGCTGGTGGTTTTCAAATAGCACTGTCCTCTGCTGGCTCACAATGTTGCTGGCCATTTTCCTCCAGCGGCTCATGTAGCTCTTTCCAGGCCAATTTGGGCTAACCATCTAGGAACTGGCTTCTTTACAGATTCCAGCTGGATCTGTTGATGGTCTCTGTCAGCAGCATATGGTTTCTGCAGCAGCAGGTTCTTACTCTTTATTTCAGGTGAGTAATCAAGTGCTTTGGCAGAAGCACATCTTGTTTTGCAGACCTGGTCAGTCCCTCTGGTCAACAGCTCAATGTGGCTTATAACTGATATATGGCACTGAGTGTTAACAAGCCAGAGAATTATTATTTTTTTAGGTTTAGACTTTGTCCTGCCCTCTCCAGGGCCCTCTTATCAGATGATATTGCCCCATACTCCTGCTGAAGATTATATCTTTTATTCTGTTATCCAGGAGGAAGGTTTCTGGAAAAGGCCTCTGTAACTCACCTGTCCAACAATAAATGATAAAAGGAATCCTTCTGACCAAAGTAATCAGATAGTAATGAGTTAAAAAATACTGTAAAATATCAAACTTATTGGTAAGAATAACAATATAAATAAGTGCAAAATCTTAATATTTTGTGGCACAAATTATATGTTTAGCATGAAGAATAAAACACAAAATAAAAATAATGACTATATTATTATGTTAAGAGATGTTAAAAATCATATAAAATAGGACATCAAATGTAAAAATGGGAGGAGGAATGGAATATAAGGGCAGGGATTTTATTAATATATTTTATTAGAATTTTTTTTACTTTATTTGTATTTACTAGTATATTTATATTTCTTAGTATAATTTCACTATCCAAGCTGTTGGGAGGATAAAACTTATTAATAGTATGAACAAGCAGTGGATCATGAAAACTAAAAACTCATCCAGCCAGGCAAGATATACCCATTGTTGCAATACTGACACATAGGTTATATGAAAAATCTACTGCTCTTGATTGGATATGAGGCCCTCTCAGTGAGAAGTGAATCAGTGCCCAGTACTAAGAAGCAAGTCAGAAGCCTATGACATGGAAGGTCATAGACATTAAAAGGAAGCTTGCACTGTTCTATGTCTAGAGAGGATTTTGCCCAGCAAAAGCCTTATTCTGCTCTTACTTTTGTTTAGACAAGCTACTTTTTAAGGATGGCTATGAATATCAGTAAGATGCAAGGTCCATTAGATCAAAAATAAGAAAAAGAATATAGGAGGCTTCAGAGAGCTCAACAATAAAGGTGACTAGCCCTAAAGTGTCCTGCAAAGCTGAGGTAACATTGTGGAAGAGGGGCAGGAAGAATCTAAGTGTCAGGCAGTGGAAAGGCACATTGTGAGGCATTGTCTTCCCCATGGGAACCAATTATTCCTCAGGGAAAAGAAATGGGGGTGGGGAAAGGGGACAAAATAGGATAACCCAATCAGAATATGGCCACTTTGCAGTACATTCATGAATTATAGCTCTCAATAAAAAGTATGCCTAAAAAATAAAAGTTCAGAAACTAATACACCAAGGAAGAAATCATAAAACTTGAAAGCTACTATAGTGGTGAATAATGACCTGCCTTCCTCTCTTCTCTCTATCTCCTTTCCTCCCTCTAGCTCTTTCTCTCTCTCTCTTTTTCTCCCGACAACTAGCCCTGAAAGTACAAGTACAAAAATTGCATGAAACAAAAAATGTAAACATAGCATACTAAAAAGCATAAGAAGAGAGCTTTAGAAAACATCATATATCCTTCAAAGTAGTAAAAAAAAAAAAAAAAAAAAAACCTTCCAGCAATAGATTGACTAATCTCAAAGCACCAGAAAAATAAGAACAAACAAAACTCAAAATCAGTAGAAGGAATGAAATGTTAAGAAAGAAAATAGAAAAAAAAAAAAAAAAAAGAAGAAGAGGGCTGGAGAGAAGGCTTAGTGGTTAAGCATTTGCCTATGAATCCTAAGGACCCTGGTTCGAGGCTTGTTTCCCCAGGACCCACATTAGCCAGATGCACAAGGGGGCACATGCATCTGGAGTTCGTTTGCAGTAGCTGGAGGCCCTGGCACATCCATTCTGTCTGCCTCTTTCTCTCTCTGTCACTTTCAAATTAATAAAAATAAACAAACAAAAAAAAAGAAATACAGCAAAATAACCTAAAAAGACAAGCTAGTAATGAAAAGAATATTCAGTTGTGCAAATGATAAATAAATTTGACCAACCATTAGTGAGACTAACAAAAATAGAGAAAACTCAAGCTCACAATGAACAGAATTGCCTCTGACACCCAAGAAATTCCAAGTTCCTTGGAGAATATGAACCAACTATGAACCAAAACATTTAATAACATAGCAGTCATAGACAATGTTTGTATATATAAATTTTGCCAAAATGAAAACATGAAGAAATAAGAAAACCCTTACAGATCAATAAGGAGTAACAGGATTGATACAATAATAAAAACAGAAGGACGTCATAAAAACGCCAGATAGCCTTACAACTCCATTTCTCTAAATATTTAACAAATGCCAACTACCCCTAGAGTATTCCAAAATAAATAATAGAAGAAGAAAAATCCTGCCAAATATATTATATTAGGTCACTAACAAACAATGCTAGACAAAAATGCATTATAAGAATGCTACAGGTTACTATCCTTAGCAAATTAGCAAATTTCCAAAAGCACAGGCTAAAGAGATGGCTCAGCAGTTATAGTGTTTACTTGCAAAGCCTAACAACCTCGGTTCAATTCACTAGTACCCATATAAAGCTATATGCACAAAGTGGCACATGCATCTGGAGTTTGCTTGCAGTGGCTAGAGGCCCTGGTGTGCAATCCTCCCTCTCTATCTCTCCCTTTCTCTCAATCTCTTTCTCTTCTCCCTTTTTCACAGTTCTTTCTCTCTCTCTGTTGGTCTGTCTCTCTGCTTACAAGTAGATAAACATTCCAAAATCCTATTATAAAAGTTATTTACCATATCAAATGGTTTTCAACTCTGAGATGCAAATATTACTCAAACACATTAATCAATGAACATGGCACAAAGCTCAGTGTGGAGGCACACACCTGTTACCGCAGCATCCAACACAGAGCAATGAAGCAGAAGGAACAAAAATCCAAGTCCATGGAGGGATACACATGAAACTTGTCTCAAAAGAAGAAAAAAAAGATGAATAAATAAATTTAAACATAATAAAACACATTAATGGGACAAAGTACCAAAATTATTATTTCAGTAGATTCAGAAAAGTCATTTGCTAAAATTCACCATCATGCCCTGGTAAAAATGTTAAAGGCAATTGGTACAGAAAGAACATATCTTAAAATACTGACATAATGGAGAAAATTATGATGAGCTAATAGTTAATACAATATTTAATGGAGAATAGCTGGAATCTTTATCATCTCTGATAAAAACAATGACACTTTGACCAGCTATTTACCACTGACCAGAGAGGGGAAACCAAAAAGACCTCCTATGATCTTGCCTTAGAGTACCACTAATTCATTGGTATAAATATAAGTAATTAGAAGGCAATTTGTTAGAATGTTCATTTAGCATAGCAATAGCTGAAGGTGTTCACCACAGGATTTATAATCTCCTCCACTATTGATCAGGTTTATGGCACCAGACATTGACTTCATAGCATACTACATAGATGTAGTATGCTCACAAATTAAAAACAGGACCAGCGTACAGTACATAGAAATAAAGCCTTGTATCTAAAATCCCATGTCAATAAACCCAAGCATTTGTGATATTGGCCCAGAGAATATGGAATAAGAAGTGGTTGAGTATTTATAATCTCATCTCTATCACCCCCTCCAAGGATGATTACAGGGTAGGGACAGAAAGAATGTAAGAAGAGGAAGATAGACAGATGTAGAGCTTTCTCCTGGACATCCCATGTCTATTTCACCCATGAGTTCACAACAGCTATGGTTTCCTGCACAAACTGCCTGCAACATCCCATGTAGGAGGCCTCACTCCTCCCATAGGAGCTATTGGGAATTAATGGTTGCTAGGCATGGAGAGTTACGTTTGTGAGAAGTTTACCAACTAGTAACTTTTCCTTGTTCTAGAAAATAAACCCCTACTCATGGTCATGTAAGCAACCTTCATAGAAAGAAAGAAAGACAGACAGACAGACAGACAGACAGACAGACAGAAAGAAAGAAAGAAAGAGAGAGAGAGAGAAAGAAAAGACAATGATAGAATGACAGGTGAGAGGTGGGGAAGGAGAAAAGGAAGGCAGATAGAGACAGAGATAGGAGAACAAAATGAATGAATGAGAAAAGGGAAGAAAGGAAAAAGAAAGAAGGAAGGAAGGAAGGAAGGAGGGAGGGGAAGAGTTTGGAAGAAGGGGCTTAGCTGGAGCAACAGGGTTCATGGACGAAAATAGGGAAGTAGATGTAGTCAAAATGTATTATATAAATGTGTGAAATTGAAAAACAAAATAAGAACAAAATGGGGTTTTTGAAGCAAAAACATGACTTAAGTTTCAAGTATAAAAAAATTATACAAACCACTCAAAAGCATCCCTACCAGAATAGGCTAGATCATTATCCAGCTACACATTTAGGAATCATCAATTAATAGATAGTTATTCTTAGTTTCAGAAGTTATTACCTTTTGAACTTAATATTTATACCCACCTGGCGATAGAAATTAATAATAATAATAATAATAATAATAACAACAACAACAACAACTAGCTCTTAGTGCAGCCCATTGTACTAAGTACACATCTGCTTGATTTAGAATATAAGAAAACACAAATGCACTCATAGTAGCAAATATTCTTGGATAATGTAATTTCTAAGCTCTGAAATTAAATTATTTAAACTATTTCTGATTTAAAAACAAATATATATTTTCCCAATAACATACAAGCAAATGAGTATATTTTAATGTTATCTAGAAGATTTTACCTATGTTTAGAAAGTGCTAATCATTATTAATTTCATGTGCCAGTTTTTGTCAGATCAAGGTCATAGGTTTATATATGTATACATACATACATATACCTACTTGACTTTCTACTTTCATACCACAGGTAATGAAACTGTAGGATATAGTTGCACAAGAGTTTTATCCAACTATAAAGACAAAAATAATTTATGAATTAACAGGAAAATTAGTGGAATTGGAAAGAATTATACTGAAGTAACCCAATCCCAGAAAAACAAAAATCACATGCTTTCTCTTATAATGTAGACCCATGTAATCTTTTATCTTAGCTCCTTAATAACAGAGAAAACCCAATATTTATGTTTGTGGGACTGATTAATTGCATTTGACAATTCTATCATTTTGTTTTTCAAGGAAGAACATGGATTCATCTTGCTTTATGGCAGGGTAAGAGCTCCATTGTGTGCATGTGTGACATTGTCTTTAGCCATTCATCTGTTGGTATTGTTGCAATTGTCACTATTCTCCTTGAGAAGTTGTGGGATGCTAAAAAGCCTCTGTGAGGAAACAAAGTGAGATGAATGAGATGGAGTCAGGCTACCACTTAAGAGCTACTTAAACCTAAGCCCTGCAAAGTTATGGCAGTCGAACTGATGAGAAAGACAACTATCAAGCTGCCAGTGGACAAGGAATGTGTGTGCTGAAAAAAGGGAAGATTCATATTCTCTGGCACAGACAGCAGAATGGGGTGAGGTTTACTTTTGAATCAAAATTTGGTTTATGAAGATACAGAAAAAAAAAACTGTGTGAAATATGTGATGTGTCTATATTTAGAATTGGAGAGTGTATTAATTATACTAAGGTGTTTATGAACTTATGCAACAGGCTAAATCAGGTTGACAGATGCTTAAATAAGGGATCAAGAAATTATCATAAAATGAATTTGCATGACAGATCTAAGTTATTTTTACATCCCTGTGGACAAACTGTCTTTTAATCAAAGCAGCTGTAACTAGCAGCTGATATGTGAAATCAAAATTCTCAACCATTCCCTCCAATGTCTTATTTTACTTAGAATGCCTTCCACATTGTGACAATTTAGCCATGATACATGACATCAAGATGTAAGATTAACTGGTGAATTAGATGATAAAAGTAGTATTTGAAGTTGGAAACAAAAAAAAATGGCTCAAAAATATTAACTGAAGATAAAGGAAACCAAGTGAAAATGAATGCTGCAGGAGAGGTATAGATTTTGATACTCATAAGCATAGAATAAAATTTAAATTGCAAATATTTCTTAGATTTATTATTTGTAATAATAATTATATTTAAGTTTATTATTAATTACATATTTATACAATATAATTAATATATATTCTTTCTTGAGTATGCTATAGTACTTTTGAACCTGTAAAATATTAGCAGCCTTCTATTTTAACAGCCTTCTACATGCTGACATTCTGTCACAGAACAAATTTTGGAGTGAATTTCATCAGTGGCACAGAGTGACTCAGCTAATGAGACATAATTTTTTCTTTATGAAAGGATTAGGTTCAACTGCCTGTAACAAAAGGACTGTTGCTCCCACAACTCATAATCCACAACCCCATGGGGAATACCAGCAACCAAACTGAGAATGGCCCCAAGCAGAATGGGGCAGAGATGAGGGAAGGCAGTGGATGATACTAACATATGATATATCAATACAAAGTATGTTCTTAATAAAAAAAAAAAAAACTACAATAGTGGTTTGAATAGGGTGGAAGTTTGTTTTTTTTTCCTCAAAACAAAGAGATGTTTAAGATTCTTTTTTTTTTTCTTTAATCCCCTTGACTACACAGACTCCTTTTCAGAAGAAAGAATCCAGGAGACTTATAATTTGCATAATTATATTCTTATTACAGACAGCAAGAATAAAAGAAGACAGAAGAAAAATCCTCATTTCACTGAAATTCAGCACCTTTGCCCATCTCCAAATGCTCCACAACACTTCCATTTGCCTTTCATTTGTCACAGGGAGAACTTGATCACCTATCACTGACTGCTAGGTAGGGAAACTATGAAAATGTCTTTTGACTGATCTTTCTCTATTTAAATGAAAATGAAAGTTCTGTACCAAAATAAATATCAGTTAATAAAATGGACATAGTTAAAAAATTATAGACTGGTATAATATTTTGAGACCTCAATGGACCTGTTTTTCCTTATTTTGCCACATACTAATATTGTAAAAATTAATTGCTGACAATTTATTTAACTGGTGTGGCTGGTCATGGAAATACCTAAAAGGATTACAGGAATATCTGTCAGTATATCAGTCACTCATCGCTGTCCCAATCTAAACATCAAAGTTATAATGTATTTTTTACAGGTACTATATACTCTATATAAGCTATCTATATAAAAAAAAGTATTTCAAGTTACTGATTATTTTTTAAATTTACTTTACTGATTTTTTTATTATAAATGGTTGCACAAAATAGACCCCTCTTCTCTGTCCCTATTCTTCTTAGGGTCTTCAGTGGGGTTATTGGTGTTCATTGTGGGGACCAAGAAGCCTCCTCCATTTAGGCAGGGATGGGAGACCCAGCGTCTCGGTTATTTCTACCCACCTTGAGGTTCTTACAATCTTTCTACCCCCTTTTCCATGATGCCTCCTGAGCCCTGTGGGCAAGAGAGCCATCTGATTTAGTGCTGCTTTCTCTGTACACTCTGCATATCTGTTTTTATGAGGTTTGAGTGATTATACTGTCTGTCGCCAGTTCCCTGGAACTCATTTCCGGACTAGCCATGAGAGCTGTATTCAGGTCACCACTTTCCCTCTAGTGACTTCTGGGCCAGACTAGAAGAGGTTGAGGTGACCCATCTCATGGTAGACAGTCAGTTCATTTTGTATTGATGTATTCTATTTCTGATTATTTTATTTTTGTGTACAGGTTTTATGAAGAATATAATCAATTCAGAGGAATGTGATTAAATCTCTTCTCTACTGAAGTCTTAATCCCCCAAAATAGGTGTGATAATTAATAGTGCCTGTTAATAAGTAGGGTGACTTGGAGATGGCCTCTGTATTAGGACTGTAGGATTGATGATTATTTATCTCAGTTCCCTCCATAACGTATAGGTGCCTGCCAGTTCTTTTATTAAGCCTTTGGTAGTTAATCCTAGTCATTTAGATAGTCATTAGATGTCGAGAATTCTCTCAGTTCTCTCAAGGATTATTATCCTTGTGATCTATCCTTAGACTTCTCACTTGAATATGGGCTGGATTCTGGATGAAGGAAGATGATCCCTCATCTATGTGATTCTGTTCTCTCTGGCATCAAATAGCTGCATTTCAGTGATGTTTCAGCTGGATTAGTGTCTTAAGGCTTGGAATTTGAATGGAATATAGAAACCTTATTTGTAATATGCTATGGTGGATCTATTATACAACATGAAGCCAAATGCAGGGTGAGTCAAATGAATTCCCAATGCCATTGGGGTTACATTTGGTTTGCAAATTACCTAAGCCTTTTATATTATGAGATTTCTCTAGAAAGAGGAATGATTTCTGACTTCAATAATTACCATTTTCAGTAGAATTTTCACTACATGTCAAAGAATAAAAACACACCCATAAAAGAAAGAAAAATATTTTGTTAAATGCTTCTGAATTAGGTTTATGAGTTACCCTACTTAGGTACCCAACACTAGAGAACTGAGGCTGGAGGGATAGCTCAGTGGGTCAGTTGCTTGCTTGCTTTGCAAAGATGAGAACTTGAGTTTGAGATCAGGACCAAACTAAAAAATTCCAGGCATAGCAGTTTACACCTGTAATCCAAGTACTGTGGAGGTAAAGATGGAAGGGTGCTTGTCTTAACCAGCCTGATTTGAGTATTTTTAGCCAAAGAAAGATTTTGACTCAAAAAGAAGAGACAATGTTCCTGAAAAGAACCCCCTAGATTGTCATCCATGTTGAACAATTATACATGTGCATAATCATCTGCACTCATATACTATCTCACACACATACAAGCATGCCTACATGCATATATGTACAACACGCATGCATGCAAAACACATTAGAGTGAAAAGAGCACTGTTATGGATGATTCAAAATGAATTAATAATTATAATTGGCTGAAAAACAAATCCCCAAAGATTACCAAATCCTAATAGTTAGAGCTGGCTTGTGATTATCACCCTATCTTGCAAATGTGGTTGAAGTTTTTTACATAAGGGGTCATTCTGAATTATCCATGTGGGTCTTTCATGCAATCATATGTATCGTTTATGACATGGGTAGAAGGAGGTCAAATGCACAGAGAACAGGAGTAATTCAAAAGAAAGTTGAAGGTAAACTGTAGAGTTGGAATCTTAAGAAATAAAGCTGCCCATGGATGGAAGACCAAACAATGTATTACAGCTAGGAATTTTGATTGATTTTTGTCCACCTTGATACCTTGATGTTCAACCAGTAACTTAGATTTCAGCATTTCATCTTCAAGAACATAAATGGCTGAATTTCTGTTGTTTATAGCCACCCAGTTTACAGTGATATGCCAGAATTTTGGCAGGAAACTTACATAGTTGTTTTATTCAAGTAAGAATATTTTGAATCATGACTTTTGATTTTAGCTTTTAAATATGGATTACTTTTTGTTCACAACTTTATACAGCTTGAATTTTGAAACACTTAAATGAAGATAACTTTGTACAGGTATGGTCACAGGAAGAGGATATGCAAAAGGTTTGGAAGGCATATGCTATGCATCAGGATTGGTACAAGGCACTGTATATAAACCAAATGTGCGGGAGGTGGCAGGCTCCTGCTGCAGAGACCACACATTTTGGTGGAGCACAGTAACAGATAAAATGATGAATGATTATAAGTCAATATGAAATAAAACAACAAGAAGTGTTGCAAATCTCAAGGTGGAAAATAAGCAATTTTAGACAAAGAAATGGCAACAATTCAATGACATGAGTTTAAACAACAACATAACCAACGTTTTGTTGCAATCACAGTGACATGTCAAATCACATACAAGTATGCATTCTGGCAATTTTTCTGTACAATAGGCTGCCTATAGATAGAAACAATGTACCACATGTCACAAATTGTAGGAGAAAGGCTCTTCAAGTTTTTCAACTTAAGACATCATGGATAATTAGCTCTTTTAAATATATGTAAAGATTATAAGAACCCAAATATATGTGTATCAAAACATTACATAAGATGCCATTAAGACATGTATATGATTTTATGTACCATTAACTTAAGTTTAAAAATTAAGTATTCAAAATAAAACTAAAATATAATAAAGCATATATATATATATGCTTGGTTAGTTCATGAGCAAATTAAACATATTTTCTGTAATTTCTCTGTTAATACCTCCTGTGTTCCTCTGTGCAGGGATAATTTTACATAAAAAATTACAATAATTATTTCACTGTTAATTAAAGGAAATTAATTAAATTATGAAAATTTTCTTTTTTATATAACTCTCACTTGAATTTACACACACACACACACACACACACACACACACACACAATGGTCACAGTATAAAGTCAGTCTCATTATGGAAACTAGAGTTTAAAAGACATTTGGGGATAGAATAAATAGGAGATACAGAGGTCCAAAAAAGAAAAAAAAATGTAGCTTGATAGTTTGAAATATCCAAGGACCTTAAAGAAGCTATGAGCCCCACTTTGGTGTGCCCTAGGTGGACATGAGGGATGGGCCAGTGTGCAACACTGGCAGTTCCAGCTGGGTATGCGGACAGAGGCCAGTAGGGCAACTCCTGAAGGCTGGTGAGTGATGTCCTGTGTTCTGGTTTTATTCTAAAGCAATTGAAAGCCAGTGGAAGTTGTCACAGTTGGCTTTCCATTTTCAAATGAAGATGCAGCTCTGTGAATAATGTTTTTGAACAGTTTACAATCAGGGATTATGGCCCATAAGATACAACTGTGCTGTCAGCAAGAGATAATAGTGGTGTGCACACACGCGAGCAAAGATAGGAGACAGATGCTACTGGGGATAAGTCAAAATTATCCATAGATGAAATGTCAATAATGTAATATTTTGCCTGATTTAGAATTAGTTTCCTTTTCATCCTAATTTATATCTGGGTAGCACTTGTCATATTAATATATGTAATTCATTGAAATTAAGTCAATTTATTTCCTTGTGTTTTTAAAAATATTTTTCAATATTTAAATTTATTTATTTGTAAGGAGAAAGAGAGAGAGAAAGAGAGAGAGAGAGAGAAAGTAAGAGTTTCAGGGTCTGCTGCAACTGTAAATGAACTCTCAATGTATGTGCCACTTTGTGAAGCTGGCTTACATAAGTACTGGGGAACTGAACCCCAGTCATTAGGCTTTGTAGGCATGTACTTTAACCTCTGAGCCATCTCTCTAGTTCCTGTTTTCTTCTCCATAAATATACTAATTTTGAACACATTATCCTTCTCTTTCTTGCTTTCAATTTCCTTTGTGATTTTTTCCAGGAATTAAAGATTATAAGATGCTTAATATCTAGTAAAAAATAAAAATAAAAATGAAAGATAAATCTCCTTTCCTATGAAGAACATGATACGGGGATAAATGTTGCTTGCAAAGACTTCCCACCCAGGGCCAATTCCCTAGACACCCATGTAAGGCTGAATGGGCATTTGTTTGCAGTAGCAAGACACTCTGGTTCTTCTCTCTCTCTCTCTCTCGTACCCATGTGCAAATTATTAGATATTTCGTTTTTCAAAAGTATAAGATACAATGTATGCTATACAATGTAATGAGTTTAAGTGATTGCTACTGTCAACTGTAGGCAGCACTCAGCTATTTTCAGAACTAATGTTATACCAAGATTTCCACCATTCAAATTGAGCTCAGTGGTTGAAAATTTTCATTGATAACTTGCTTGATTCTACTTTTGTTTTCTGTTAAACTTTTTCCCCTAAGGAAAATTACAAGGTATTGAAAGAGGTAGAAATAGGTTGAGTCCACAGTAAATTGGAACCATACCAGTATTATTTTAAAATTGTTTTTACAAATCAAGAAGCATTTTTCTCTTAATTCTACTATAAGTCATGTTGAAAACACAAGAAACAGAAATTGCTGGGAGATTGACATGTACACAAGAATTTGTTCTATCTTTTCCTCCTTAGTCTCCTCTTCCTTGGGCCATGCATACATAAAGGTGGCTGTTGGTGGGGACATTTTATTTAATGGTAACAAGTTCTTTCCTCAATGGTATATAAAACAAATACTGAGATGCTATAGAAGGCTTCATGCTGTGCCAACTCACTCTTTTGTTAGGGAGAAAGCATGGTGGTGACTTAGACATTAATATTAAAGTATAAGAAATCACCACACCAGTACATGACTATCCTTCCTGGGTACTTCTCAAATAAAGGTTCCATCCAAAATTGCATTATTTTTTTTCTTGAAGCACATAAGCCTTTTATCCTGCAGGTTTTGGATTTTGAATGCAGTTTTACCTCCACAATTTTATTAGGTTGGAGTGCAAAGAAGTTAGACATTGTAGCATATACAAAAAAAAAAAGATATATCAAAGTAAGCACTAGTGTAAATATCTTGGGATAATTTAAGATATACTTTAAATTCACTTATAATTTGATTTCTTATTACAAAAAATAATTTTGTGCTACTCAAAGTGAATACCACTTGACATTGTTCAAATGATCATATCCAAGCTTTGCACAAAGATGTCCCAAGGATATGCCTGAAGTCATGGATACACTCTACCTCAATAACACAAGAGCCACTACAAAGAGATAACGGTCACCTTGTGTCCCTAGCTGTATAATTCTATGACTCTCATACACTCCAGCATAGAACAGAGAAATCTTATTACTTCTGGTCTAACACATGTAGTTTCATTCTATAGCCACCCAGGGCCAAGATAAGTTGAACAAATAAATCAGTTCAGTAAGTACTACCTACACAGTTTTTTCTATTTTCTTTTTTTCTTTTCGTTACTTTCTTATCAAAACAGAATACTTTACATCAACATGAAATATCTGGAAGAAGTGATTAATCACATTTCTTGTTGTTATGTGCTTGTTCAGAAGCCTGTATTGTGTTCTGCCTTCAAATTTCATTAATTGCCTTTTTCCTTGACATAAATCTCTATACTTTACAATTTTTCAAATAGAAATCCCTCTAATGGAATTTACCAGTAAGCAAGTGTAACCAATCTCAGTTTTGCGAGCCAAGACTGGCACCTACTGGTTAAATAGGTTCAATTCACAGATGGAATACATTTTCAGTCACAGGCATATTGTATTATGAGTTCTTGTGATCTTGCTTTTGTTTTAGTTAATATAAAATTTAAAAAATATGAAATGTCTCTATTTCTGCCATATAAAATAAAAATACATCAAATATATATATATACTTATACAAATTTATGGAGAGAGATTAAGAAAGACAAATATATATTTATATATTTACACACATATACATAAGTTTATATATATATATAGAGAGAGAGAGAGATTAAGAAATACAGTAAATCTATAAAAAAATCTTTTGTTTTCATTCAAATAAAAACATGGCTATTGAAATTCATTTTCAATAATATGCATGATCCTAAGTGTTTGGTCCAGAAACAGGGATAAATAATGTTTAGGCATTCTAAGACTAGCCTAAAGACAATGTGAAGTTTGCTTTACAATATCTCATAGTCAGGTCCAACATGAATGTTTCTAAGCCTCAGTTAAATAAATATGACTTTAGATTCAAAACAATAATAGGTGTAGGAAATAAAAGGTGTACCAAAAAATGTAAGACTCTTGCTTTTTGTTTTACTTGGGATATCTATACCTATCTTCCTCATGTTCAGCGGGTGGTCTAAGTCATTGCTCAACCCTCCATTTTAGAAATCTCTTTTCTTTTATTTACTACAGTTTTGTGTCTGTACCTTATTAGCAAATCTTCTAGCTCTCCATACTATGTTTCATATATATATTTAATTTTATAAATTATAAATTATAAATATAAATATATATTTAATTTTTTAATTTATGTCCAATCAGAATGAGAGAGAGAGAGAGAGGGAGGGAGGGAGGGAGGGAGGAAGAGAGAGCAAGCACATGTGCACCCAGGGTCTCTTACCACTGCAAATGTATTGCAGATTCATGTTCCACTTTGTGCATCCAGGTTTACATGGGTATTAGGGTAGTCAGGTTTGCAAGCAAATGCCTTTGAGTGCCAAGCCATTTCTCTAGCCTTTATTTTATAATTTTTGAGGGGATTAGAATTTGAGGTAGGGTCTTTCTCTAGCCTAGGCTGACCTGGATTTTACTATGTAGTCTCGGTGTGTCCTTGAACTTATGATAATTCTCCTACCTCAGCCTCCCCAGTGCTAGGATTAAAGGCGTGCACCAATGCACCCACCTTTTTTCTCTACTTTATAATTTTAATGCCATTATAAATAATACTATATTTTAATCTCATTTTTGTTATTTTTTATTGGTTTTCTTATTTTTTTTTTTTTTTTGAGGTAGGGTCTCACTCTAGCCCAAGCTGACCTGGAATTCACTATGGATTCTCAGGGTGGCCTTGAACTCAAGGCGATCCTCCTACCTCTGCCTCCCGAGTGCTGGGATTAAAGGCGTGCACCACCACGCCCGGCTTCATTTTATTATTTTTTAATTGTGACATAGGTAGAAATATAGTTTACTTACTATTTTTGATCTTGTGCTCTAAGAAAGCTAATGTTTTTCTATGTCACTTTGTTCAACCCATTACATATTTCACATGTATTATGTGTGTCCGAAAAAGAATTTTTTTATATTTAACCTTTTTTTTCCAGTATAATGCCTTTTATTTCTTACATTTTCATTACTATATGCAGTAGATCTCCCAGATGAACACTGATGAAAATGCACATGCCTTTCCCAATTTCCTGTCAAAGATGGAACATGTCATTCCTTCTGAATACTGTTCTTCACCCATCAGTGATGAATAAAATACTGCAAATAAGGACCACGTTAGCTGCGGGTTTTTCACAGAACACCTTGGCAAAGTTGAAGAAAACAAAAAACTGATTCTTAATATGTTTCTTTTGATAATCCAAAAAGATGCTTTTTAATGCATCTATAAGATAATCATATGGATTTTACTTTTTAGATAATAAGTATGACAGATTCCATGTGCCAGATTTCTAAATGATACACCAACCTTGAAATCCTTAGAGAAAACTTCAATTAACTCACATGGTTCTGAGTGATAGAAACATGTAGTTGAATTTGATACATGTTTTGAAAGGGTTATTTTAAGATACCAAAGACTGGGCTGTACAGATGGCTTAGCAGTTAAGGTACTTACCAGCAAAGCCAAAGGACCCAGGTTCAATTCCCCAGCTTCTATGTGAAGCCAGATGCACAAGGTGGCACATGGGTCTGGAGTGAGTTTGTAGTGGCCTACAGGCCTGGGTGTGCCATTTCTCTCTCTCTCTCAAATAAATAAATAAAATATTACAAAAAGATACTAAAAACTGAACTTGGGACTCGTGCTTGCTAAGCAATAGCTCTACCACTAAGCTACATTCCCAGTCCTTTATTTACTTTTTACTTTGAGACAGTTTCTATGTAAGTGCCAGGCTGGCCTAGAACTCATTCAGGCCCACTTTAGCCTTCAACTTGCATTTCTGCTTCAGCCCTCCCAAAAAGCTGTGGTCCTGAACCAACAGGTTTGTCTTGTACATCTGTGCTTGAAGAATATTGTTCCTTGACTTTCATTGCTTTGTATACTTTGTCTGAGTTTGATATCCGAACCTCATACCAGCATGTGCCTCACATAAAGGGTTTTGATTTCTTAGAGTTTTTGCTTAATTGATGTTCTTTAAAAGTTTGTAAGACTTCAGTGTGAAGCCGCCTACTCCTGTAGTTTCCCTAGAGAGGAAATTAAATCTTAGTTGATAGATTTGTATAGTACTAAGAAAGTTACCTATTCATTTTTAAAGTGATGGTTTATAGGTTCATCTTTTTAAATATTTTATTTATTTATTAATTTTAAATGGAGATGTTTATAATTTTATCTTGTCAATTTTACTATCAACAGAATCAGCAATTTTATTGTCAGTCTCCTTATGGGATCAAGGTGTTTATAATATATTATCCTAATATATTTACCTGTAATTTTAATAAATTTTTGATCTTCAAGGTTTTATCACTTTCCTGCCTGTATTTAAATGTTTATTTTATACTTGTGATTTATGCTCTGCTCTTTAGTTTTCACTTTCTTTTACTTTTTTATCAAGCCAGTTTGTTATTTCCTACTTAGAATGAGGACTGAAGTTACTAATTTAAGACTGTTTTTCTTTCTAACACAAAAGGTATTTGCTATAATTTTTTTTTCCTTCTGAGCAGAACTGCTTTAGAAGTACACACAAAATTATAGCAGTTTGTCATTTTTTCATTTTTGAATCACAATAATTCTTTGTGATTTTGTACTTGGTTTCATTTTTGAACCAGATATTAAAAGTAGTCAGTATATTTGATTTCCAAATATTTGGGGCTCTTCAGAAGTATTCTATAATAATGCTTCATGATTTTTCTGGGAAGACAACATACTTTCATGAAAAAGAATTATTTTTGATTTGTTGAGACTTCGTTTATAGTCCATGATAGGATCTTGCTTCATAGTCTGTGTGTTTGAAAGTAATGCACAGTCTGCTCTTGTTAGGTGACGAGTTCTAGAAATGTCAAGCCAAGTTGATTGATAGTGCTGTGTATGTCCTCTGAGTTCATATGGATTTTCTGTCTACTTCTATGATTTTGTAGAGGTACTGGGTCCTCTGACTACAACTGTGGTGTATTCTGTTTCATTTTACCATTCTATCAGTATTTTTAAAAAAATCTTAATTAGCTATGTAAACATTTCTAAATCCTATGTCTTCTTGTTTTAATAACCATTTTTTTTATAAGTTGAATTTTATTGTCTCAGTTTTTGTTTCTTCCTAGTTAGCAGTGGCAACTGTTTATTTTCCTATCATTTCGGGAGCTGTTTTAGTACTATAGTATGTTACAATATAGCATAAGAAGCAGACTATCAAGTGAGAGAATGCTAGCCTATCGTGAACAAATGTCTATATTCCATTTCCAGAACCATAGAAAACAACACGTGGTGGCATACACATGTCAATCTCTCCTTTGTTAGATAGAGGCACAAGTATCAGAAGTTTAAGTCATCCTTGGCTATATAGGCGAGTTTGAGAACAACCTGGCCACATGGGACCCTGTCTAAAAATAAATAAATAAATGCAAAACAGCAAAGAAGACATAAAAGTTAGCAATGTTTTAAAACTAAGTAGCAGCGCATTTTTTTTTTAAAAGAAAGCATCTTTTCAGTATAGCTTAACATATACAACCAGGGTTAGAAGAAACTGACCCTATAACTGAAGAACTTAGGGATCCACTCAATTTACTAGTGAAAAGAGAATTAAAAATGACTATTAGAATGCTACAGTTATCACCTTTTAGTTTTTATTCTATTTATTATGTAAAATGTTTTATTACTCAAGCATATTTTATTTATGCATATTATTTCAGTCATGTTCAAGTGAGACTTTCATTGTATTTATAGATCTTTAAACAATTTTACAACCCTCGTATTTCTGAGTTGAATGCTTTTCAGAAAGATGCTCTTTTATGCATAGTCAAATCAGATGGGGCTGTCTCCAATCCAGTTTTGAAGTAAAGAAATAATTTCTGTGTAGACCAATTTGCAGTAATAGCAAAGCAGTTTTACAAATGATATTCATATGATGAATCTAATATTTTTATTGATAATGTTTCAAATGTATTAGTTTGAATTAACATAACTTAGAAATATAAGTGGTCATATATGACATTGATATAAGGATGCACTGAACTTTTCCACAGAAATTTATTTCCCATGAGGAAAATCAGATAAAATCTGGTTGTATGTGAATGGAATCATTGAAAAAATATAAACTGAAACATTATTGTCCAAGAATATTAATGACAAAAGATAATATATCCACATAACAAAGTGATGTGTAAACTGTTTCATATGGTTCTTTTTGTTCCTCCGTTTGTTCTTTGTTTATTAATTATGGGCATAGTTAGTATGGATGCATCATGAGTCGGTACCATACTTTCTCTCATCACTTCCTCCCTTCCACTGCGAGCCCTCCTAGTGGGGTTGCAGGTATTCCCCATGGATTTGTAGGTTGTGCATTTGTTAGGGGTGGGGAGTATGCCTCTAGGTATGATGTCCCAACATGTGTCTCTTACAATCTGTGATGGTTAAGTTTTGTGTCAACTTGATCTGTTTAGGAATCCACAGACATTAATGGGTCTCATAAATGGGTCTCTGAGGTTACTTCCAGGGAGGATTAACTAAAGGAGGACTTCCTCCCCCAGGGAGGGCTTTTAGTAAGGAAGCTCTGGGAAAGAAAGTACCCTCTCCTCCCCACTGGCTCAAGGTGCTGCTGCTGCTTTCCAGTGTGGACTGAAGACTAAAGGCTTCCCAGGATTCCTTTCATATAAAAACTTCAATATGTATCCTACATTCACTGGGACAAATATTTTTAGTAAATGATATGCCTAATGTACCTATTGGGAAATACCCACTATGAGTCTGTGAAGTTATTTTCACCAACCATAGTGAAATTGTATTTCATTTTACATTTTGGAGGGGAGTAGCATATATTCTGAGACAGGATTTGGTATAGAAAGGTTGGCTTCCAACTCTCTATGTAGCTGAAGATGACCTTGAACTCTTGATCCTCCTTCTTCTACCTCTGAAGTGTTAGAATAATAGGCAGGTAGCACCACCAGTCTTGGCTTTCAAATAATATACTTCAAAACTTTTATTTTACCTTGACAACATTGTTCTAAAGCTTCTCCGGGGAAATAATGATATTATGAGCAAAAAGTAACAAGAAATTCTTGCATAAAAACCAGAACACTTTAATGGCCTACTATACTATTATGGCTCCTTAAGCAAAATTTGAAAAGAGGTTAATACTGATGATAATAAAAAAATTGAGAACATAATGTTAAATTTAAAGATTCTAAATGAATAGTACATAATTTATAAGTTACACTCTCTGAAATGATATTTAACAAGTAAATTCATAAATTAATTATAAAATAATAATATCAATATGTCATATCATAAACTATGTCAAATTATAATCATATGAATAATAATATACTATTAAAATATCCTCAATGAGTTTTAAGTAGACATTAGCCAGATACAGATATAGATATATAATGTTTATATTTTATTGTGTCCATTCATAGACTCAAAGGGTAAAGTAAACCAGATTCTATTTGGTACTTAAAGGTGGTATTCTATTAGTACTTTGAAAGTTTCTTCATGCAAAGCCATGTATGGAGTTTAAATTAATAATTTCCCTACTATGTCTTTGAAATTTTTTTGTATAGCATAGAAATATTCTTGGGTTGAAATTTTCCTTATGAAAATTAGCCCTATACAAGCTCATGTCTCTAGAATGCATTAGCTTGATTTCATATATATAACTGCTGCCCTCACCACCACACAAGACATAGTACGGTGCCTGGTCTGTAAAGGGAACTACATACAAGTTTTAGTTAAAGCATGAGTGGTTAAAGTCCAGAAGAACTAGACACAAATGAGAGGGCATGTTCACATGTGAAGGCAGAGTGCATATAAAGTCAGGGATTCACAGAAGAGGACATATCAGGTTATTTCAAGAACCACATGGAACAAAGAAAATGGAGGAGAATGACAGGGTGTAAGTACAGAGGTTTTGGTGATTATTATAGAGCTGGTCAGGGCTGTTTATCTTAAGAGCTTTAGCGAAACACTGACAGGCAACCAAAAATGGAGAGAAAGGAGTACATTTCCATTTCAGAAATCTCATGTGAGAAGAAATGTAGCGACTCAATTGACTCAATATTATTGAAGTGTTTTGAAATATTGTAGATGGTTCTTTTTCTTTTGGCCATACCTTTAATTAGGAGTCATTAAATTACTCCAAGTTATTAACTATTTACTTTTCTGACTCAGCATCAGGTGATTTTGTATTGGTAAAATGTTGCCCTTTCAGCAATCAGCATGCACATATATTACCTCTAAAAATTTGTAAAACTAAATCTAATATACCTAACATTCTCCAAAATGGTTCTATAACATTACATTCTATCTAAGTTTATAAGAAATTCGTGATGTATCAAATGGCACTTAAAATGCATTGTGAAACCATGACAACAACCATCATTTGAATTCACATTTAAGTGATTTTTTTCCTTATTTTACCAGTTAGTGATATCATTTATGATTTTCCAAATGAGGCTTTTCAGCCATTTCTAAAGCTTTTGTCAAGAAACACTCAAGTGACAAAAATCAAATATTTCTAGGATTTCTTTGTCATTAGGATGTGAATGTTTTATGAGCCATTATGTAAGATATCTACCAGAAAGCTGCTACGACACCCATGTTTTAACTGTAGGAAGTGAAATCAAACAGGCTATGATTTCCACATAAGTAACTCCAAGGTATAGGACAAGCCACAGAGCATTTCTCATAGCCGATCAATACAAGACATCTTATGTAACATGTATTGAGCATTCTTTATTAAAAGAAAGCAGGGCAGAATGTTAAATTAAAAAAAAATGTTAAGAATATCTGCAACTCACACTTAACCTACTACCTAGAATTCGTTGCAATTATTTCTAAAGACAATAGAGGTGACCCCTAAACTATTTCAGTTATTTTGTTCCAAGCTAATGCTTCCATGCCACATAGATGATGCATAGATTGTTGCTAAAAATATTACTGAAGTTATCCTTTATCAAAATTGGGTAAGTAACAAATAAATCTGACTTTCTCTCTTAATCTGTCCAATCATTACTAATTGATTCAAGTTTCTGTAGTGGCTAAGCTAGTTTTTCAGCTGCATCTTTAATGGGCTTGGAGCTTGGTTACAGCACTTGCAGGGAAATACAAATTTGTAAAGACAACTTTTTGCTATTTGACATCAATATTAACAAAGTTCATCTAGATAGCTGTATTTATTCAATACTGCAAACTCAGATTTAATTAGTAGTAAAATTCATATTTTCTATTTTCTAAAAGGTTATTTGAAAACTAAGTGTGTCAAACCCAAGATACTTCTGATTTCAAAAAAAATTATTATTACTGATGAGTATTTAAGTTCCAATGCATCTTATTTATTACTTCTTATGTATTTTAATCTTGTCAATAATTGTCTTAAAATTAAATTAATTTAAGTATATTATGCAAGCCATAAAGGATTTTTTGTTTCACTACCCCATTCATTACAGATATATTTTTATGGGGTGAGGGAGATGTGTGTACATGGGAGACAAAATTATACTGACTCCAGGTTATATTCTGGACATTATGAACTATTTACTTATGCAATACTTCAGTTATTTGTAATTGCTAAGCAATTATTGGTTAGACTTATATAGTATACAATGAGGAAGATTCAAACAATTTGCCAAGTTCATTGCTTCAACATAGTATTGAAAGTCTATTTTTATTTAATTTTTTTATTATTATTATTATTTGAGAGCAACAGACACAGAGAGAAAGACAGATAGAGGGAGAGAGAGAGAATGGGCGTGCCAGGGCTTCCAGCCTCTGCAAACGAACTCCAGATGCGTGTGCCCCCTTGTGCATCTGGCTAACGTGGGACCTGGGGAACCGAGCCTCGAACCAGGGTCCATAGGCTTCACAGGTGAGCGCTTAACCACTAAGCCATCTCTCCAGCCCTGAAAGTCTATTTTTATGTGATTCTGAAATATACAATAGTGTGTCATTATCTATCCTCACCATGAACATCAACAGATCACTCAGTCATATTCCTCCAGTATAATGACATCGTGTACTTTTGGGCAGCATCTCTCTCCATCCCTCTTCCTCTCCCACTCTTCAATAGCCACTTTTTCCTTGCATCTAAATAAAATGAAAATCCAGAATGAAGGGCTGAAGAGATGGCTCAGCAAATAAGGCACTTGCCTGCAAAGCCTCAAGACCAGGGTTGAATTTCCCAGTACCCACCTAAAACCATATGCACAAAGTATCACAAGCATCTGGAGTTCATTGGTAGTGGCCAGAGGCCTTGGCTGGCCCATTCTCTCTGTTTATCTCTCTTATCTCTATCTCTCTCTGCTTGCAAAAAAAAAATTAATTAATTAATTAAAAAGAAAATGTAGAATGAGAAGCAATTACAAATTATTTACCTGTCTAAAACTGCCTTAGGAAAACATTTCCAACAATTGTTAAAACAATTGTGAGGCAAGTATTTTTATCTATCAAATTAAAAACCAACTTTTTTTTACTATATTTAATTTTTTCAAAGGAATAGAGAATGATGAGATCTTATAAAAATTACTGGGAAGTTAAAGCATGTAAGGTATATACAGAAAGTAGTTAAGCAAAATCTGTCAATGCTTAGTATGAGAAAATGTATTTGTAATTCAACTCAGAATAACGTACATGACACATGTAATCCTTTAGCTGTCTAAGCATAGCAAACAAAGACATCCACTCATTGTTACCCATTTTACAAAGTCATCAGGAATGGTAAATGGCAAGAGGTAATATATTTATGCTTCATAATGTGTGGGAGATGTGTGGCATTACAGTACAGAATATAAATATAACATGCCACAATAAAGGGAAATGAAGAGCTTACGTATGCCAACCTAAAATATGAAGATTACTTTGTTTTATTTGTCCAAAAACTTTGTCAAAACAGGAAGATTGATTTAGCTAACAGATCCACTCAGTGGAAGAGAACCCATGCATGGAACAAGGAAACAAATCAAACATATCCAAAAATGAGCCTGCTCTCCAATATCAAGCTCCTACCAATAGTGGGTTACAAAAGAGCTTGCACCTATTAAATTCTCTCTAAAATAATAATGGGTATCCATGTATCTTGCACCGACCTCAGTCTCTATTGCAGAATTTGCTTCTCTTTTTCAGATGGCGGTAGAACCTGAGGAAAGAATCAGCCCATCGCACCTCACCAGGGGACCAGCTGAAGCCATAGAGTTAGTGGGGTAATGAGCAAGAGCTGCTTTCTCGGTGAATGTGGTCTCAGCACAAGGGAGGAGACAGAAACAGAGAACACTCAACTTCTACCAAACCTGGTATCCAGAGGCACAGAGACTCCCAAGACCTCATCACTGATACACACCTAAAATAAACCCAACGTGGCTCAGAGAAATTTGTGGAAAAGGGGAGGAAAGACTTTTAGAGCCATAAATTGGGTCATTATGCACAGAGACATTGCCTCTCCTCCAAAATTGATATACACCCTCACAATGTAACACCCACAATCTGCAGGGAGGAGGGGACGACAGGGAGGAGGCTAACAATAGTACCATCATGGCTGTATACACGCTATATGCATAACTAATGAAAAAGAAACAATCAAAAATACAATAAAATGAAATTTCTCCATAAAAAGGGAAGATTGATAATCAAATGCCCCATGCT
Organism: Jaculus jaculus; assembly: GCF_020740685.1. Taxonomy (NCBI): domain Eukaryota; kingdom Metazoa; phylum Chordata; class Mammalia; order Rodentia; family Dipodidae; genus Jaculus; species Jaculus jaculus. Next base: position 181,132,997 of record NC_059103.1, on the reverse strand, counting down.
GCCTCTGTAGAAAGAACTTGTAGGTATCATATGAGAATAATGCTATTTTAAAGCAAAACATCAACTTATATATTTTAATAGGTCCCAGGCTTATACAATAACGCCCATTGATGTAAGTCTGAAACCAATATCATTTTAAATGTTTCCACCCTATACCTGTAGCATGGATTTTGCTAAATCAATTCCCATTAAAATTTAAAGATAACTTTATTATAAAGCTCACAATATTTTAAAGAAGATGCCTTCAGGGAAGATAAAATACTTATTTTCAGCTCAGGCCAAGTTGTTCCCAGCTGTTTGTTTGTTTGCTTGTTTTTATTAAGAACATATTTTGACCTGGTGTGGTGGTACATGCCTTTAATCCTAGCACTTGGGAGGCAAAGGTAGGAGGATTACCATGAATTCCAGACCAGCCTGAGACTCCATAGTGAATTCCAGGTCAGTCTAGCCTAGATCGAAACCTTACTATGGGGTTGTGGCACTCTCCATTGGGTTGTGGATTGTGCAATGTGGAAGTTGCAGTCAGTTATGGGGGGGAATGACTCTGTGCATGACATCCCAACATGTGGCTCTTAAAATTTTCTGCCCCTCTTTCACAAAGTTTTCTGTGCCTTGGTGGATGTATTTTAATTCTACTTCAGTGATGAACTACTAGGAGCCTCTGGATTCCTGCTTTGATAGTTGTTGAGTATTACAAGGGTTGGTCTCCTTCACCTTGGCCCTGATTGTCAGGCTGACCATGGAGGTAGCACACTTGCTCATCTCCCCAATTCCTCTGCAGTTTCATCTAAGCCTTGGCTGAAGTGTGAGGTGTGATTTATCTCTTCAAGTCTCACTACCTTCCATAAAAGAAAAAACAAAACAAAACAAAACAAGATTCTCCAGTGGAGAGCGAAGTCAGCATAGGTTGAATTGGATAAGTGTTATTAATGAAGGGAGAGTTTGATGGACGTAGCTCCTCTTTTAGCCAAAGCTTAGTGGGAACTTGATAATGGAGAGCAAAATCTTTGTCTCCATAGGATTCAGACCTGTTTCCCACTTCCACATATGGGTTATTTTCCACTGAGTGGATCACTTAGAAATTCAGATAGCCATGGGTTACCCACCAAGGGTGTGTACTTCTAGCCAGGCTGGTTGCTTTTGAGCATCTTACACTCCTACCTGCTCATGCTTTTGTTGGCCACTTGCACCCAGTAGCTAATGAAGCACTTTCCAGCACTAGATGAGCTGTCTGTGGACTAGCTCCCTTCTGGATTTCAACTGGGTCTCTAGCTCTTTTTCTGTGTCAGCAGCATATGGTGTCCTTAGTAATGGAGTCTTACCTTTTACCTAAGGTGGGTGATCAAGTGCATGGACAGAAGCCTGCCTTGTTTTGGAGATTTCATAGGTCTCTTTGATCAATAGCTCAATGTGGGCAGTACTGATTTTTGAGACTGGGATTTACAGGTCAGAGCCACTATTTTCCTTAAGGTTAGGTTTCATAGCACCTCTCCACAGCCCTTCTTTTCAGACACACCCCTCATAGTCTTTTTAGGGTTAAATCTTTTAGGCTACCATCAAGGAGAAAGGTTTTTATGGTACCAATGCATTCTGGATTTAATTTTATGTTTATTTTCCCCCAACCCTCCCTTCATATCCCCCAAACCCTTCCATCCTGATTGACTGGGCTTCTAGTTACCTATCAGGTATGCTACAATTGAAGCCCATCCAGGTTAGGAACCACAGATGAATGAGAACATGCAGCATCGCTCTTTCTGTGATTGTGTGTACACTGAGTATGATCTGTTCTAAGTCCGTCCAATTTCCTACAAATTTAATTGTATTGTTTGTTTTCTTACTGCTGAGTAGAATTCCATTGTGTACCACAAGTTCATTATTCATTTGTACAATGGTGAGCACCTGGGTTCGTTCTAGTTCTTAGCTATTATAAATTGAGAAGCTATAAATATGGTTAAGCAAATATCTATATAGAGAAACATGGAGATTTTAGGGTAAATGCCCAGTAAGTGAATTACTGGGTCTGTTCGTTGTTCTATATTCATCTTTGTCAGGAATCTCTATATTGATTCCCATAATGGTTGTACAAGTTTGCATTCTCACAAAAAGTGAATGAAGGTCCCTCTTTTTCCAACATCCTAGATATCCTAGAGATTTTGTAAATTCGAGATATTAGGCCTCTGTCAGTGGTATATCTGGCTACACTTATGGTTTTGCCTGTGTAAAAGTTTTTCATTTATGAGACCCTGTTGCAGTCCGGTTCGCATTGCTGGTAGAAATCACCCAACCAAGAGCAGCTTCTGGGAAAAAGAGGTTTATTTGGCTTACAGGCTCGAGGGGAAGCTCCACGATGGCAGGGAAAAATGATGGCATGAGCAGAGGGTGCACATCACACCCTGGCCAACATAAGGTGGAACACAGCAACAGGAGGGTGTGCCAAACACTGGCATGGGGAAACTGGCTATAAAGCCCTTAAGCCCGCCCCCAACAATACACTCCCTCCAGGAGGCATTAATTCCCAAATCTCCATCAGCTGGGAACCTAGCATTCAGAACACCTAAGTTTATGGGGGACACCTGAATCAAACCACCACATTCTGCCCCTGGCCCCCATAAACTGATATCCATACATGATGTAAAATACAATGTGTTCATCTAACTTTAAAGGTCCCATAGTTTTATCAATTCCAATGATGTTCATACATCCCCATAGTCCAAGATCTTTTAACTGAGCCATAATACCAAAAAATAACCTCAAAAAACCCAGAATGGCACAGAATAAATATTCACACTGCAATAGATGGCATTGGGCATAGCAAAGAAACATTCAACCAATACAAGATTTAAAACAACCAGGTCAAACATCAAACTCTGTAGCTTCAAGTCCAGCAACTCAAACCAGTGACAAATCTTCAAGTCCGATAATTCTAACCAGCAACAAGTCTCTGGCATTCCAATTCCGCCCCTCCAGCTAGGCTACTCACAGTCCTGGGAAACTTCATCGGGGCCGGCAGCTCCTCGGCAGCCATCTCATGGTCCCGGCATCTCCACTGGGTCTCCACTGCAAGCCAGGTTCATCCTCATGGCCCCATGGGGTCTCTATGCAGGCAACAAGCAAACCCACTTCACACTGCCCATGGCCATTTCCAAAACACAAGACCGTGTTGCAAACTCAATGACCCTCTTTCCAGCATTTCTTATACTCCACAATACCAGGTAGGGTGCCAATTTGTTAATCCATGGGGGAATAAAGCAGACTTTGAAGAACAGGACTCCTTGAGCACTCAGGCCCTTTCAAAAGAGTTGACCTTCTTTCCGTTGCCCCAGCGCAGGTCAGCTAGCCCAGTCTCAAAGGTTGTAATCTCTCAGTTGCAGCTGAATGGGCAACAGTTCACCCAAAGATTTTCCTTTCTGTGCCATATCCCTCTGCACACACCAGTTCATTTCTACGCAAAGCAACCCTGCACAACTTCTCATGACATGGGCACAAGAGCAAGCTTCTCACACAAACTGCTAGCCCAGTCCAGGCACAGCTCTTTCTCACCCTCATAAGCCAAACCTCACAGTCCATAGTTCTTACTGCCTTCAGGTCTTGGAGCTCAGACCAGAATAGTCCTTTAAGCTGTACTTACAGCACTGCAAGGAATCTCTTAGGCCAAGGTTTCAACTCCTTCCACATTCCTCTTGAAAATCAGCTCCAAAAGGCCAAAGCCACACAGTCAGGTGTCTAGCAGCAACCCCACTCCTCGGTACCACTTTACTGTTGCAGTCCAGTTCGCATTGCTGGTAGAAATCACCCAACCAAGAGCAGCTTCTGGGAAAAAGAGGTTTATTTGGCTTACAGGCTCGAGGGGAAGCTCCACGATGGCAGGGAAAAATGATGGCATGAGCAGAGGGTGCACATCACACCCTGGCCAACATAAGGTGGAACACAGCAACAGGAGGGTGTGCCAAACACTGGCATGGGGAAACTGGCTATAAAGCCCTTAAGCCCGCCCCCAACAATACACTCCCTCCAGGAGGCATTAATTCCCAAATCTCCATCAGCTGGGAACCTAGCATTCAGAACACCTAAGTTTATGGGGGACACCTGAATCAAACCACCACAGACCCCATGTTGCTTGTTCAGTTTCCTGGACTACTGGAGTATTGTTCAGTATGTCCTTCCCCACTCCTATATTGTGGAGAATTCCTCATAGATTTTACCTCCTGTATTTTAAGAGTTTCAGGTATTATATTGAGGTCTTTAAACCATTTGATTTTTGACAATGGTGAGATAAGTGGGTTTATTTTCATTTTTCTACATGTGGTATCCAATTTGTCCAGTACCATTTGTTGAAGATGCTGTCTTTTCTCTAGTCTGTGACATTGGCACCTTTGTCAAAGATCAGGTAGCTGTTGTTATTTGACCTATGGACCAATCTTCGATTATGTTCCTTTGGTCCACAGGTCTACGTTTATGTCAGTACTATGCTGTCTTTGTTACTATCGTTTATAGTACAACTTTATATTGTGTATGGTGATACCTCCCAAGGTGTTTCTTTTTTTAAGTATTGTTTTGGATAGCAATGGCTTGCTGCCTTTCCATATGAATTCTGAGATAAATTTTTCAATCTTTGTGAAGAATAATCCTAGAATATTTCTTGTTATTGCTTGTGTGTGTGTGTGTGTGTGTGTGTGTGTATGTATATGTATATATGTATATGTATATGTATATGTATATATATATATGTATACACACACACACACACACACAATGTTGCTATTGGTAGGATTGCCATTTTCACAGTATTAATTATACCTATCCAGGAGCATGGGAGATCTTTTCCTCTTCTTAAGTCCTTCTCAATTTCTTTCTTGAGTGGTTTTAAGTTTTTATTATATAGGTCTTTCACTTCCTTGATTAGTTTTATTCCAAGGTATTTGATTTTTGTGACTTTTGAAAATAGGATAGCTTTGCTTATTTCTTTTTCTGTATATTTATTCTTTGAATATAGAAAGGCTACTGATTTTTGTGTGTTGATTCTTTTTTAATCCCACAACATTGCTGAGGGAATTACTCACTTTTAGAAGTTTTGAGGTGAACTCTTGCTGTTCACTTATGTATAAGATCTTACCATCTGCTTGGTGAAGGACTTCTCATACCATTTTGAAGTGCAGTGGTGACAGTGGGCACCCCTGTCTTTTTCCCAACATCAACCGGAGGTCCTTGTGTCTTTCTTCATTAAGTGTTACATAGAGTTTAGGTATTTCATGTATATTTTTTATTGTGTTGACTGTTCTCTCCATCATTTTGATCATGGAATGATGTTATGTTTTGTCAAAGGGCTTCTCTGCATCGATTGAAATGACAATATGGTTCTTGTGATTAAGTTTACTAATATAGTGTATTATATTCACTGATTTTTTTTAAATTTTTCATTTATTTATTTGAGAGCGACAGACACAGAGAGAGAGACAGATAGAGGGAGAGAGAGAGAGAATGGGCGCGCCAGGGCCTCCAGCCTCTGCAAACGAACTCCAGACGCGTGCGCCCCCTTGTGCATCTGGCTAACGTGGGACCTGGGGAACCGAGCCTCGAACCGGGGTCCTTAGGCTTCACAGGCAAGTGCTTAACCACTAAGCCATCTCTCCAGTCCTATTCACTGATTTTTGTATCTAGAACCATCCCTTCATTCCTGGGTTGGCTACTGCTTGGTCAAGGTGGATAATGCTTTTCCTGAGTTTATGGTGGAATACTTTATGGACTAATATATGTTCTACTTTGGAGAAGGTTCCATGGGCTGTTGAGAAAAATTTGTGCTCTGTAGGATTGTGGTGGAAGGTTCTATAGATATACATTAGGTCTAGTCAATTTGTGGTTTTGTTGAGCTCTATTATTACCCTGTTGCTTTTCTCCTTGGATGATGTGTCTGTTGATGATAGTGGAGTATTGAAGTCCCCAACTATGATGGTAGTGGTGATTATTTTTGTTTTGTTGTTTTGTTGTTTGGTTATTTTTTTCAATTTTTATTTCTTTCTTTTTGTTTTATATATATATATATATAGATATAGATAGATATATAGATATAGATGTAGATATAGATATAGATTTGAAAGCGAGCAGGAGAGAGAAAGACAAAAAGAAAGAGAAAGAGAATGGGCACACCAAGACCCCCAGCCACTGCAAATGAACTCTAGATGTGTGTGCCTCCTTGTGCATCTGGTTTACATGGGTCCTAGGAAATCAAATGGGGAACCTTAAATGCAAGCCATCTTCTCCAGCATGAGTTCATTTTGTTTTATAAACTGTGGTGCACGTGTTGGATGCATATAGATTTATGATTGTGATGTCCTCATGTTGGATCATTTCAATGATGAGTAAGCCTTCTTTTCTCTCTTCGATTATTTTTTTGTTTCAAAGTGTATTTTATCAGATATTAATATAGTAATTCTTGCTTGTTTCTTGTTTCTATTTTGTCTGAAATATCATTTTACATCCTTAAGTGTAAGGATGTGTCTGTCTTTAGTGGTGAGATAGGTTTCTTGAAGACAGAAAATGATAAGGTCCCTTTTGCTGATCAACCCTGTTAAATTGTGTCTTTTGATGGATGACATAAGACAATTAATATTTAAGGTTGTAACTGTGAGGTTTGACTTAATCCCTGCCATGTTGGAAAGCTTTATGGGATTTGGTGTTTCTTTGGCTTTGTACTGATTTTTAATCTGCTCTATTTTAGTTAATCTCCTTCTTGTTGACTCTTGAGATTGGTTCTTTGACTCTTCTGTGTGGCATATTCCTGAAGTACTCTTTGTAGGTTTGAATTTGTGTTCATGTAATCATAGATCTAACTTTTTTTCATGGAAAGTTTACTTTTCACCATTTATTATGAGGGATACTGTTGTTGGTTACAGTATTTTGGGTTGGAAAATATAGGTTTTTAGACTTTGAAGTGCTCCATTCTGGGCCCTTCTGGCTTTCGGGGTTTCCAGTGAGAAATTTGAGGTAATTCTGATGGAATTAACTTTGTATGTAATGAATTGTTTCTCTCTTGCTGTTTTGAGCTCTTTTTGCTTTTAATGCTAAGAGTTTTAACTATAATGTTCCTAGAATTTATTATTTGGTCCTGTCTGTTTGGTGTTCTGTGAGCTTCTTGTATCTGGATGGGCCTCTCTTTGGCAAGACAGATAATTTTCTTCAGTAGCTTTGTTGAATATGCTTTGTGTACCTCTGGCATGAACAAAAGGCCTGCTTTTTAAGCATGCATGCAGGGTCCAGGCTGCCCTAAAAAAGCAGCAGAGGAACCAGGACCAGGAAACAGTGTGGTGGGGAACTCACAGGAAGCTCTGGAGTACTCACCCTGAGCGAGCACCCTCAGGTGCATACAATCTGGAAGTTGAGGACCTACACGTGTTTTCTTGTGAGACAGGCTTCACAATGGACTCTATTAAGAAAATTCTATTGTATTAGTTTGGCCAGTCATATGGTAGAAGAATGAGAAAAAATAAATTCAAAGTCTGGCCTCTGATAAAAGATTGGATATTGCATGGCTCTTAGGGTGAAAGAGAAGACAGGAATAAAGGCCACTGCTGGGGAAATTTCCACAGTACAGAACATGGGAAAAGCATCATGGCTCCCATTAAACTTGAATCTGTAATTATACCAGCATCTAGATTATAGTAAATGGGGACACAATGAAATGTCTATTTTTGGGTGTGGGTGGAGGGCAGAAGGGAAACCTCAAGCTGTAAATAAGCCCACCTCACAGAGATTTTGAAGAAACTATCCTACAGATGTGAGAATCAATATTCAATATGTACTATTTCCTTGCCATAAAAATTAAATTTACTGACAAAAAGTCAAGTATATATAAAATGACTAAGTAAAGCAAGAACATATGATCCTTTTTTCCTCTAAAGTTGTAATAATGAATTGCTAATTTTTTAATGGAAGTGAAATATCATACAAAGACTGTCATACTACATACTACACTTGATGTCAATTACATCAAGTGATCTAGTACAAAGTTAAATTAAATGGCTTCAGCCTTCATCTGATTTGCCATGCTTGACCTATCGAACATACTAGGACATATCCGTCTTAAAATGAGACTATTAATTCAGAGTTATTTGGCAACATGTTTTAGTGAGTATATGTTATTCCATGTCAGTAACTAAGTGCACTGATTTAAAAAAATGAATAAGACAAGGTTTCAGATGAAAACAGTTACTTTTTATTCTTAGTTATATGAGTAGTTGAAAGAAAGGCTGAACTGTTAGATTAATAACTAACTTGAATGAAATCTTATATTTGCTAGAAAATATCTAAATCTTGCACACAATCTATTAACATGATATTTTAACTAGTATATTTTCCTGATTCAGTCTTTTGATTTCACAGTCTGAAAGAGAAGAAGGCAGAGGAGGAGGCTCTACAATAGTCTACTGGTGCCTAAAAAATAAAGATTACTTTCCTTGGACTGGCATTAATGGAGTACTTTTATGCTGCTATAGACCGAATTCCGAAAGCTCTGACAATGTCTTCAGTAATAGTTCCGCTGCACTGAGGCTTTTAATACAATCCTGGAAACAAGTAGAGAAATATAAGACAAAAGAAAATGAAAAAGTATAAGAGACTATAGTTAAGACATGTCAGTACATATCACAGGAACTTGTAACAATTGTATTGGTTAAATCTATGAAATTAACAAATTTGATTTGCATTTATTCCCTTCATATTTTGTATAAAAGCACATTTTGTTAACAAGAAACGTCTTCTTTTATGTTCAAGTGAAACACTTTTAAAAGAGGCACAATAGCCTATTATATTTGAACCCTAAGAAAAATTAATAGACTTTGATAGCATGGACTTGTGTATATGAATGAAGAACAATGATGACAAGGGATGCCAGTGTTCACTAAGGGTTTGAGTATTTGCTTCTCTGCAACTTTCCATGTTTCTTTCATTTCTAGCATCTATGCATAATCTTTGACTCAGTGTCTCTAATTATCAGCCATTTTTATATGTACAAAACTGTTTTAAATAACTTCTAGAAAAGGAGTTTCAATACCAAATCCACAAATTAGATGTGTATTATCTGTGTTAACTTGCTCTAAATTAATTAGTATTTTCTCCCCATGAGACAAACTCTTATCCCAACGCCATAACTCTTCCCCTGCCACTACTGAGTTCGCATGTTCAATGTGTCAGAAAAGTCAAGGCCAACCTCTGAATATCACCTCTCCATCAATCACATAGGGATATACATATTGCGCTATGCCTCTGAGCTAAAAATTTAGCCTCACCATGTCTCTTCCTGTGGTTTTGGTTTTTCTATTTGTGTGAAGTGCAGTTATACCTCTTAAACTGCTACATTCTTCTCTCTAAATTTAATTGGATTAAAAACAAATCTCTTTTGTAATCAGAGTTTTACTGGTAAGAACTTGAGGGACTTTTAGGACACAATGTTATATTGTAAGTCTGAGCAATTATATTACAGTTTTTAGTTTCAATATTTATTTTCATCTTATTTCCACTGGATTTTCTTACTTTATTATTTGCTTATTGTTATTCTACTAATTTCAATAAGTAATTATAAAAATTATGTTTTTTATCTATAATTTTTAAATGGGATGTTATAGGGCTGGAGAGCTGGTTTAGCAGTTAAGACATTTGCCTGTGAAGCCTAAGGACCTGTGTTCTATACTCCAGGTCCCCCTTAAACCAGACACACAAAGGTGAGGCAAGTACAGGGTTTCCCATGCCCACTAGGTGGTGCAAGTGTCCAGAGTTCAATTTTAGTTACTGAGGTCCTGGCATACCACTTATCTCTCTCACACACTCTCTTAAAAAAGTGAAAAATAAAAAATAAGAACTGGAAGGATTGCTTAGTGGTTAAGGCATTTGCCTGAAAAGCCAAAGGACCCAGGTTTGATTCTCAGGACCCATGGAAGCCAGATGCACAAGGAGGAGCACGTGTCTGGAGTTCATTTGCAGGGCCTAGAGGCCCTGGCATGCCCTTTCTCTCTCTCTCTCTCTCTTTCTCCCTCTTTCTCTGAAAAACAAATAAATAAATAAATAAATAAATACTATATGCATGTGTAGTTTTGATTGCAAAAGAATGTTCTTAGGACCTATATCTGGCTGTTAGTAGAACCCCTTCTTAGCATGCACAGACTCCTGAAGTAGATGCCCAGCACATCTGTACTAGGTATGGCAGTGCATGCCTATAATCACAGTGCTTGGGAAGTGGAAAGAGGAGAATCAGATGTTCAAGTTCATACTGAACTACATAGCCACATAATGAGTCCAAGGCCAGACTGAGCTACATAAAAATGGCCTAAAAAAGAATATCTCTGAAGTTTAAAATCAATTATATAATGGAAATATAAATATCAGAATGTAAAGAGATAGTAAGTAGTTTTATATATGCAGAATTTTCTACAATGAACTTCCAATGTTTTCTTTTCTTTTTTTTTAAGATTTGCTTATCTACCTACTAGAGAGAGAACAGGTGCACCAGGGCCTCTGTTGGTATATACCATTTTGTACATCTGGCTTTACATGGCTACTGGGAAACTCAGTCCAGATCTTCAGGCATTTCCAGCAAGCTGCTTTAACTGCTTAGCCATCTCTCCAGCCCCAATGTTCTTTATATAAAAAGTAGTTTTTATTTTTTAAGTGAGTCAGAATAAAGCAAGATTTTGATATTACCAGTTACTTTATTTTGTGTGTTTTCATTTCCTGGAATTTATTTAGATTTTTTAAAAATTTATGTTCAGGATCTTTTAGCTCTTAAAAAATAAAGAATGAGTGCTATGGAGATGGATTTTTCATAGAAGCACCTGCCACTCAAGATTGAAAACCAGCACATTTATAAATGCTGATTGGGTGTGGAAGCTTCCTCTAATCCCAACCAGAGTGAGCTGTGAGCCATAGACAGAGAATATCATGGCAAGCTGGCTGTCTAGACTGGGTGAATCAATGAGCAACAGAGATAAGTGAAAAACCCTCTCTCTGTCAAATAGGGAGATACATTTGGAAAGGCCACCTCTACACAATCGCACATGTGTGTCTACCTGCACATACATACCAATGGACATCACCCATATAGAAAAGAATATGAACCGAGGTTGGTGGCACACACCTTTTATCCCACCATTTGGGAGGCAGAGGTAGGAGGATCTCCATGAATTTGAGACTACCCTGAAAATACATAGTGAGTTCCAGGTCAGCCTTGGCTAATGTGAAACCCTACCTCAAAAAAAGAACTAAAAAATAAATAAGTAAAAAATAATAAAAAAATGATATAAAGAATATGGTTAAAAATTTTAACACAAAAATATTTTACCTATTGAAAAAGAGTTGAGACAGTATAGATATGACTTGGTGGTTAAAGACACTTGCTTACAAAGTCTGATGGCAATGGTTCAATTCCTCACTATGCACATAAATCTAGATGTCCAAAGTGGTCCATGCATCTTTTTTTGCAGAGTTCATTTGTTACATCCATTATCTACCTACTATCTCTCCCCCTGACTGTCTTTATTTTTTTTTTCTCTCTCTCTCTGCTTGCTAATGAATAAACAATTCTTTAAAGTATTGCAGAATGGAGATATCGCTCAGTGGTTAAAATGACTGTCAGCAAAGCCTGAGGACCTATGTTCTACTCTCCAGGTCCCATGTAAGCCAGATGCACAAGGTGACACAAGCGTGCAAGGTCACACATGTGTACAAACTGGCATATGAGCCTGGAGTTCTATTGAAGTGGCTGGAAGCCCTAGTGCACCAATTCTTTATCTCTCTCTTGCTCTCTCTTTCTTTCATGCACATGCACACATGCACTCTGTCTCTCTCATAAAGAAGAACCCTTTCCAAGGATTGATTGGAAGGGGAAATTCCAAAATAAATAAATAAATAGAACTATTGAGTTACTACTGAACACTTTCTTCACTAACAGTGACTCCTATCATGCTTTACAACTTCATGGAATGTGTAGATTGAATATATTCTAAATTCCATGTTTATATTAATGTTAGTACCTTAGATTGTTGAAATATATAAATGAAATGAGCATTAAAGACTACCTGTTTCATGTCTTTGTCTTTGTACAGTGTGTCAATTAGATTTGCCCCAGAATCTATTCCCAAATTAATCAGTCCTTACAAATAAGAATATGTATGATAGGAAACAAATAAAATTATTTTTATAATCATTAATCTAAACAATCTTAAGTATTGTTCTATTGTAAGCATACATGCAATGTTGATCAGGCAGGAACTGTACCCATTTTTTAAGAAGGACGCCTTGTATCATTGACCACAGCTTTACATGAATAGAAGCTTGGGGTAAGGGATGTAAGGTGAACAATAGGTTATTTATTTTTTATAAACCGAGCAGAGAGCCATCTCTTTTTACTTATTAGATTATTTATATAATCCTCATATTTATTATAAAAGTGTTTTTATCCAAAAGACCACCAATCTTTTAAGGCTGGTTTAATGTTTTCCAGGAATTCTTTTCTTTCTTGTCTAGAGTATAAGTACCAAGGCTTACGTGTCCTTGCTAAGCATTTTATAAATGGAAGAGAATGCCATAGCCTCCTTATTCCTTTATAATTCATTCATCTATTACCGAATTTATCATATCCTCCCTCATAGGGGAGTGGATCTAGGTAGTTCCCAGCTCTGGGAGTCTACTATCAGCCCTTGATCAAGTACTGAACATACCCCCCAGGAAGTTTCCTGGTGGGAAAACCTAAGTTTTACAACTCCCTATCTGTAGAACTGTCATACTTCTAATGAACATTACCGATTAACATTTCTACTTTCACTTTCTCAGGATCAGTATTGTTCTAAAACATCATAAGCTGTTTCTACTCTACACCATCTAAAAACTGTTCTAGAGTTAATCTTTTATTCCTAGTAGAGTTATACATATCCTCCATTGCCCTAATCATAGGAGGGGCACATTCAATACTCAAATTGTTTTTTGTACTCTGATTGCGTGCAAGATTAATAGTAAGTGTAGCGTAGAAACTAGCTGTTCTTTGACAAACAACTAGAAGGGAGCAAGAAAGAAACAGCATTGGCGCCAGCAATTAGGTCGTCGTGACTTCATGGGCAGCAGGAACCTTTACAGTAACTGACTGCCAAGGGGTCACCGGGGGCATCCCTCCGAGGAGTGCTGGCCCTCTGTCCTCAGCTCTCAATTTTATTTTTCTTTATTTACTTGAGAGAGAGAAATAGGTAGAAAGAGAGAGAGAGAGAGAAAGAGAGAGAGAGAGAGAGAGAGAGAATGGGTGTGCTAGGGACTCTAGCCAATGCAAACAAACTCCAGATATATGTACTTCCTTATGCATGTGCATTACTTGGGTCCTAGGGAATCAAACCTGAGTCCTTTGGCTTTGCAGGCAAGTGCCTTAACCACTAAGCCATCTCTCCAGCACTGATAAGACTATGTTGCAGTAATGGTAGATTGATGTATATTAACTGTCTCTGTCAAATATGGAGATAAATTTGGAAAGACCACCATCAACCTCTATTCTACACAAATGTACATGTGTGACTACCTGCAAGTACATACTGCTGGTTAAATGAACCAATAGTAGATGAATGGTTGATGGATTTTACTTTACTTTGTATCTGCAAGTAGAAAGAAACAGAGAGAGAGAAAGAGAGAGAGAAAGAAAGACAGAGGGAGAATGAGTGCAACAGGAACTCTAGCTCTTGCAAAGAAATTCCAGATGAATGTGGCATTTTGTGCATCTGGCTTTCCATGGGAACTGGGGAATCCTCTAAGCCATCTCTCCAGCCCCTGGATGAATGCTTTTAAATTTAAAATATAGTAATCATTTTATAGCCCCAGAGATGGATATCAAGGACAGACCTCCAGGCAGTATTTGTGTATAAGAATGAAAATAAAATGTCTTAGAGCAACACAAAATGTTAATACAATAAATTATCAGTTATCTTCCTGCTGCAAAAGGTAATTACATTGTTATGTTTGTCTTGATATTTGTCATAAATCAATTTTCTCCTCCTAAATCTTTCTTTTTAAAACATGTAGACCTGACACTATGAGATGCTCTAGAATAGCACAATGGAGAATTTTGATGTAATAAAGAGCTTTATCTTATCTGATTTAACACTTACACATGAGTTTAAATGTATTTTGATCATATCCCTCCCATTTGCTACCCAATCTTCTCCCAGTCCAGCTCCCACTAATTGCCTTACTATTTTTGGCAGTTTTTCATTTACCAGACTTTTTTTTTTAATATAATTCCTTTCATTACAATCTCCTTAGACTAAACATTTTATCTTTACTTCCACAATGTCTCCTTTTTAGGTATAGATACTTCAGTTGTGGTTTTTTAACTTCATTTCACCAAGTACAGCTGATCAAACACAAATAACATTTATAGAATGAAACCCATGGGGCTCTACATGCTTAGGATAGCTCAAGTTACTGACAATGTGAAAGCAATGGGGATATATACCTGTAGCTGTTTTATCTTTTCAATCTTACAAGATTATGAGTCTGATTCAGGCAAGGTCATTGATGGTCTATGTTTGTTTTCTGACAGTTGCTGTTTCTGCCTTTTGCTATGGTAACCCACATGCAGCCCCTGGTATTTCTCATCTTTATACTAAGGACTTCTGCATTTCTTTTGCAATTTCATTTCATAGTTTACTTGTCACCTGTATTTATGATTCCCATTACTTATTCTACCTCTTGGTAAAAGAGATGCACATTTTTTTTTTTCATAGATTGTTGGGGAAAATGAAGAACGGTCCTCAGCAGTCAGACTGAGATTCCTGAGGAAACTGATTTTGAAGTTTCCACATAGCTCTGTCTTTCCTCAGATACTGCATGAAATTATTTTACATAGGGATATTGTTATTTAGAATACCAAGTATCATCAATGGATATTTGTCGCAATATCTTTACTCTCTGACATCAAGAAGTTTGGTTTGTCAAAAGCACCTCAAAAAAAAAAAAAAACCTCTAGGGATGAAAGATAGTGAATTTGTACATATACACATGTACACATATATGTGTTTATGTCTGTATTTGTGTAGGAGTGTGTATATTTTGGTTTTGTTTTATCATATGTGTATATCAAGTGTAAAGGTTACACTTTGTTTGAAAATTCCTTTGATAATTTCCAGTTCTTTAAAAACCTTAAGAAGTATAGATGACTATATGCTATAAACCTGAAAATCAAGTTTATTCTGTCATTATAGTACATTATAGTACAGCCATGAGAATAACCACTACTGAAAAACACTAAGGAGTGGCTTTGAATTAGATCTGGAATTGGTCCATTTCTGTGGAATTCGATAAACATGAATAGCGTCTTTCCTGGTACAGCTCCACTCTGTGCATGCATTTTGTCAGTGGATGCCCCATGGATCTGACATTTCCAACATTTTGGGGTCTAAATTGCAACTGAGAATTCACCTTCAAAGTTTTATGCTGTGGCCTTCCGACTGTGCCATACATTGCCTAGCCTTAATGTTGCTCTTGAACCATGACACCAAATTCCAGGCACATTTAAATCTTACCTCTCCCATGCCTGAAAACTCACATGGGCTTGCTGCCAAGTTCTGGTGCTAGAACTGGATGGCTCCTGGCTCTGTTGGACCACAGTTGCACATTTGTGTACTTACTATACAGATTCTAGGGAAATTCCAGTTATTTTGTAACCATAGAAACCCTTCAGGGGCAGTCTTGGTTTAAGCTCTCTTATTTCAAATGAATTTGCATTTTCACAAGACTGAAACTTCAGTGAGTTGATCTCGCCCTCAGGGTGCCTTTTGTATTGCCTGATTGCAAAGCACTATGTTTTTCTTAGTGATGCTAATTCCCATAACAATTACAGATCCTCCCAAACCTGCTTTTTCTACATGTTAATGCAATTATGTTACTTTCCTCATCACACTGCATACTTTCCATGTGTTTTGTTTCACAACCAGTCGCTCACTGTTGCCTTGAATAAAAGTAGTAATCATGAAACAGCCTACGTACTATCCTGTTTGAGATTTCCTGTACCAAACAAATTAGTCCATATATTTGAAATTAACCTCACTTACATTCTCGGGATATGAGCAGAATGCAGCCAGATTTTATGCAAGAATACCACATGAATTGCCAACATCCTTATTCTTCTCTAAAACCTGAAGAGCTCAGTTTTCACTGCTCTCAACATTCTTGTGTTCCAAACTCCACTTGAAAGGCTCAGTAAACTGTTCACAGCATTCTAAATCATTTCTTGCACCAAATTACAAAGTTTTCTGCATACCTTCTACAAACCAATACCAGAGCCTTAGAAACATATAGTTAGGTTTATCTAGACAATGACCTCTTTTCTTGATACCAATTTCCTGTGTGTTACTTTTCTTAGTGAAACAAAATATCTGACAAAAGCAACTCAAGGAAGGAAAGGTGTATGCTGCTCACAGCTCAAAAAATAAAGTCCATCATGGTGGAGAATGAATGGAGGAAGGAACAGGAGGGAGCTGGTTATCATGCAGTTAGGAATTAGAGGGTTACCAGGAATTGGACTAGGCTAAAAAGCCTCAAAGCTGACTCCATTGGCTCTACCACAACCTTCCCACACAGTGCCAGAGCTGTGGACCAAGTTTTCCAGCATATGAGTTCATGAAGGCATTTTCTATTGAAACCACAATATTAACAAATTATTGGGCTTAGTTCATTGGCATTAGTAAATTTACTGTGCAAATAATTATGATGCATTAATATTTTATTGATTGATTTATTTATTTCAGAGAACAGGGAGAGAATGGGAACACCAGGGCTTACTGACGCTACAAATGAACTCCAGAGGCATGCACCACTTTCTGCATCTGGCTTTACTTGGGTACTGAGGCATTGAACTCAGGCCATCAGACTTTGAAACCAATGTCTTTAAGCACTGAGACATCTTTCCAGCTCAGATACACTAGTATAAGAATGAAGAATTATTGGTTTACATAAGATAGAAGTGCTGGTGCAGAAGGAGGCTTGACTGGATTCAGAGGATAAAACATCTAATTCCAATTATTTGTTTTTCTCTCTTTCTCCTCTTTCCCTTTCTCTCTCCATTTCTTGTTCCTTTGAGCTTAACTCATACATTTATTTATCATTTATTTAAACCACACATAATCCTTTTTGGAAAGTCTATATTCTTTCTAAAACTCCCATATTTTATTTAAACCACACATAATCCTTTTTGGAAAGTCTATATTCTTTCTAAAAATCCCGTTGCACTCATTGCTGGAGGCTATAAAGCATTCAGATTTTAGTGACACAGCCCAGGTCATATGAGCCAAGAATACACCTCAAGAGTTTTATCAAATAATTTTTTTGTGGTTTAATTAATGAAATGATATTTCTATAATACAAAGTAAAAAAAAAAATGCTTATCAAAAGAGCAATTGACATGATCTAGACATTTTGGTCCAAGAGCTACAAATTGGTAACTGTAATAATAATAATTGGTGAATGCAGAAGTCAACAATAAGAATGACTCTGCCTCAAAATAGAAGGTAAGGATCAATACCAAAGTTATCCTCTAACCTCAACACTCACATTGTGATGGGTATGTGCCCCCACTCAGATACATTAAGACTTACATACTTACATACATACACACACACACACACACACACACACACACACACACACACACCAAAAATAGAACAAATAATATGAATGAATTATTTGGGAATATGGGTTAAATCCAAAGTGATCCCATTGTTTTGAGATGGACATAGAATGGAATATTATGGCAGGATTCACTTAGCAGGAAAAAGTTGCCTTTTCATGGTGACAAAGACAGCCACTGAAGCATGGAAAAGGAGAAGAAAAGAGAGAAAAATAGAACACCATCTGGAAGGGAAGTTAGAGACAAGATATAAAAATTCAGGGACACCAAACATACTTTTTCCAGCTTGGTTTCATTTTTCTTGTATAGTCAATACTATTTAAACCACCAGCATGGCAAGATGTACACACCTGTGCAATAGTGGCACTCAGCCTAGGTGGGTAACCATTGGCTCTCTGATTGGCTCAGTCAAAAGGAACTCATAGCTGGAACTGGGAACCAAGACAGAATCCTATAGCAACCAAGATTATGGATTCCAGTGGTCTTTGGTCAAAAGAGAGGCTACACCATAAGAAATTCTCCAAATTAATAATGCTTATTCCTTTAGCCTATGCTGACCTCACTCTTTATTGGAGAATCTGTTTGTTTTTGTTTTTGTTTTCTTTTTTCAGAAGGCAGTGACAACTGAAAACAACCAAAATCTATCAACAACACAAAAAAAAAAAAAAAGGTATCTGACTCTTTAGCAAAAGATGAACCAATCCTCTCACATCACCTAGGGCCCAGGGGAAACTACAGAGGAATTGGTGAGTTGAGTAAGAGTCCTTCCACAGAGAGCCTGGCAATCAGCAACAGTGTGAGAAAAATAGACATTGATGATACTTAAAATATACCAATGCAGAAAGCCAGAAGCTACTGAGAGCTCAACACTCCTATAGATTTAAAACGTACCCACCAAAGTTCAGGGAATTTGGCAGAAGAGGGCATGGAAAATATATAAGAGCCACAAGGTGGGAGGGAATATCCAGAGACACCTCCATCTCCCTGCCAGAGTGACTGAGTCATAACTCATAAGCCACAACTACATGGTGAATACCAGCAATTCCACAGAGAAGGGCCCTTGATGAAATGACAGGAAGGAGGGAAGTGACTGTACAAACACATGATGCATCCATACAAATTTCTACTTAATAAACAATTTAAAAAGCCACTAAAGTGCTATTTTATCAATCTCATAAACTCAAAGAAAAAAAAAATGTTTTACCAAAGATGGTGAATTTTGAGGTTTTGGATAAGTTAAATGCCTTTATTTTGTTTACAATAAATTCACAACCTTTGTCACTTTGTACTTCATACAATAAGTATATGCTGTCAATTGATAATGCAGTTTTAAAAGGGTAAAGATCAAAAGCTCATGTCTTAATAGTCTAAATGTCAACTTAAGGTCATCTGGGAATACTACTTTTTTCAATTCCACGAAACTCAATAAATACAAAACTTTGGCCACCATGATGATTTTCTGGGAGGCATTTTAAGACTTCTACATATCATCTCATCCTTATTATCATTTGGTGGAGGAAGCCCTGCCTTTAGGGAGTGTCTTCCTGATAATATTTTCATTTTCTATTATTTTATTTAAGTTTTATTTTGACACTTTCATACATGTATAAAATTTATTTTGATCTAATTCCCCCAAAATACTATTATGCCCTTCTATGTCCCACTAAAATCCTCCTTTTTTCAAACAAATCCCACCCCTATTTTCATGCCTCCTTTCCCCCCCACACACACTAAGTTAAATTAGAGTTGTGTGCATGAGCATGGTGCTGTGGATGGTTAAGTACCAGTTGTCAATATGTTGCTGGTAGAAATCCACAGGCATTTCTCCAGGCTGGTTCTTGCTTTCAGGAAGGACTGACTGAAGGAGGAAGTCCTTCTAAAGTGAGCCCAACCCCCAGAGTGGTCAGACCTCCCACAGGAGCTTTGTGTGGAAGGTCTGGTAGAAAACAGCCCCCTCTTCCTGCCTAACCACAGGTGCCGCTTGATGGTGACTGCGTGTCGCAGCAGTCAGGTTTGCATTGCTGACAAAAATTTCCTGACTGATCAAGAGCAGCTTGCGGGGGGTGGGGGGGTGGGGGGGGAAGAGGCTTATTTTTGCTACAGACTCAAAGGGAAGCTCCTTATTGTCAGGGGAAAACGATGGCACAAGCAAAGGATGGACATCACCTCCTGGCCCACATAGGGTACACAATAGGAACAGGAGAGTGTGCCCAATATTGGCAAGGGGAAATTGGCTATAACACCCCCAACAATACACTCCCTCCTCTGGGAGGAGTTAATTTCCAAATTTCCATCAGCTGGGAACCGATTATTCGGAACACCTAAGTTTATGGGGGGCCACCTGAATCAAATCACCCCAGTGCCAGTACTTGCACATCCATCTAACCTGTAGGGATATCTTTTGTTGGCATTGGAATCAGGTTCCTCAGCCTTTCAACATGGACTGAAGACCGGCGGCTCTCCAGAAAGCTCAGGCCTTCAGTGCTGGATTGGAACTGTTGAGGCATCACAGTCACATGGTTTGAGCAGCTGCTGGGTACCTTACTCTCAAGCCTGCATGATGCTATTATTGGACTGCTGTAAGCTAACCCAATAAATTTCCTTTGTAGTACGATTCATTCCATCAGTACTGTTCCTCTAGCGAACCCTGACTAATACACATAGGTAGGGGGTATTTACTGGAGTATGAGCACAATACCAGTGGCAACCCACTTAAGGACAAGACTTCTCTCCCAGCGAATATCAGCTGCCATTAGTTACTGTGGAAAGAGTGCTTCTTATGCCTGGGACTCCACTGCTTCAAATTTCCAACACCTCAAAAAACAATACCTTGTGCTAGGGACCAAACTGTCATTAAATGAGTCCAAGAAGATATTTTACATTCAAGTCATAGAAAAAATTTCCTTCACCTTTGTTATAGTTGTTGAATGTTATAAAATTTTACATGTAAAATTATTGGCTATTTCTGGGGAAATGGCAGTTAAGTGTGCTTCCTGCAGTAACATGAGGGTCTGAGAGGGTTTGATGACTCCTTGAGTTTGACTATCCAGAAGCCATGTTAGCCAGGACATGATTATCCACATCTGTAACCCAGTCCTGTGGGAGAGTAGAAAGCAGAGAATTGTTGGGGCTCACAAAAGGCCATCAATAAGAGATTCTCCAACAAGAAAACAGACTAGCTGGGTGTTAGAGGGACGCTGTGTGTTCTCTCTGGCTGGCTGTCAGGTAAGCACTTGGTGGGTGCATCAATGCACGTGCACAAACATACACCACACTAAAGAAACAAATGCTCACTACATTTGCCTGAGGGCAGTATTTATAGACCCATAATGAATGGAAACATACCATTTTTTAAAATTTTTTTTGGTTTTTCGAGGTAGGGTCTCACACTAGCCCAGGCTGACCTGGAATTCACTATAGAGTCTCAGGGTGGCCTCAAACTCACAGCAATCCTCTTACCTCTGCCTCCTGAGTGCTGGGATTAAAGGCATGCGCCACCATGCCCAGCTGGAAACATACCATTAACGCATTTAACTCAAAATATGTCAGTAATTTTCCTGAATTAATATCTAGTTTCTGTTAACATTTATGAAAATATAAATGACACTGTAATTATTCAATTTCCATTGAATTACCAATGCCTGTCTTTCATTTCTTTATTAGGCTCCATGTCTTTTACTTATAGACATAAAATAAGGCAATTTGTTACATATGATGCAACAATTTTTTTTTTCTGTTGTAACTTACCTTCTACATTTCTTCAGGAAGTGTTTCTCTGCAAAGACTTTTCAAAATTTTTGTATAGTCCCCTCTATTATTCATCATGATTTATATGCATTGTTCATAGGAAACAGAAATTGGCTAGGCAGTTAGGATAACAGAAACCCCAAAGTAATGTTTATTTATTCTTTGACTAAAAGAATAAATTGTCACTAAGTTTTCAGAAACCTGGATGATACACCCTACAGGAAAGATTTCTAGATCAAGTTTGCATCCTTCCTAGAGGACAGAAACCCTGATCCTTACCTAAGATTACTGGCAAAACTGTAAAATCTGATCTTTGTCCACAGCAATTTACTGACCTGGTTTTCCTTAACATAGTCACTACCCATAAAAATCCCAGATCTGAGTCTCAAGTTGGGCTTCTTAAACCTCCTCTTGCCTTTCTGGGCAAGAGCTCTACCTTGCTTCCTTTTCTTATGTCCTAGGCTTAAATCCCCCTCTGTAGTAGTTTGAATAGATGGCCCCCAATATATTTAGTTTTAGTTTGTAATTTGCATCTGCAGCCACCTGCCTGGAACCAGTATCTCTGGGCTGATCTTAAGGTGTGGTGGTGCATTTCAGAATCAATATAAAGATATAAAAAGTGTGCCTAGCTGGAGTTCCTGGAGTGTGCTGTGCTATGTGTCTTTTTGCCTTTGGCTTGTGCTTCTCTCTCTCATCTTGGACCTGTGAAGGGAGGCCAGCTTCTTCTGCCATTATAGAACTTCCCCTTCCTCCATAAGTGAGCCTGGTCTGGAAGATCATCTCAGTGAACCTGAAGCTGTCTGCTACATCCTCCCTTTGTCCTCCTAAAGCTTTATAATAAAATCTTTCTGAATCTAATCTTTTGGTCCATGGATTTCATTCTTCAAATTCATACAACAAGGACTTGGGAACACCTGAAATTATTTGTGTATTGGGATACAAGGAACCCCAAATTCCTGTATCATTGTGACTTGTTGAACATGAGAACTACTAGAGGTACAACTTTTCTCCAAACAGTACAAAACCTAATTAATTATTAACAATAGATCTATGGCTCTTTACTTCCCCTACACATTTTAACAGTTGTTGAAAGAAATGCAATAATCCAAATAAAATTTACCTATGTCCAATTATATTATCATTGGTCTAGGTTGGATGGAATCTACAAAAATTTTGTCCTGCCAAGAATCTCAGATGTGGCTTTATTCAGAAATATAATTGCTGAAGATGTCATTAGTTAAGCTGAAATCATACTGCAGTGTCCCTTAACCCTATGTGATGTCTTATAAGAAAAGGACTGGACACGAAGATCTGGACTAGGGAAAACACTGCACAAAGCAGAGGCCGGCAGCAGAACAGTACAGGTCAAGTGTGCCTGGGAGAGTCTGTAACAACTGGACGCCGTAAGAGAAACTGGCAGACCCTCTGCTTTCCTGAGTCCCTTAGAAACCAATCCAAGGGACACTTTCATTTCATACTTTCAGCTTCTGGTATTGAGAGAGAATAATTCCATGTTGTTTTAAGTCACTTTGTCCACACAACGCTGTTGAGAGACCCATGGAAATTAAGGAAGATAGGACTAGAGATTTTATCCAGTGGAAATGACATCTTCAGGAGTCTACAGCCATGCTTTATCAAATTTTAGAAATAGCCTTCTTTTCCCCTTTCTTCAAAATTAAGTTTGGGCTATGTTGAGTGTAAAAAATAGACATAACTGAAATGAACTAGTGGTTTTCTTTTGTATCGCACTGATGTTCCGGTAGATTTAAAAAAAAAAATATTCATCAATTATTTTAACTTCCAGGTAGGAACATATTGTCAAAATATGGCATTGTAGCACTTGGAAGTAAGCTTATGTTTGTCTTTGAATCTCTGCTGTTTGTATCTCAAAATGTATGGCAAGAACAGCATTTTAAAATTCGAATCCTAGGTCTCTAAGGGAACTTGCATTGGCAAGCTTCTTCTTGGAGTCCGACCACACTGTTGGGGCAAGTCTGAGCCATGCAGATGGTTGCTCGATTCTGCACATGTCAGCAAATATCCTACAACCCATTATAGGAATGTGACTGTCATGTGCTAACGCAAACGCAGTCCAAGTGAGCCAAGCCAGGCCTGGACCAGGAGCAATGCCCAGATTAAGGGCACACTCAGAAGTATAATTAATTGTGAATGTTTGGGGACACTATGATTTGAAGTAATTTGTCACATAATAAACACTGCTATAAATATAAACAACTATATAAATATGTGAATACTTATGGATATATGTAGATATATGCATAAACTAAAAATGGACATATATGCAGTTTAAAAATGCATCTTACAAAATTGTACAATGATTGCTTTCACTTTTAAAAAAGTCTCATTCTATAGAGTATTAAAAAAAATACACAAGATTCAATTTCTTAATGATCCATTGAGAATTTTTACAGATATACCCCTAAATGAAGATCCTTGGATTTGCAGTCATCAAAATATATTGCTACTGCATTAAAATTTAAATAATAGGAATTAAGCTATGTCATTTACATAAGAATAACAGATATTGAAAAACATGTCCAACTCTTGGTCAGGCCATCAGAAATAATCTAGTTCAATTTCCTTCAGATGTAAATTCTAAATGAAATTAGTAATCAAAAGTAAAAATGAATCTTTTTAAAGTTTTACTCTATTAAAAATATAGCTCAGGAGTATAACACTACCAAGCACATGTAAGGCTCTGAGTCCAATCCTTACCACTGGTTAAAAAAAATAAATAAATAAGCCTTTGAGAATATTTTAAAAAAATAGTTGAGGCAAATATATCAATATTCATATTTTAAAAATGCAGCAAAACCAGAGCAAATCTTCCACATAATAAATAGCAAAGGGAAATTATATCATATATGCAGATGCCAAGATCCAGAGTTTGAAATAAGAAATGAATTTATCTGATTTAATCTCATTTTCCCACTGTAGTATGTACTTTTCCTGAGGAAATTTTGTATCTGTTAAGGCTGAATGTATTTTAATATATTAGGTCTCTCACATAGCATAGCTGATGGACTAGAGCGCAACTAACAGCATCCATATTAAGTTTTCGATGACTGAGAGAGCAGGGTGTAGTCTGTTCTACTCTAAATAAACAAGACATTCAGTAGCTCACTGCCCTTACTATTTCCAATACTACATAGTCAATTTTACCAGCAAATATTGGCATACTGCCAGAGACAGAAAAAGATATTTGCTTAAGTTAACACACCTCAAAATCTTTCATTTAGAAAGAGAGGCACACCTTCTAATGAGAAAACACCATGTGGATAGTAGTGTAAAGTGTTTGAAATACGGGGATGGGAATGTTCCATAGTTTCTGAATGTTATATTACCTGGTCAGAAAGCTAAATTCTAAGAAAGACCTTGAAGCATAGGGAACAAAAATTGGTCTTTAATTTCTTTGCTATTAATGGTATTTAATTCTTTCATGTCAATTTCTGGCAATCACATAACCATCAAAACACTTGAGGAAATTCTTAACTAGGAATCTTAACACCTACTTACACTACTGTTAGCTCTGGTAGTTCAAAGAATGCAAAGTCAATAGCAATTAGGAAAGAAAACCTTTGCAGAAGAGAAAGATAGCTATAAAATGCCTAAGTGTTTGTCTTACACTCTACTGCCATGGTACCTGCAAATGCTAATGAAATGCCATTTTCCCATGAAAAGTAGCACACAGGTCTTTATCTTGTTGGGCAAGAAAAAAAAAAAAAAAAAAAGAATGCCTGACAATACATGCAATACCTTTCATTATTAAAGCTTGCATTGTACTAATGTTACTGGCTTAAAATTAATGTGTAAGTGATTCTAGAAACTTAATCCCTACCCTCTATTTGTTGCTTAGCAACAAAGCTGAGTAAAAAGCTGCTAGGGGTGTTCCATGGGTTAGGATGGATGAACGTGCATGGGAATTATTGAAGTGTGAGTGTTCTTTCTGGAATCTTTCAAACCATGTTTCTATGTAATTTAACTGATTAAAAACTTGTCTTGCTATTGGAAATTCAGTCTAAATAAATTTGGGACCATATAAAAATTTCTTATTGTACAGTTTTTACTTTAATAAGTATGACAATTATTGGTCTTGAACACAGGGAGGATCCTCTTCTTGCTTATAAAAGTAAGTCAGTCTTAACTGTTAGAATTCGGAATTGACCAGGGCGACGTGAGGAATCTAAAACAGAAAGAAGAGCCAACCTCCACAGCACAGACTTTAGTGGCGTACACCATGAAGAGGCAGTCTTCTCCAGTGGGAAATGAGACTGTCCCCGCTTGAGTGGCCACTGGGGATTTTAAGGAGTTAGGACAACCTGAGCTATGGGGAGTGGGGGTAGAACTAAGCAAATGTCATATTGTCTCTATCCACTGTTTACTTTTCTTTGGGAGAGTATGAAAGGTAGAGTCTTTTCTTTTGTTCATTAATCATCCACTGAAAGGGGATTATGGCTGTTTCTTAAGTGGCCTGATAACTTCTAGAGTCTGGCCATCTTCAAATTTATGGTCCCGAAGAATTCTCCAGCAAGGTCAGTGATTCATAAATACTTCAGTTACTATGTTTTACATTGCACATGCATTCATTTTATCTTTTTCCTTAACATCAGCAGAACAAACAGGACTAGTCACTGGGTATTCGACATGGCCCAACAGCCTTTCTGTGCCCACAGATATAAAGAGAATAAAGGATGCATCAGATTGTTGTCCAATAAGTTATGTTCAAATCTCTTCCAATAATGAAACACATGAAATCAAGATAAATGCATCACTTTTTATTGTGTTCAGAGGCTCACGTGACCACATCCACCAAGTCATGACTATCTCCACCACCTAACAGATTCGGTTGCTACTGTTGGTTGCCTCATGGACAAGTGAGGGACTATCAGCAACCTTTTTGATGAGCATTTCTCTCTCTCTCTCTCTCTCTCTCTCTCTCTCTCTCTCTCGTCTTTCTCTCTCCCCAACCTTTCCTCTCCACCTTTTCTTCCATTCCTTCCTACATACACCTTTCTTTTTCTGCTTACTGTCTCAAAATGATAGCCTTATGGTTTAATCTTTAAATTTATTTTCCTTAACAAAGTCACAAGCACTTAAAATATTTATCTGAAGTTCTAAAATGCATTAAAATGCAAAGAGGTTTCTGAAGTAGATGTTGTTTGCTACAAAATACCTCTGCTTTTTATGTGTGTGTAAGAACAATGAAAGCTTAATGAAAAATCACTCCATTTCTAAACGTTAGTGCACATAGGCACATACAAATATGTTTAAACATGGCTTAAGACTTGTGTCAATAACAACATATATATACCTTGGTGATACCATAAGAATGTAATGGTTGAAATTCTTGTAACCTAGTTAGGATGTGAGTGTCGTAACAGGGTAATAGTGTACTTCTTTAGTGTCTGTGGTGATGTTGATATAATTAAACCTACAGCAGTGGAAGTCCCATACAAGTACAGCATTCCAATTATGTACAGTGCTGATACTTGATAATGATGAATAATGATGTCAATAGGTATGCTTATTACCCTGCATCCATAATCATTAGTTTAGAAAAAACAATACTTCTACCTGACAATTTTTACTATAAAGCAATACTGTGTGTTAAACATCATACAGCCTGTGTGGCAAAACTCATGGTTTTGCCATTTTTTTTTCTTGAGTAATTTAATTTCACATTGCTTTGTTTATTGTGGCTTTAGAAACAATAGATATATAATGTAATATATATGTAAATATATACAATATAAACATCTTAATCCTACATATTTAAATAGCTCCAGTATGAAGACTATACATTGACATACATCTATATAATATGTAGAAACATATTAGTCCTACGTATTTACATAGCTTAAGTATAGTGCTTACTGTTAAGTTCAAGGTTCACCATAGAGGACCAAGACAGACAGGTTCTTAGGCCCAAGGTTTTATTTATCTTAATTTTTAGATATTTTGGGAGTACCTCAATATACAGACATGCTGTTAATTGGTCATAATATTTAACATCAGGGGAAAGCAATGGGACCCAAAGCAAAGGGGATATTCAAAATGAAAGCTAAAAGGACTGAAAGAATGATGTCTCCAAGAACTAAGTAAGGGGAAGAAGGTTATTTTAATGGCTTCCAGAAGAGGGATGGGGGAAATTACAGTGAGAAGTAGGGAGTTGAACACCTCAGATTCGTGTCCATATGATGTAGGGGCTATTCCTCTTCTGAATCTTGATTTTGTGGCAATTTCTCAGGGCTCTGTGCATTGCCTGCAGAAATTTCATCAGGGAAGTGAGAGAGTCTTAGGTTGCCATATCTTCATTCAGGACCACAGGGAGTGTGGCTAAGAGGAGGTTGACCCTGGGAAAGTAACACTTTGTCAATTTCTTTAGAGTAAAAGGGATTATTGTAGTCCTAGGGATAACTGTTGGAAAGTGGAGGACAGGAGAGATAGCTTTCTTGGAAATCTGACAGTTCCATAATCTAGGTTTGTATAAGGACACTTTGTGATGGATCCATGGAAACAAAACTACCTCAGGATGTATCTCTCAGAATGTTTCCCTATAATAAAGCAGAGTATGACTACATAGATAGATGATACATGCATACATGCATACACATTCTTATAATTTTAAAATTAATTATAATGACAAAAATACATTTTTAAAATCTATAAAATATTAAAAGAGCATACACTCACACAACAATTAATGGGACTAAAACAGAAAACATTAAAAGAAAAGGACATGGATTTGTAAATATCTTTTATGCATAGCAATATAAACACATAACAGAAGTAGAGTTTGAAATTGATTTGGCATCTTTTAAATATCATATGAATATTTAAAAATGAGAACTATGGGCTGGAGAGATGGCTTAACAGTTAAAGTGCTTGCATGGAAAGCCAAAGGACCCAGGTTCAAGTCCCCCCCAAAAAAAATGAGCCAGATGCACAAGGAGATGCATGTGTCTAGAGATTGTTTGCAATGGCTAAAGTCCTTTGCTTGCCTGTTTTCTTAACTATATTTTCCATAGCCATATTCTATTTAATTCATCTAATTTTTGAATGCCTAAGGTTATAACTTGACAAAATAATTTTAGCTAGCAAATGACTCAGTGAAAAGTCTATTAATAAGTTAAATAAAAGAGATGTGCTTTGAGTAATGGATTAAACATGAAAAAAATATGTTACCGAAATTTATGGTAACTTAATTCTTCTGTCAGATATAGAGCCCTGTAACCAAAGTGATTGTGATACAGTCAGAGCAATGATGTATAAAAACAGGTATGATCATCTTCTGCATCTTATGCTACAACAGCAGTTAAGACTTTCTTCATTTTACTCATAAAATTCATTTTATCATCTTCTAATAGCAGAAATCCATAAAGAAAACACCTAAAACTTAGAGGAGATCTATAAATATATGGTTTCTAAGACTGTAAGTATACAAATTATCTAGTTTAATTAGAACATATTCTGCAATCAAACTTATAAAGAAAATTTGGAGGAGGCACAAACAGACAGAGAGCCCTGTCCACCAAGGAGTGACTGATCACTTCATGTATTTGTATTTCCTATGACGAGCATAATCATCTAGAGGAGAGCAACTTACTAGTCTCTTACAGCGGAATAGAATGAGTCATTATTACTTAGTTTTTATCTGTTCTCAATATCTAATCATGCAGAACAACTTTTCCATTACAATTCCACTTCCTATGTGAATTTGCTCGCAAAAGAAAAAGGGTATGAGGCTAGAGAGATGGCTTAGCAGTTAAGGTGCTTGCCTGCAAAGCCTAAGGACCCAGGTTTGATTCTCCAGGTCCCATGTAAGTCAGATGCACAAGGTGGCACATGCATCTGGAGTTCATTTGCAGAGGCAAGAGGCCCTGGCATCCCATTCTCTCACTCTCTCTGATAAATAAAAAATAAAAATAAACATTTAAAATATAAGAAAAAGGGTGTGAAGGAACAGATATGATCATTCAATGTCACTAGGCAATCCTGTTACTTATTGTAATATAGAAATAAGATGCATATATGTAGATAATGCTTATGTTGGTTCTATAACTAGGTAATAATTTTAGAGTAATAATCATATTTTAAAATCTGGTCAAAATCAATTCAAGCTCCATCATGTTTTAGTACTGAAAAGTATAAGTGAATGACATTCTTGGTGAATATTAGATTTACAAAGTGATTATATAAAGTAATCACTCAATCAAGGTGCCTTCAGACAATCTGAATAATGAGGTCTGGAATGGTACATATCTACTTTACAAACTTGAGATTGAATGCAGCATGACCAAGTGAATGCAAAGCAGTAGAAAGGACAACATAAGGGTTGGAGAGGTGGATTTGTGGTTAAGGTACTTTACAGAGAAGCCTAAGAAATCATGTTTGCATCTCTAGGGGCTACTTGAGACAGACGCAGTGACGCAGGTGTTCAATGTCACGCATGCACACAGTGGGGCGCATGTGTCTGGAGTTCGTTTGCAGCGGCAATAGGACCATGTTCTTGCTCTCTCTCTCTCCCTCTCTCTCTCTCTCTTTCTCTCTCTCTTTCTCTCTCTCTCTCTTTTGGTCAAATAAAATAAAACAAAACAAGAAAGAGTGAAATAATAGAGTATTGATATGATAAACGAATTGCAAAACACAGAAAATGGAACTGGGTGACGTTAACCTCAAAAAATGAGTATCATAGTGCAATTCTCTGGTGCCCATATAAGTGTTGGCCACTCACCTGTGATCTCAATACCAAGTTCTGAGGAAAGTGACTCCTGGCTAGTTGGTCTACATTTGTGCACTTTGGGTTTAATGAGAGATACAATGTCAAAACATATGGTGGGAAGCGAATAAGGAGTTACTCCACATTGACCTCTAGTCTCCATACAGAGGTTTGCCCACATGAATATCAGTATGCATTAACACACACACACACACACACACACACACACACACACACACACGAGAAAATAAAACTAAAAAAGATATGTACATATTTTTTAAATCAACCAATTTGCAAACAAGTCAACCAAGAAAATTAAAAGCACAAGTGAGAATTAGTGAGAAAAAGGAATCATCATTATGAATTACAACCACTGAAAAGATTATAAGAGAAAGTTTGGGAAAAAAGAACATGGCTACATATAGACTGCACATAGAAAAGAAAACCTTTGAAGACAGAAATGTTACTTTATTTGATCATTGTAAATTGTGTGCCTGCATCAAATTACAATACTGCATCTCATAACTATAAATATCATATGTGAATTTAAAAATTAAAAAAGTATATATTGTCAGCAATGATATAATTGTAGAATTGAATCAATCCAGCTAAAGTCTTTGAATTAAATCTAAATAAAAGAAAAAAAATGGAAAAACCCAATGTTATATCTGCTCAATTTGTAATTCGTAATTTCAAAGCTTCGCATACAGACAAATCTAAATGCAAATGGTCTTTTGGTGTTGGAAATCTTCATATTTCCCCCTCTGCTATTTTGAAATGTATGTTAGTTGTGGACAGAGGTTGTCCTACTGTGCAATACTATGATAGAACTAATTCCCCCATGAATGCATGCTTTGGTAGTAGTCTATTTTGTCATTTTTCCTGCCATCTTCACCAATGTGAGCATAGACTCAAAGATAGCAAGAGATATGTTAACAAACAGAAGGTGATGTGTTATGACATGACCAAATAGAGTTGATATCAGGAAAACAAAAACTATAGAACAATTCAATATGAGGAAATTGAATGGTTCAACTTGATTTGTTGAAAAATGACTTTGCACTAAAGAATTTATTACTTTTTCAGACCTTGATAAAACTTCTCATTGATGAGAAATTAAATTTCTTTTCCAATGAATATTAATAAAATATTTCTAAATGTATCATCAGCTAGTTTTTTTTTTATTTAATACCTACATGCCACCTTTTAAAATTTATTTTATTTATTTATTTGAAAGAGGGAGAGAAATAGGCAAGGAGAGAGAGAGAAAGAGAGAGAGAGAGAGAGAGGGAGAGACAGAGAGAGAATGGGCACACCAGGGCCTCCAGCCACTGCAAACAAACTCCAGATGCATGCAACCTCTGGTGCATCTGGCTTACATGGGTCCTGGGGACTCAAACCTGTGTCCTTTGGCTTTGCAGGCATGTGCCTTAACCACTAAGCCATCTGTCTCACCAGCTCCCTACATGCCATCTCTTTCTGTTCAAAATATCATATAGAATTTTGGAATTCAGTGACACTTTTTAGAGGTCTAAAGATCTAACATCTAATTAATTCTAATCATATACTAAGTACTTGAACATCAGAGGACATTACAAAGGTTAATCTTAAAGTTCTATATTGTATTTTAATAACACACACAAAAAACAAACAGCAAAACTGTGTTGAAATAAAAAAAAAATGTGATATTTCTATATCCACACAGAAAAATTTGAAAATTTTATTTTATTAGCTATTTTGACTTTTGAAATATTGAGAAACATTTATGCCTCAGAAACTATTGTACTTTGTTGGCTTGCAAAGAATCATGTTTTTATATTTAAAGAAATTTAAAAGATTATTGAGATATTTCAAAGATGAAATAACATATTAAAGAACAAATAAAACGTTAAGTGATAAATATTGCTATTAATTTTAGAGATGGCATAAACCTCAAGGACCACTTAAAAAAAAACTGATTTAAAATTTTATCACAGTATTTCTTTGCAGTTATTGTTGTAATTATTTTTTGTCTTTCCAAAATCATTACTATTTCTTTAAGGGTCTCAGCAATCATTTTCTGATTCCTTTCTTTACAAAAAAAAAATTGGGCTGGAGAGATGGCTTAGCGGTTAAGTGCTTGCCTGTGAAGCCTAAGGACTCCAGTTCGAGGCTCAGTTCCCCAGGTCCCACGTTAGCCAGATGCACAAGGGGGCGCATGTGTCTGGAGTTCGTTTGCAGTGGCTGGAAGCCCTGGCGCGCCCATTCTCTCTCTCTCCCTCTATCTGTCTTTCTCCCTGTGTCTGTTGCTCTCAAATATATAAATAAAAAATGAACAAAAAATATAAAAAAAAACAAAAAAATTGATATTTTGTGATTCCTATATGCACTCCACAAATTCTGGTAAATACATTGCCCATAATCTCCATTGTTCAAGTATGAATAGCATCATTTTCAATATGGAAAGTTTATTAGTAATGAATATTAGGTTTATAACCTAATAATATAGAATTCTTACATTTAGGAATACTTCAACTGCTTGTTAATATTTTAGTAGGAGATCATTGATTTTTTTTCCCTCTGTATTTGACCTTATTGTCATTCACTAATTTCCTGTCAGAAATTTATATTTGGAGTCCAATGCGATGATTTCCCTCAGGTTTGGACTTTTGTTGTAAGCCTCATAGGCAATTAACTTTCCTTGCATGATCTGCCTGCTTGGCCTCCTAGGCCAGCACCGTGAAACATCAGGAGAGCAATTTTCTTGTGAATATTTTTCAAGATTTCTCTTTCCTGACAATTATAGTTAAGAGTTGCCACTCATTTCTGAGAATTTATTCATAGCACCTTTTTCATATCAGGCTAGCTAGTTTGGAATTTAATTCTGTTTTACACCAGGGTAAATTTCTTATTAAAATATACTTTGTATAACTGACATTGCTATACAATTTTAAAAATATTCTTACAGTTTTGAGGCTAATTGTTCATTTACTGATAATCAGTGTAGTTACTCTTCTAATTTGGGTGACATGGGTAATGAAACTAAGTAAGACAAGAAAGTAAAAAGAGGATAGTCCAATAATAATGAACTCAGACAAGAATTCTATTCAACACATATTATTGGATGAGCAGAGATTCTCTTCAGTAGAGTATATATAATTGGAAGGCTGATAGACTAATTTCACTGAACATAGGTTAGAGAAGCTACAAACCCAATAGGCATCTGTGGTGGTTTGATTATATGTCCCCATAGACTCAGGTGATTTTTCTAATGTTTTTTTTTTCTGATCTATTTATTTATTTGTGTGTGTGTGAGAGAGAGAATGGGCACACCAGGGCCTCTACCCATTGCAACCAAACTCCTGATGCATAAGCCACCATGTGCATTTGGCTTACATGGGACCTGGAGAATAGAACCTGGGTCCTTATGCTTCTCAAGCAAGTGCCGTAACTGCTAAGCCATCTCTCCAGCAAGCTTCAGGTGTTTCTGATTAAGACTGAGCTTGCAACTTGAGTCTGCAGCAGGCTCCAGTGGTCTTGAGTCTTCTGCTGGGAAAGAGGTATGTCACTGAAAATGGATCTTGAAGTCCAGCCCTAAGATGTCTAAAGAGCAGTGTGAGCTTGAATTGTGCTTATTTGCTGGTAGTTTATTTCTCTGTTTCTTTGCTGTGAATGCATCTACGGAAGTGAGCAAACTTCTTCCACCATTCATGGTGCTTCTCCTAGATTCTGTAAGCCTGAAATAAACACTTTCCTCCCATAAGAAGTTTCTGGTCAGGAGTCTGTCCATCACTGCAAGGTAACTACCACAGCATCACTTAATTAAAAGTCTGGTGGAACTTTTATTTCCTGTTTGGTAACTCATTTAAAAGGAAAACAAAAGGCACTTAAATCTGAAGTGCTCAGGGGTTGCTTAGTTGTAGAGTTCCTGACTGGGTTCTGTAAGATCCTGGGTTTCATTCTCCAACAGTGTAAAAAAAAAAAAAAAAAAAAAAAAAAAGAGAGAGAGAGAGAAAGAAAGAAGAAAAAAAAGAAACAGTAGCCATTGTAATAGATTTATATATTTGATTATATCATTAAGGACATTTAACATCAGAGTATCTAACCATTAGAAAATATTCCAAGCAGAAGCATATCAGATATTATTATGAAATTTGTTGTAAAATATGTCTCACATCTTAGAAGAAATACTTTCTTTGGGGCTGGAAAGAGATGGCTTAGCAGCTAGGGTGTTTGCTTGCAAAGCCAAAGGATCCAGGTTCAATTCTCCAGGACCCACTTTAGCCAGATGCACAAGGTTTCTCTTTCTCTGTCAAATAAATAAATAAATAAAGTTTAAAAAAGAAATCATTTGTTAAGGAATGTTTGCATGCCATGTATCACTTAGTTTTTATGATTTTGAAAATAGAACTAGAATTCATGAATCCTGTAATCTCTTCTTTTTAGTCCTTTTTTTCATACCTTCCCTTCTGTAGAAAACATTGAAAATTGGCTTTCTTACTTCTGATGACAAAGGTCATATGATTTTCTTCTGCCCATAGCATATTTGTGTAGATGATAACAGTCAAAATTTGGCAAAGCAGGCTGGAGAGATGGCTTAGCAGTTAAGGCACTTGCCAAAGGACCTTGGTTTGATTCCCCAGGGCCCACGTAAGCCAGATGCACATGGGGGCACATGCATCTGGAGTTTGTTTGCAGAGGCTGGAGCCCTGGCACACCTATTCTCTCTCTTTCTCCCCCCCCCTCTCTCTCTCTCTTTCTGCCTCTTTCCTTGTCTCAAATAAATAAAAATAAAATATTTTTTAAAAATTGGCAAAGCATAGCCGGGCGTGGTGGCGTATGCCTTTAATCCCAGCACTTGGGAGGCAGAGATAGGAGGATCACTGTGAGTTCGAGGCCACCCTGAGACTCCTCGTGAATTCCAGGTGAGCCTGGGTTAGAGTGAGACCCTACCTCAAAAAACAAACAAAATTGGCAAAGCATTTATGTAGTTTATGTGTGATTTTATGTTGACACTGAGACAATGAGCTTACCTAGGTTTCTGCATCTTCATTTTCTTGGGCTGTAGACCAAATTGCAGCCAGGAAGTGGCAACCGGGTAGAACTATAGCTTACATCAAGGCCATATACTCATGTTCAATATAGAGTGGCTAAGTGTAAATTGACACTTCATCAAATTCACATGAAAATTGTACTTGCCTTCAGTTTACTAGATTTATCCTCAAAGAATACATGAATCCATCTCAGAGCCATGTCTGCATTTGATATGTGTGTGTGCCAAAGTCACATACAAAGTTAGCCATTATGTATAAATCAAGTAACTTTTTTCTTTGGTACCTACTAGCTGGGACTAAGGATCTGAAGTAAAGGAAATATAATCCATACCTCTCAACCTTAGAGGTTATGAATATTTATCAAATTTTCTTGATAATTGTGGAGTGTGCAAAAGGGCTTAGATGAATTTGCAACAGCGAAAAAGGACAGCAATATTCAACTCTAGGAAATGATAATTCTTTGGTCAAGACAATGTCATGTTTGCTTCCTAAGCACATTTGCTATCTTGTCATAGGTTTATTTTCCCTTATTCCATACATTCAGGTATAAATCAGTGTTTTGAGAAAGGGCAGCTATGTCTCCAAGGTTGAAAATCATAATACCATTGCCTTTTTATTTCAGATGAGATTAGGTGTGTTCAGGATGGTATGACAGAAAATGGCCTTTGCATTTCAGTACAAGCTATACACATAGCTGCCTGAAATTTTGCACTCTCTTAATTTACAAATAATCTATTTCCATGATTTCCAAAATTTATCAATCTGTTTCAGATACGCAGTATTTTTCTCCTTTCTGGAATTTCATTTACATTGGTTTATGATTTCTCTTTCTTCATTCTTCACATGCCAGGCTTATATCAGCTGCTATGTTTCAACCCTCAGAATGAATTCAAGTTAGAAATCGCTGTGTAAGAATATCTTCAGTTATCCTCTGGTACATAAATTCATTTTAAAGATTTTATTTTTATTTATTAGACACAGAGAGAGAGAGAAAGAGAGAGAATGGGCTTCTAGCCACTGCGAACGAACTCTAGGTGCATGTGCCACCACGTGCATCTTGCTTACATGTGACCCGGAGAATCAAACCTTGGTGCTCAGGCTTCACAGGCAAGTTCTTTAACCACTAACAATCCCTCCAGCCCTCCTCGATTCATTTTAATTTGTGTTATTTCATTTTAATTTGTGTTATTTCTAAGTGTTGTGACTTGAATGTGAATAGCTCATAGGCTCATATGTGTGAAAGCCTGGTCCCCATCAGGTGACACGGCTTTGGAAAGTTGTGGAACCTTTCAGAGGTGGGGCCTCACTGGAGGACATCACATGAAGGTCACAGAGGGAGGGCCTTGAGGTCTCATGGGCCAACACATTTCCTGTCCTCTCTCTGTTTTCTGAGTGTGAACGTAATGGGATGACCTGCCTCACAGCTCAAGCCACTATGCCTTCCCTACCTGATAAGCTATATCTCTTTAATTGTAATACAATTCTTCTCTTATGGTGCTTTCTGTCAGATGTTTGGTCACAGCAATGTGACAAAGTGTCACTGTATCCATTAAGACTAATGGCACACAACTATTTTAAATGATGAATCCTTTATTTTTATTTATTTATTTTGGATTTGCAAGGTAGGGTCTCACTCTGGTTCAGGCTGACCTGGAATTCATTATATAGTCTCAGGGTGGATTCCTATCTCTACCTCCCAAGTGCTAGGACCAAAGGCATGTGCCACCATGCCTGGCTTTGAATCCTTTATTTCTGTATTGCTGCATCTGAGAAAAACAAATTACTATAAATCAATGCCAGAAACTTAAGATGAGGGCTGTGGAAATGGCTCAGCAGTTAGAGGCACTACCTTGTAAAGTCTGATGGCCCGTGTTCAGTTCCCCAGTATTCATGTAAGGTCAGATGCACAAGGTAGCACATGTTTTTGGAGGGCATTTGCAGTGGCAAAAGGCCATGGTACATCGAGTTTCCCCATATCTCCCTTTGTCTCTCTGCTCTTTCTGTATCTCTCTCACACCTATTCTCCGTGTTTGCCAGTACATAATTTTTTTTTTCAAAAACCCAAGATGAGGGCTGGAAGGATTGCTTAGTGGTTAAGGTATTTGCCTGTAAAGCCAAAGGACCCAGGTTCAATTCCCCAGGACCCATGTTAGCGAGATGCACAAGGGGGAGCACACGTCTGGAGTTATTTGCAATGGCTCGAGGCCCTGGTGCACCCATTCTCACCCCCCCTCTCAATCTCTCTCTCTCTCTCCCTCTTTCACTGTCATATAAATAAATAAATAAAATTTTAAAAATTAAAAAAAAAAACTAAGATTAATAAATCTTGTCACAGTAAGGTTAAAAAGCACTTTGCTAACCTTGACTTGAGTATAACTGATATGAAGCGTCATCAGATTAAAAGCGCTTTAAGATTAAATTTGGAAAGTTCTAATTCTGGAAAGAGCTCTCTTTGGAAAACCAACAAATGTTAAGCTCTATTTCATGGGAAAATGATGTGGGTATGTAAGAACATACACAGATATTTCTACTATAATCATCTCTCAACTGATATAATATACAGAATATTTCAACAACACAAAAATCTACATCCTCTAACATTAATGTGAATGCTGACTTCATTCATATCAAACTATATCAATGTAATTAAAGCTTATCCTTGAGTTTTAGTTATAAAGCACTAAGGCATACTATTGGAACTGCTGTCTCAAAAACCAGAACATATTTAATGTAGTCAATCATACACTAATCTAAGTTACTACAAGTATCACAAGTACATATTTTGTCCTGCATCTAATTAGTTTAAATATGAGCATCATATTTTTATTGTCTTTCTGTTTTGTCAATGACCACCTTGGTTTCTTCAATAACTGATGCAAAATAAATACACTATAATGTTTGCATTAGAAACTGTTGTCATAATAAACTAAGTTTGAAGTACATGATTTAAATGTGTTTTATCTGGAGAAGAAAAAAACATACGGCAGTCTGTAGGAAGCCTCCACATGCAGTGGCTCAGGTAAAATTCACCAAGATCTAGCGGCTGTCCTCACCTATGAAGATGAAGAAATACAGATTTGCTCAAAAAAAGAGACTGTGAACTGACTTTGACAATTATTTATACAAATGAGCCATCCTTTATTAAGATAATAATTAGCTCACATGAAATTTAGAAAAAAAATTACTTTGGATGATAGCCTAAAAGTAAGCTGAGATAAATAACTGTGGAATGTTTCTACTGCAATAAAAACAGGAAGTTCTCACCCATATCTGGAAAATCAAATTCAACTTTACTCTGGGCACTGCTGGCAACTCCTAGTTCTCTGCATTTTTGTTCTTCAGGTGACCACATCCAAATACTACTTTTTCCAGGTATAGTATAATATTCAAGTCCACTCATAGTTAGGTTATCTACTCTGGAGAATAGAGACAATTTATTATGAGCTTTAAAGATTCTTAAGTCCGTCAGTAACTCTATGTAGAAGTGATTATTCGCTGATAACAATGTTACATAAATTGCTAATTGTGTGAGGTAATGTTCATGTTTTTTTTTAATTTCAATTTACATTATTTTACATATTTTTAAGTACTAGGGCTATTTTATTCTTTTAAAGGTTCTTTTTCAGTTACTATGGATTATTCAATGGATTATTGACTTTAAATTTTTAATATTGACTTTTTAAGCACACGTATGAATGGAAATAGTGCTAAATACAAAGCTTAAAATCTTAAGTAAGATAAAGACACTGATTTTTTTTATTATTTTCATTTTTATTCCCTTATATTTAAAACTTGGTATTA
Source organism: Jaculus jaculus (assembly GCF_020740685.1). Classification (NCBI taxonomy): domain Eukaryota; kingdom Metazoa; phylum Chordata; class Mammalia; order Rodentia; family Dipodidae; genus Jaculus; species Jaculus jaculus. The sequence goes on along the minus strand of NC_059103.1, from coordinate 181,094,029 downwards.
TACTTTTACTTAGCTAACTAATCCTTTAACTATATAGTATTTGATGTATCTTATTTCTTTCATGGTTTTAGTTTGCTATAGAGCCACATCATATGAAGTAAATAAGATTTGTATTTATTTACTTACTGGATCAATACTCCTCATAGCTGATACATCTTAAACATACAAAATAACTTTGCTAACACTTGAATATTCACTGTCATTTTGCAAGTATTTCTACAAGAGTGACATTGTTTGTCCCAATATCTCCTCTGCCAATCTTCCCTAGCAGAGAACAATGAAGCTCTCTAATTGTGTTCTGATCAAAGAGAATAAAGTAGAATTATGGAGTGATGACTCTAGTTAACTCTCTATAAAAGACAAACAAATGTGAGCTAGACAGTTATTCTCTTTACGTGTCTACATATAGCAAATTTTAGTGTTATGCCACCTATATATAAATAACTTTCTATCAATTAAAAAGTATTATAGGGCTATAGAAATGGCTTAGCAGTTAAGCGCTTGCCTATGAAGCCTAAGGACCCTGGTTCGGTTCAAGGCTCAATTCCCCAGGACCCATGTTAGCCAGATGCACAAGGGGGTGCACACGTCTGTAGCTCATTTGCAGTGGCTGGAGGCCCTGGTGTGCCCATTCTCCCTCTCTATCTGCCTCTTTCTCTCTCTCTGTCGCTCTCAAATAAATAAAATAAAAACAATTTTTTAAAGAATAATAAAATAAAATCAACCAATGGCTAGGATCTCTGTCTATATGCTGATTGAGCCCCTCCTCAAATTTGGAGAGTAGGTACTTCCTGAGGATAGACTATTTACATATATTCTGTACTTCTTTCATCTTGGTTAAATTCAAATGACAGAAAATGAAGCTCTAATTTTTAAAATAACCAATATTTTCTTTTACATTTTTTTCACAATCATAGAATTATAGTACAGATACAGTCTCAAAGTAAAATATTGATTTATTTACATGATTTTGTTTTCATTCTCATTTTTCAAATACCAACAAAATATAATACAGATGATTCTAGGAGATCAGTGCTTAGGAATATGATGCTCAGATTTCCTGAAAGGAACCCAAATTAATGAAGTAAATTTAAGAAAAGACGGGTGTTGTTTGCTCATTCTCTTATTGTTTCTGTTCTCTTGCCATGGCAGATTCTTTGGTATAGAATATAGCTTTTGAGATGCTAGCCGGGCCTGGTGGCACTATTAAAAGTTCACAATGATTAAGGCTAGTGTGTTTGTCCGTACAGGAAGAACAAAATCCTCTCTTCTAGTGACTTCTGTTTCTCTCTGATTTATTACCAAGCTTGTTGGCCAAATTGTGTGTCCTTGCTTTCATGCAGAGCATACCCATAATCTACACATACACATACCCACTGAGACACACACTATTTTACTATTTTCAGCCTTACCAAATTGTGCAATAGTATTTCTATAAAGACTTAGAAATACAATCAATTGTGAGAAGCAAGAATTAAGGATCAGGGGAGATTGATCATTGCTGAAAGTTTAGGTAACATATGGGTGAGTGAAAGGAAAAAAAAGTTATTAACACCATAAAAATACTTCAAAAGCAAATGACTGGAAGAGAAGGAATTTTGTCTGAGGAAGCATAACAAACTATGATTATACTGGCTGATGGTAGTTGTATTGAATGTGGACAGAATCCTTAGTTACTGATTTATCTAGAAATGTGTGCTGGGAGACAACTTTAAAATAAGCCATTATTATCTGAAGGTTATCAGCAGATCAATGTTCCTTTTGAAGTATTTTTCAGAGTAAAATAATTCAATGAAAAACTGGTAAGTGCAATGCTTTGAAATCACAGCTGATTACCACATATATTAATAATATTTATTCTTTTCAAAATCACATTGTTTGTAAGCTTTAACCAGAAGGATCTGAGAATTGACCAAATATACCATTCCTAAAGCATGTTCCAAACCAATCAATTTCTTTATTTTCTGCCTTTTTTTTTGTAGAGTCTCACTCTAGCCCAGGCTGACCTTGAATTCACTATGGAGTCTCAGGGTGGCCTCAAACTCACAGCACTCCTCCTACATCTTCCTCCTGATTGATGGAATTAAAGGTGTTTGCCACCATGCCTGGTTTCTAGTTTTGTTTTAATTGGATAAAATTGTAAGGATAAATTTCTCTTTGCTAAAAAATACTTAGGGTACCAGTTTGGACAAGTTTATGGAATTTTCCATTCCACACTGAAGGAGTCAGTCTAAAAACTAAAGAAATAGACTGATAATCAGAGTAGAATATAAGATATAGAGAAAATCTTTATAACTTTATTCTCGTTGATTCCATTTCTTGGACATTTTATAGTTTAGTGTCCATAAGTTGAATTTTGTCCTTCACTTAAAATTCTTCCAGCTGGAATTCCTTCATTTACAACCAAAATAAATCTGATTAATTCAAGCTATGGAGTTTTCTCATTTGCTGAAGATGAGCAATGCATATTCAAGGATCTAAAATTACTGTGTAGGCTGTATAACTTATCCTAATATTTCACTAAAACTGTAGGAAAACTTAATCTTTAGAATTATAGTTTTAAAATTAAACCAAAATACTCTGTCATCTGTGGTGAACTAAACTACACCATAGCTGAACTGTAAGAGCTATTTTTTTCTTTATTTTTTTTAATGGAGGCTGATTTGGGATTTATTAAAAGTGGAATTTTAGTATATATTTAAGTACAGAGATAGTAAAGATTTGCTTTGATGAGAAGTAAGTCACATCCAAAATTATGTCCTTCTCGGAGAACAGTTGCTTCTTTTCCCCTATTTTTCAGATGTAAAATAAGTTTCATCAATATGGAATGGCTTTTTGGAATGCTAAATTGATAAAAATTTTGATGCTATACATAGATTAGTGAAAAAGAAGGCCATATTCATTAGGGTTGTCTGACAGGAATTATCCTGTTAAGAGATATTACAAATAGATAGAATTTGCCCTTCTGAAAAAAGCAACCTATACCAAATATTGACCTTTTCCTTCAAGCAGGAAAAGATGAATCTAATAAGAAGAGAGGAACATTGGTCCAGCATACTTCTACAGTACTCATCTCTTTCTTTCTTCTGAAATCATCTTATTTCCATTGTTCCTTCTAAAGTTGGAGATGGGGTTTTTAGTTTCAGACAGGTTGAGGGTTCCTGGATATAACTTTTAAGTGATAAAAGGAAGGTGTGGAAATAACACTCCCCAAAAGAATGCAATATATAGCAATGACATAGCATATCTTTTTCTTTTCAAAACATAGATGGTACTTTGATTCATAAAATTTGTGGTAGTTTAAATTGATGTATCTCATTAGATTCAGGAGTTGATTAAAGCTTTATATCTCCAGCTGCCTAGCTAGAAAAGGTGCCACAGAAGGCAGATCCTAGGGTCAAGCCCTAAGGTACATGTGATAGTTTGAATAGGTGGACCCAATATATTCAGTATTTTTTTTAACTTGTAGTTTGGATCTGTAGCCACCTGGATGGAGGCAGTGTCAATGGGTAGATCTTAAAGTGTGGTGGTAGCTTTGAGATTTCAATCTAAATATATGCAAAGTGTGCCTAGCTGGAGTTCCTGAAGTGTGTTGCTCTGTGTGGCTTTTGATTTTTTGGATTGTACTTCTCTCTCTCTATTTGGATCTATGAAGGCAGGCCAGCTTCTTCTGCCATTATGGAACTTCCCCTGAATCTGTAAGCTTCAATAAATATCCCTTCCTCTGTAACTGTGGCTGGTCTGGAAGTTCATATCAGTGAACTGGAATCTGTCTGTTACAGAGGTTGGTACAGAGGAGTCGACTGAGATGTACTTGACTATGTGATTGTAAGGATCTGAAGATCACTAAAGAAAGACTCCAGACTCAAATAGTAAATAGAAACAGAGTGTTTATTCTATAGAATCAGCCAGCATGCTGGGGTCAACCATTCATACAAAATGGCATGCAGTCTCCTTTTAAGCACAATTTGGAGAATTGTAGGCAGGATTAGGTAATCTTCTAATGTGATTGGCTAGGCAAGCAGCAATTACAGTTGTATGTTTCTGATTGGTTTGGGCAAAAGGGACATGTTTGGGCATGTCTGGATATGTGTCCAAGAACTGACTCGTCCCCCAGAGCATAAAATGGCAGCTCTCTTCCCTGGACACAGGTCAGGGTCACTGTTGATTAACAGCCTACCTTTTTTTTTTTTTTTTCCCAGAAGTCTTGCCTGCCTCTCCTGGAAACTGAAACTTAGGCCTAGCTGTAAACCAGAGCAAATTTGATCCTGTCATGATGTTGGTCTTTCGGAGACTTTGTTTTGGAGGAATAGGCATGGACTTGATGCTTGCAACTGAAGATGTCTTCTGGAGTGGTAAGCTAAGTTTTATGGACTATTCTGATGAGAGTTTGAGAATGCTAAATGCAGACAGTATTGAACTTTGAGGCTTGGCTTGTGAGCTTTCTAAGGGGAAGGAAAGGCTACAGAGGATTTTCTTGGGACTGGGATACTGGAATAAGGGCTGGCTACATTCTACTGCCCAGACCCTGATAGTTTGATCAAGGTTAAATTTGTTCTGCACTGATGTGTTTGGCTAACGATATTGGAGTGAGAGAATTAAGATTTTAAGTTGTAAAACCTCAAACAAGTTAAAATTACAGGGATTGAGGAGACTGGTTTTAGGTTACTGAAGCTGCTATTGTCAATTAATTAACAATCTTAAGGAAGATGTTCCAATCACTTTACATTAAAACAATTGAGATGATGCCTCAGGAAATACTATCATGCAAACTCTTGGAAAGAGTTGACTGAGGAAAGAACCTGCTTTTTAAGGTTATGATTTATTTTATCCCTAAATTACGAAAATTGTTATGTCCTCCACACTTGGTATTAGTTTTAGAAGCATAAAAAATGTGAGGAGTGGTTGTGAATTTCACATGGTTCCAGGAGCCACTGCTGAGGTGCAACATAAGGCAGGGCCTGATGCCCTGATAGGCTGAAAAAGCCTTTGGAAGATGGACTGTGGTTTACATGAAGACCAGAAGGTGTTTTGGATATACCAGGACTATGCAAGGGCTACCATAGAGTGCACTGTTGGCCTAGGATGGAAGTGTTCCCTTGTTACTCTGCCTAGCTGTAGGGGTAGAACTGGAAAATCTGGAGACTGGCAGTCTCTGGTTATATTGAACTTGAACTGCAGAACTTTCATGATTGCTTGATGGTGGTTGAGTTTGCATTGTTTTAGTATCTCTTTGCTATTAATTATACCAGTTAAAAATGTTTACTCTGTGCCTTTATTTGTTGTCCTGGAAGGACTACATTCAATGTTCATATTCATATATTAATGCTAGTCTCACTTCTGGTTAGAAAAGCTGCTCTTTTCAGATGGTGATGACCACTGGGATGACCCAAAAGGCAACATAGTGCTGAGAAGAAGGGTTGGAGGAGTGTTCAGCACTGAACCATCTCATACCTTCCAAGGCTCAGGGTCCATTGTGGAAGAGGTGGCAGAAAGAATGTAAGAGCCAAAGGAAGGGCACCACTCCTTACATACAACTGTCTGGACAGAAATTGGCATCAATATCCAAGACCTCACAATGCCTAGCAATGCCTACACATGACCCTCATAATAGTAGAAAAGGATGATGACATCAAATTAAAAGAGAGACTAATGGAGAGAGGGAGGGGATATGATGGAGAGCAGAGTTATGAAGAGGAAAGTGAGGGTATGGGAGGGAAACACCATGGTTTGTTGTCTGTAAGTATAGAAGTTGTCAATAATCTATCTATCTATATATACATATAAAAAAGATGTATTTTTAAAAAGAAGGATAAAGGTAAGAGTAAATAGGTAAAGCATCCAAATGGAACTGAGTAGATAGAGGGGAACTGAGCTGGTTGCCATGTGATAGCATGAATTGAGTTTCTTTATAACCTTGAAATTATAAATTAGGAGACACTTGCGATGAATTTCATTGTCAGACTTAAGTGCATGGAAGGTAGAATAATTTGTTTGGCTCAGAGGAAAGAATCATAGACTTAGGAAGAGTCCACCAACCAGGGGCACAGTGGAATGGCCATTGTGTAATGTAACACATCAGTATTATCCATTCATCGGTGGATGGACATGTAGGCTGGTTCCATTTCCTAGCTATTATGAATAGAGCAGCAGTAAACATGGTTGTGCAAGTATCTCCAAAGTAGTGAGAAAAGTCATTAGGATATATGCCTAGGAGTGCTATAGCTGGATCATATGACAAATCTAATTTTAGCTGTCTCAAGAACCCCAGTGATTTCCACAAAGGCTGTACCAGATTATATTCCCACCAACAATGCAGAAGGGTTTGCCTTTTACTGCATCCTCACCAACATTTATTGTCATTTATTTTCTTGATGGTAGCCATTCCAACAGGAGAGAAATGGAATTTCAAGGTAATTTGCATTTCCCTGATAGCTAAGGCTGTAGAACACTTTTTAGATGTTAATATGCCATCTGTATTTATTTCGATGAGACATCTCTATTTACGTCCATAGCCCACTTTTAATTGGGTTGTTTGATTTCTTATTGTTGTGTTTCCTGAGCACTTTGTATGTTCTGGGTATCAAACCCCTATCAGATGTATAGCTGGCAAAGATTTTCTCCCATTCTGTAGGTTGTCTCTTTGCTCTATTCACAGTGTCCTTTGCTGTACAAAAGTTTGTAATTTCATGAGATCCTAGTGGTTGATTAGTGGTTTCATTTTCTGAGTAATTGGGGTTATGTTCAGAAAGTTATTACTGATACCAATATGTTGAAGGGTTTCCCCTACCTTTTCCTCAAGTTATTTCAGAGTTTCATTTCTGATGTTGAGGTTTCTGACCCACTTGGATTTGATTCTTGTGCATGGAGAAAGATAAGGATCTATTTTCAACTTTCTGCAAATAGATATCCAGTTTTCCCAGCCCCACTTCTTGAATAGGCTGTCTTTTTTCCAATGAACACTTTTGGCAAAAATACCTGGATTAACATCTAGGTCTTCTATTTTGTTCCATTGGTCTACAAGTCTGTCTTTGTGCCAATACCATGCAGATTTTGTTACTATGACTTTGTAATATAGCTTAGAATCAGGTATGGTGACTCTACCAACCTTATTTTTGTTGCTCAAAAAAATACATTTATATATATATATGTATGTATGTATATTAGGAACACGACCCTTGCTTGTTTCCTACGCTCATTTGCTTGAAATGCCATTTTCTATCCTTTCAGCCTAAGACAGTGTCTATCTTTTATTGAAAGATGAGTTTCCTGGAGGCAACAAGTGACAGGATCCTGACTTTTAATCCAGTCTGCAATCCTGTCTCTTATGGTTGATGTATTGAGGCCATTGATATTAAGAGTTATTATTGAAAGGTATGCATTTATTCTTCTCCTTCTATTATGTCCTGAATTATTATGTTTGATCTTTTCATAGTGTCTCTGATATCTTGAAATTTCCATTCATACCTTGCTATTAGCTTGTCTTTCTCTTTGTTGGACTATATTAGGTCTTCCACCTGATCTTCTAGCTTAGATATTCTGTTCTTTCATCCATTCTACAGGTGAGACTTTCTACAGTTTTTTTTTTTTTTCCACTGACTATATTCTTCAAAGCTAGGATTTCAGCCTGGTTTTTGTTCAGTATCTCTATGTCCTTACTCTTGTCTTATAATGACCTTCTTATTTCATTAATCTAGTTTCCTATGTTGTCTTTTAGATTTTTTCTTCTTTAATTCCTTTGTTTTCTTCTTTGATTCCCCTCATTTCTTCTCTGATTTCTTTGAGCATGGATGCCATCATTTTGTTGAACTCTTTGTCAGGCATTTCATCTAAGGCCGTCTCATTGGTGACCATTTAAGATGGATTTATAATTTTTGATGGGACTGCATTGTCTTGATTCTTTGAGTGTCTTGTATTATAATGTAGCAACTTTTGCATCCTGAATTGATTTACTGCTTGGGTTTTCAAATGCCGGGTATAGCTTTTGTACCCCAATCCAGCCACAGATGTAATCCTAGGTGTTGAGTTTGCTTGCTAAGCAAGTATTCTAGTGGGCTGGGTGGAAAAATTTACTGGGAAATTCTAAACTTCAACAGAGCAACTTGCACAGTCAATGAAAACCAGCACTAAGTAAGCAATTTTGGTGATTAAAACAAATAGATAGGACTGGAGAGATGGCTTAGTGGTTAAGTGTTTGCCTGTGAAGCCTGAAGACCCTGAGGCTCAATTCCCCAGGACCCACGTTATCCAGTTGTACAAGGGGACACATGCATCTGGAGCTTGTTTGCAGTGGCTAGAGAGCCTTGCATGCCCATTCTCTCTCTCTCTTTCTCTCCCCCTCTTTCTCTCTCTGTAACTCTCAAATAAATAAATAAAAATAAAAAAAAAAACCTAAAACAAACAAACAAGGAAAAAACTCCACATAGATAGTTATATAAAGCCAAATTCCTAAGGATATGTTTTGTTCTACACCCTAAATCTTGTCAGCTGGGAGGTAGAGATTTCTGTTCTGAATTGGCTTCCTGGTCAACCTGGATCTGGATCAGACCCTGCTTCTAATAATGACAGAAGCAAAAGACAAAGGCCCTATAAATATGAAAGCATATTTATATTCAACAATATTTATATTCAACATATTTACATTCAACCCCCAAATGCAGGTTATTTTAAAATGATAAAGCTAACTAAGAATATATAACCCATAACCTGTCCTGACAAGGAAAGAAAGATTAGCTCTTCCAATGCAGGACTATGTACCTGTTTTTGTTGTTGTTGTTTTTGTTCTTGTTTTGTTTTTGTAAGTCGGTCTTGTAACCATTTGGGGTGGCTTCCAATTTCACTAATGCTGAGTGCCTGCCTCGACCACCTGTATTCCTCCATGTTGTGTGGGCTAGAGTTCTGATAAGCCTTGTTGGCTGCACTGCCACTGTGGGCTGAATACTGGCGGTTCCTGGTTCTGATGGTGGGGGATAGGCAGTGCAGACTTCTGCAGTTGCTCAAGTTCCACCTTGCTCCCTTTCAGTGGCTCTTTAGTTGATCTCAGCTGTCTTTGCTTCTGTTTTCTTAACTTTGCAAGAAGGCTGATAAAATTGAAAAATCTACTTGTTTGGTCTCTGCTGCTGCCACCACTTGGCACACCTGGCAAGGCGGTGCCCAGCGAGTGTGTGGATTGTGCAGATCAGGCTGTTTTCCTCCTTTCTTGTGGATCTTGGTCTCTCTAGCTTCTCTACTGGGTCTAAGAATAACCTATACTCACCCACTTTTCAGAAGAAGAGTATATTTTGTTGTGGTTTTGCTTAAATCCCTCCCTAGGCTGGTTTGGCATGGCTCCTATGCCACCTTCTTACCCAGAAGTCCTTAAAATATATCTTTAACAATTTACCCTTTGTTTGTACATGTTTCAATTCTTTGCTAACGGTGAATAAATACTCAGAGCTCTATCCTGCATCATGGAATAACATCAGTAACATCAGTCTCACCCAATAAAGGAAACTCTTGATATGTGATAGACATAAAATGAAAGCTGAATCCCCCCTATTTACAAGTTCATTGAATTACCCTGAGGTTTCAAACATGTTATAAGAATCCTTCCAACATGCATGAATCAGATGAGATTGCAAATGTAACTGTGGCTGTTAAAAATAGATTAAAACTAAAAAGTTACCAAGGGTGGAGATTAAACTAGATGTCCGTTTACATAGATCTAAAAGACATGGAACTCAATAAAATTTTTGTTTGTTTGTGTAACTTTGCTGCATTATTGTTTTTTTCACACTTAGGTAGCACCTATTGTCTAATGAAAATGGAAACATGAAAATTTGAATTCATGCAATCCATTTAATCCTTTGACATAGGTGCTATTCTTCATTTTAGAACAGAAACAAGTACAGTACACAATTGTTCCTCCCTGTATAGAAGACTCAGTAGAAATGTTCTACCTCTGTCTAGCAAAATTATATGCCATTACTGAGATGTTATTTGATTGTTAAAAGTATTCATTTTGATAACAAAGGAATCCAGCATGATTTATTTCCACAAAACTATTATTGTCATCCCATCTTTCTTTAAACCTTCTCCAGCTTTTCTATGTTAGGGAAGTGTTTGCCATCGTGACAATTAAAAAAGAAAAAAAGCTGAGGTAAGCAACTTAAGAAAGGTTTAGTTTTGGCTCATGGTTCCAGAGGATCCAGTCCATGGCCACTTGTCTACTTGCTTTGGGCCTGTGATAGCACAGTACATCATGGCGGCAAAGCATGGTGGAGGTGTTACTCAAAGCAGCTGGGATTAGATAGAGAATGTGACAGGAAGGAATTAATATCTCCACACATTCTCTTTAATGGCACATGTACAGTGACCTACCACCTTCCTCCCACTAAAGGATAAACACTTTCCAATAGGACCATGCATTTTAATATGTATGTGTGTGAAATGAATTTAAGACACAACTATAATGATACTATCTATTTTTCTCAAAGAAAACTTCCCTTAAAATTATAAGTGACCTTAGCCATCTTCTACTGGAAACTTTAGAATAATACTTAGTGGTTGATTTCACAAATCTTACTCTGTCAATTTATTTTTCTCCAGCTCTACTATCAGTGCCCCTATTCTAAAGTTCAATTTTAAGTGTAATAATGTAATGAGTTTTACCTGCGCTTACTCTCGGCATTAGGGTTCTCCAGAGAGACATGCCCACTAAAGATAAATGAAAAAAAAAGGAAGATAGAAAGGCATAAATAAGTGGTTGATTGAGATAGTCAAAAGAATAAGAGAAAGAGAAGGGAGAAAAATAGAAGAGGAGAGAAGTGAAGCAAAGAGGAAAGAAGAAAAAGAGAAAGAGTTGGCTTATGTAATTATGGAGTCTGGAAAGGTCCACAATTGGATTTTACAACTTGGAAATCAGGGTGCAGGAATATAGATCAGTCCAAGCCCCAAATCTTCACAGCCAGGGAGACCAACCATAATTGGTACTGTTATTCCAAAAGCCTGGGAATCTAAGAGGCTTCTGGGTTATTTATTAAAATCCAGAGGCCAGAGAAACTGGAATTGTGATGGACAAAATGGGAAAAACAAGTCCAGAAAGAGGAAATCTGTCTAGACTGAATTTTTTCTTTTTTTGCATGTCTAAGCTAACTGCCTTTCACACATTGAGTGCATATCATCCAGCCTCACATGCTAATTCATCTGGAAATACTCTCATAGTTGCACACAGGGACAGTGTTCAGTTTGTTTTCTTGGTATTAGTCTGGTGAGGTGAACACCTAAAGTTACCATGTCCGGGATATAAAACTCTCCTTGCAAGAGCTAGAATTTCCACTTGTGTTTGTGTGATATGGGGACATGTGTCTATGTATCTTGTGCATCTGTGCTTGAGTATGAGCATGCATGACATGTATTCATGTGACTGTGAGAGGTATTCTTCAGTCATTTTCTGCCATATTTTTCTGAGACACAGTCTCTCAGTGAACCAGAAGATCATCTTATTCAACTAAACTCATTAGTCAGTGAGCCCTAGGGGTCCTCCTATCTCTGCTTTTCCAGTATCACCATGACTGGCTTTGATGTGAATACTCAGAATTTTGTTTTATCTTTCCAATCACCCTTTCCTCCATGTGTGTGTGTATGTATATGTGTGTGTGTGTGTGTGTGTGTGTGTGTGTGTGTGTATCAACCGTAGCCAGAACATTTCCATTTGATGAGATGTTTCTCAAAGTGTGGTCCTTGAAATTTTTATTTAAATTTCACATTGAAAATCCATTCTATAAAAGTCTCAGGGACTGAATAATTAATAACATCCAAGACATTGCAATATTTAACAAACTCTAAGAATCACCACTCTCTATTAATAGTATGCTATTTCTTCTTTCTTATCCCAGTATTGTGGCACTCACCAATTTATGTCAGATTCTAGATTTTGGGAAAAAGGTGTATAACTGGATTTCATGCAGTTTACAATTATGGATATTTCACTATGTATTTCTCTTTAATAATATCCAGGACATTAGTCTTAACTATATGCACACATAATAAATGTTTATTTTCTTTTTTGTCAAAATACTTTCTTTTATGTAAGATATAGTTACATTCTTCCAATCCACACTTTTTAGGATTCATTTCTTTTTTAAAATAGTATCTGGAAAATAGAATTATTTGTATGTCTATATAACTATGCATACTCTATTGTGTACATATTTGTAAATCCTATGTGTATGCCAGCATTAACAATGAAGCTTGGAATTTGAAAGTTTTATTCTCCAGGCATTTACAATTGGACTTGGAGCAAACTCGGGACACTGATAACATATAAAAGTAAAAAGATTTTAAAAGAGTCCAAGCTATCCCTGGGGCTAAGGAGATCCCTTGCCTCAGTGACAGCAATGCTCCAAGGAATGTCCCTTAGTCTTTACCCCACTCTTCCTCGCAGATCATCTGATGAAGAACCCTGCTGAGCTGCATGCTTCCTTTTGAAATTATATCTGAATCAGGCAGAGCTAGGCTCAAAGGGACCAATTACACTGAAAAGGGAGATGGTTATTTCCTGTTAAAGTCTCTAGACTCAGTGAAGTTAGCTCTCCTTAGGCTGTCTGTAGGTCTGTCTTTAGACTGTAAACCTACTTGAGCAGAATGTTTTCGTATATAATTCCCTGTAGAACTTCACCCAGCACTCCCTATAACACTTGCAGAACTTTCCTAAAACCTATTAATGAAGTTGATGATGAAATGGTCATACACTACAGTGCTTAGTTAATTTAGTGGAAGCTGGGCAGATAAAAGCAGCATATTTCAAGCAGTACTGACTTACTCTGAGTTTTCCAAAAGGTTAAGACCTATCTAGTTATTCAGAAAGTTTCACATGAAGATCAATTAACCTATTTTTTTCTTCCTCAAACTAGAATTTCTTGTCTTTGGGGAGATTGAATATCTTGAAAACTAGTCAGGAAGTTTTTATTTAATAGCTCTGTAGTCTCACAATTTCCACTCTTTGAAAACCTTAGCTGCAGAGAAGATTTTATGCAGTTAACTCAAACAAACCTAGGGCATACACCCTTTACCCATGTTTTACTAGCTCTCTTTGTGACAGATGCATCTCAGGTAAAACTTAATTCTTCTCTAATTTGACAAGGTTCTGTGAAGTCCGTCACTGAACAATTAAAAGAATCCAATCACACAATCCAACTGTATCTTAAAGTTCCAATTGCTTAGTTAATACAGCAAAGACTTTTACACAAGGAATGAAAATAAAGGCTTGTAGAATGTCTTTTCCATGTCATTTTATTAGCTATGAGCATATGCATATCAAAGATTATTTAGACACTAGTAGTATTATGTTAATATTTTTGATCTTATTACTAAAAATTTAGAATGGCAATTCTTCAGTATAAAATGAAAGAAATATTAAACTACACACACACACACACACACACACACACACACATATATATAATAAATACACTTAACAGCATAAAATTTGATTGATTTTCATTCTAATTATTTCATCTTCACAACAAGAACCATTACAAACCTAATGACAACACATTATAACACTTTCTGTGGGGGCTATGAATATACTAGGAAAAGGAAAGAAAACTCATTCTTTGCTATATTACCAGTCTTATAGAAATAACTGGAAGAAGATAGCCCACATTTCTTTTTAAATCTTTTACTTTTATATGTTATCAGTGTCCCAACTTTGCTTCAAGTCCAATTGTAAAGGCCTGGAGAATAAAACTTTCAAATTCCAAGCTTCATTGTTAATGTTGACATACACATAGGATTTACAAATATGTATACAATAAGATATATATATATATATATATATATATATATATATATATATGGCAATTTTTAGTAACTTTGTATGTGTAAAATTAGGGTATTCCATATCACCTGAGATGATATATATATATATATAGAGAGAGAGCTGCATTATTATAACAATGCTTAATTTATGCAGAAAAACCATAGTACACATAATATGATGCATCTATATATTTATATATAAAGAAAAATGTTTGTCAACAATAATTTCAATTAAATGTAGTTTAAGAATATAGAATATGATCTAGGAGGACTTAGGAAAGGTTCTCTGATTTAACTATCATAAATCTTATGCTGGATTATCAGTATATTTTATCATAACATTCAGTATATAACTCCTTATTTTATTAAATTACTTAAAGTAAAAAATAATGACTAGTAAAAATGTGTAAGTAAATGTATAAAATAATAAATGCAAATACATAAACATACTTCTAAAAATGTATGACTACTCCTGTCTGTAGTGAGACAATTGATAAAGAATGAACACAAAATCTGAAATTAGAACCAGTTTAACACAAAACCCACAGAATTTAGCTTTGTCCTTTTATGTAAGTTGAAAGTAAAACCCAAACTCAATTAAGCCATTCCTTTGAAAGATCTATTCTTTCTGTGTTTGGATGAGGTAATTTATTTTTCTGCCTTGGGAACATGTAAATCATAATACTATAAAGGTCCTCACAAGCACAAAGAGCATGTGATCATGTTAGGAATACATCTGCCTTTCTTATTAATATTAAATGTGAGCAGTTTCATACTACTGATCACATTGATCAATAATGAATGCAGTGTTATTGAGGATGACTAAGCTTATTTCTTTTAATATGATTCTTAAGTCACTTTTAAGAACTTGAATTCTTCATGAAATTTGACAACATGAATTCTTCATGAAATATACCCTTGCATACAATTTAGCAAGCTCACCAATGAATTCAGGACATTCACAAAGACAGTTTTTTAGTCTTATGTTTAACCAGTTCTGATATTAAAATCTTCAAAAAAATCAAAGTTGTCTTTCATACTTATATCCATTCTGTGTCTTATTAATATATAAGAAAAGGAAATAGAAATAACAGAATCATAAAACTTGTGGTCTGTCAATATTGTAATATGCCTATTGTTAGTGAGGATCTTTTTCATTTGCAGAACTTCTATCCAATATTCTCTCTAAATTATTTTTTTTATCTTCATGAGAAAATAGACAACACTATTATATTTAGTCTTTTTTTCTTCAAATGGTTCCCTGATGTTTGTAGACTATGTACTGAAAGGAAATTAATATGTATGTATGTACTAGCCCTATCTTGAAGACATAACAGCTGAGAGAGTTGGGCTGGAGAGATGGCTTAGCAGTTTAGGTGTTTGCCTACAAAGCCAAGCGACCTAGGTTTAATTCCCCTGGACCCATGGAAACCAAATGCACAAGGTGGTATATGTGTCTGGAGTTTGTTTGTAGTGGCTGAAGACCCTGGAATACCCATTATCTCTCCTTGAACATAAATAAATATTTTTCAAATGTTGAAAGAATTACTTTATTGAGAATTGTTGATCTCAATTAAACTTCTATTGAAAATAAAATTTAAGGTAATTTACAAATGTATTTGCCCAGTAGTATAGCATCTGTTGAATATTAAAATGTATTGCTAAAATCTTAGGCATGGACAACAAAACACATAGCACCAATTTCCATTACAATATGAAGAATTCCAGCCTGCACACATATCTGATGCCAAGAGTTTTAGATTGCTTATATTAATAAGTCCAAAATTACCCCAAATAAAATCAGTATTTAAAAGTAAAGAAAAAATATCCAAAAATCAAGCAGGATTTTTATGGTTAGTTAAAATACTCGTTGTTTGAAATAAGAAAAATAGAGAAGTGAAAACAAATCAGCAAAACAATTCTAGGCATTATGCATGGTAAACAAATCACAAAAGAGGAAAGGCAATTTGTTCATAGAAATAAATAATACAAATATCCTACTAAAATAATACAATACCAAAGAAAACAAAGCTGTGATACCTTTGCATTCCAGTTATTAAAGATTTGTAAAGAATCCCAACACAAAGATACATGTTTATTAAGTGACAATGGAGTTGAAACATTCACATTCTCAGGTGATAATACTGATTACCAATAAACTCATGGTGATTGGAAACATGTATATTTAAAAAGAAAGAATGTTAGCAAAACAGTTGCATTTATCTCTGCTTCCTGACGATGGAGACTGCATGACCATCCACCTCCTACTCTCATATCAACTTATTCTCTCAAATTATGAGCCAAAATAAACACTTCTTTCCTTAAATTGCTTTTTCTGTATATTTTGTCATGGTTATAAGTTAACAGTTGGTAAAAGAAAGTTTGCATCTGTGGACTCACCTTGCTGTTTATTTTATATTGGTGAAGCAGGAAAGTATGTTTATTATCTCAGACCATTTTCTCTGGAATTTAGCATTGATTTGGCATTGAACTTCACCCGTGCCATTTCAAATATTTTGAGAAAGATTCTTATTGTATATGATCAGCAATTTGGTAACATTCTGAACATAGATAACATATCTACATCACATGTGAGTATAAGGAGTTTAGTTAATAATTATAAGAATCCTAGAACAGTGTTTGATGTTCCTCTTTATTACAAATTGATTATTGATTATAAAGTATTCAAAAGTATAATATTATAATTGCTGCAATGAATACTGTAATTTTTCTAGTGGCTGCAAAGCACCCAGAAAATGTTCATCAATGGAAAGAACAACAGAAAACCATAAGCGCAACCATTTATTCATGTCACAAAGTGATACTATTCAATATGAATATTATAGAGAATAATATTCAACATGAATATTATGGGAAACAGTGCTGGCAATGATTGTATGCCACAAACTGGAGAAGATAATCAAGCTTCAGTCTTGTTTTGAGGGCTGCCAACAGTTCAAATTCACCTTAGCCTGGGGAAACTGAGGAAATGCTAATCATGGCCAGGATGAGCAACCCCATGAAATGGAATGATATTTACCTTTTTATTGCTTTGCTGGAGTTTGGGATAGTGTGCATTCTATTTTAAGTGGCTGAAGAGATATTTCATGAGTAAATTAAAAATGTGTTCTGTAGCATTTTCACACAGGCAAAAAGGGAGAAGTTCAGGAAAATAGAGTTACTAGTAAGGGGCTATGTAAACATTTATGAGATATAGCATCTCACAAGCATAATAGCTAGAGAGAAACTAGTTTTCATATGCATGTATGCAGCACACTACTGCATGCAGAGTGTACAAAAGTAGTCTTTACATTACTTCCCAGATGCAATGAGTATCTCTAACCAAAAATGTATATTCCAGGGCTAATAAGTAGAATTAGAAAGAAGTCAAATCTCCAACTAGAGGTTATTACCAACGTTTCTATTATGCTCAAATCCACTGTTTAAATATATATGTTTTCAAGGTAAAACCAGTACATCCTTAGTAGTATATCATAGTGAGAGTGAGCTCTAATTTTTGAAATAATGAATAATTATTATTCATAAATATAGGTTGCTGGCTGAGGAGATTACTCAGTTGTTAAATGGCCTTGTAATCATGAGGACCATCATTTACCTAGATCCCACCTATAAAAGTTGGGCATAGTGGCACATATTTGTTATCCAAGCCCTAGGGAGCCAGAGACATGTAGATTTCTAGAGAATACTGGCTAACTAGCCTAGCCTAATTGGAAACTTCCAGGCCAATAGGGTATCCAAATGCAAAAAAATAAAATATTGATGGCAAACCAGAAGCACATCACATAAGGTTGTTCACAAGAATGAACAAACATGTCTGTAGACACGTACACACACACACACACACACACAAAATGTGGACTGATTAAAGTGTTGAAAGGTACTATCATATATTGGTATAAATAATACATAAGAGTCAGCAAAGCCCCAAAGCCTCTCAACGTAGGAAGTGTTCCACACTTCAACCATGCATAATTTAAAGTTATTTGTCTATAGATAGGATTCAAACTATCCTGAAATAAGTAGGAGATTTGATTCCTGAAACTGAAATGTTGAAATTTCTTCAAGTGAAATTTACAAAGAAAGTATTTGTAAATGTTATTACAGAACATATTAGAGTAAGGGATACTACAGAGTAAAGCACACCAAGCTTATGAAACAGTTTTCCTGATAGGTTTTTATTTATTATTTTATTTATTTTTATTTAGAAAGAGAGGGAGAAAGAGAGAGACAGAGGGCGAGAGAGAAATGGTATGCCAGACTTCAGCCACTGCAATCAAACTCCAGACACTTGTGCAATATACTGCACATGCGCTACCTTACACTTGCCTCACCTTTGTGTGTCTTTGTGTGTATTTTAGGCTAATTTGGGATCTGGAGAGGAGAACATGTGTCCTTGGGCTTTGCAGGCAAGCACCTTGACCACTAAGAGATCTCTCCAGCCCTCACAATGGATTTTTCTATTTGTGCTGTAAGTATATCAGTTGCTTTGTAATATACGTACACCAATTCCTATATGTAACAGAATTTTGTCTCTTGTGTTATTCATTACAACCTAATTGTGAGCTACATCTATTTCCACAAATATCACTGAATCCAGTTATGCTACCAAGTTGTGGGATAAATTCCATCTTCTACCTACCAGTAACACAGCCAACAATAACCGAAATAGCCAAACATCACCACAGTAGCATAGACAAATTCCGGTTTTCAGCTTTATCTTATATTTGATTTCATATCACTAGCTAGAATGTATTGGCTGACTACTCATGTATCAATTTTATATCATACTACTCATCACATATGCAAAATAACAGTTTTAATGTAACAGAACAATTAAGGTTCATTTGGGTTATAGGACACATAGAACTTTGGGGAGATTTTTGGTAACTATGGAAAAAATGACTGGGGCATTGGGAAATAACATGGGAAAGGCTAAGATGCTCTCTAGATTAATGGGTCTAAAACTCACAATATTCTTTGTGAGTGTTTGTGTGTGTGTGTGCACCTGTGACTATGCACTTGTATGTGCCTGTTTTGTGCCCTATCTGCTCACCTGTGAAGAGTGCAGTTTCTTGGAGTGGCCTGAGTACACTTTACATGTCCTGGTCCGTTGCTTTCCCATATGCTCGTATTTGAGCCTGAGTTTCTTATTGATATCAGTGCTTGCCATTTTTGGGGAGTCCCAGCAATTCTGATCTCCGATTCCTATGTTAATGGGGTTGAAGACATGCTCAAATTTATGCAGGCCTTGGGGGTTAAATTTAAGCTATTTTAGGCCCCTTTAGAACCTCATGTTTGCATAGGAAGTGCTCTTAACCACTGAACCATCTATCTAGCCCCCATCAAACAATTACTTATTTTATTTCATTTCATTTTGGTTTTGGAGACAAGATCGCCCCATATAGCCTGGGCTAAACCATAACTCAGTATGTGGCCCTTGATCTGACAGCAATCATCCTGCCTCCATCACTCAAGGTATCCCCATGTCCAGCTCTGACCTAACTTTGAAGTAGCTTCAGTTCTCCCATGTATTACTTGTGAATGGATTTATTTGACACTTATTACAGAGCATGGCAGGCAACACAGTCAGCAATACCCTTTCACAACATACTGAAATTTGCTACCATCTGTGCAGTTTAGAAACAGATGGCTAAAATTTCCTTTTTTTTTCCTCTTTTTAACCTGGCTTTAAGGGAGGCACAAAAAATACTCATTTCACAAATTGGGACATGGAGTTATATTTAACCTATTTTAGTCAGTATAGGCCCTGAAACAACTGCTTTTTTATAAATAATTGCAGTATCTTTAAATACAATCATTTATTGAAATGTCCATATGTGTTGTGTTTCTTGAATTAACTTTATTCATAAAGTTGAGAAACATATCTATGAGTAAAATATGCTAAATGAAAAAAATTGTATTGGAATACTTATTACATTCTGTTAAAATGCTATCCTACCTGTTTACAAATGTGATTTACTTTTATTAAATATTATTAACACCAACAGAATAAAAATGGGCATTTGGGAATTGTTGCATTTACCACTTGGTTCTTTATTTCAAGCAATTTTCTGCTGGATCTTGGAGACTTAGACTCCCCAATGTAATGATGATATAGAACAAGATTCCATCTGTCCTACTTATCAACATTTTTGCTTGCATTGAGAACAATTTTGGACTCAAGAAAAATTCATGTACTACAATCACATTCCAGAAATGGCAAATACCATGTCTTATACTTTCTGATGAGTTTGAATTTCAACAAAATTTGTTAGAATGTTAAGGATATGGCACCAGTATAACAGAAAGTGCCAGATCCACTCCCACCTGACTTTTCAGCCAGTGCAAAATAGAAGCAAAGGGATGGGGAAAGAATAACATGAAAGAATTTCCCCTGAAGACAGACTATCCCCATCTTATGCACTATAACATTTGATGGACTACAATACCCACCAAGATACATACTTCATTTCTGTTCATTTACACCCATATTTCTAGTTTATCTATGTGAACTTGAGTCTGGCTTGAAACCTGAAAGGAAGACAAGGCCAACCATGTTGGAAACAGAAGACTAAGTCTGGCATAAAAACATGGAAGAGCTTGAGCCAGATAGAGTGAAGTCCAGCTGGATGCAAAGAGGAATTGGCATGAAATAGTAGTGGGATAAGTTCCCAGAGCAGTGATGGGACTAACCAGAAGGGAGGAGAACAGTAGCCACATGGCTGGGAAGAGAGCCAGGCATTCAGGATTCCCATATATAAAAATCAGCCCAAATCCCTAGTGGTCCAGATATGAGAAGTTTTGTTTTTATACTCTGAAAAGGCACTACATTTGGTATTTAACTGAGAGCCAACAGAAGGGTTTTGCCAGAAACCATGGTCTAAATCAGTCAAAAATTCACAATGAAAATTTTGTTAAAAGAAAAATACAAGCACAATTTCAGTCATGTATAATTTTGTGAATACCTGGATTTGAGGGAATCATGCTGGCAAACATGATAACAGCATCAACTTGTTATGATGGGTAGAGGATTCAAATACAGATAATTTTTATCCAAATGTGATATTATTATACTGTAGATGTGACCTTAGAAATTCAATGCAGATAAAACTAATGCTCTTAAAGAAAATATTATACATAATCCTTACACTTATATCTATAGTAGGACAAGGGTAGATTTTTGCACATTTATATGTTTGGTGTGTATGCATGTTCATATGTGTGGGTATATACATGCATTTAGTTGAGCACGCACAGGTATGCATATTCTTGTAGGTACCAGCAGTTGCCATCAAGTATCTTCCTTGATCACTCTCAACCTTAGGTATTGAAATGGTCTTTCACTTGAACCTAGAGCTCACCAGTTTGGCTTGTCTAAAAAGCCAGAAAGCCACAGAGCTTCTCCTTTCTCTACCTCGTAGGTCCTGAGGTTACTGGTGGGATACCACACCTGCCCAGAATTTGTGTGTGTGTTGGGATCTAAACTTAGGTCCTCAGGATCTTTTGGGTAGCACTTTACCAACTGAGCTATCTCCTCAGTCCATGACCAACTCATAATGTAATGTATGAAGTGAATCTCATACTCACCTATATTTTTTCTACTTGTTGATGAAATTTCTCTAGTGGATTCTCTTCAAAAGTATCTCTACATGTTCATGTTCCCCCTTATATTAAAGTAAATCATCTCACTCCGTTAAGCCATCAACAGGAGTTTTACATGTCTATAATTTGCTAGGTGTGGCTCATCCCCAAAACAAGAGCATGACATGGACAATCCTTTACAGGACTGACAGCTGAAAGCAGTCAGTAACAAATACTTTCCACTTTTGTGCCACTTCTTTCCTTGAGCTAGCTAGGTGGTCAAAACAAAGAACAGCTCAACCTCTTAGTGGCTTGATCCACTTCTGAAAGCAGCCCCAACATGGTTCACATGAACTTTTCTTCCCAGAGGAACCTTGGTAGAAGAAACTTAATTTCCTTCCAAATGCAGCCATTCCTCATCATCTCCCTGTTTCCATTATCTGATGCCCAATAAGCACCTCTGCTGTCTGGGTGGCATGTATACAAAAGGCAAGACCCACAATCTCATCTCTGAGGATACTTAGCCTCAGATCACCAGGATCTTCTTAGGCCAAGGCTAATAAACTTGTCCATTTAACCCTTGAAGAAGAATCTAAATTGAGTTATCTGTATTGTGTTATAGCAGCTTTCTCTATTTCTAGTTATTATCACTTATCTAAACTAGAAAGTAACTCTCATTTCTGTCCTTGATCCTTTGGCACAAAAGGCTCAAAGCCATAAGGCAACTTTAAAAATTTGTAATTCAGTAAATATCTTGTAACCCAGATGGAAGGATCCCACAGGAGGCAATCAAAGGTTTTAAATTAATACTACCCACAGTAGCAAGGACTAAAAGTAAACTGCAAATCTGTCTGTTACTCTATCCTTTCCAATGGTCATTTCATTGCATTTTTCTTACAGTTTTGTGTTCTGCATGGTTTCTTCAAACACCTAATATAACATACTACCTAACATATTCCATTCTATTAGCATATTGTCTCGGTTTGATAATTTGAGTCAGGTTTAATCATCATTCCTCCAGCAACACCTATGTCTTTATTGTTCAGTGGGTAGTGGTGGTTCAGCATTGTTTTCATTTTTAAAGCCATCTTTCCCAAGACAGCTGAGTTTACCTGTGTAGTACTTTAAATGTATTTCCCTTGCTGCTGTATAGAATTCCATCATGTATGTATACCACAGCTTAGTTATCCATTCATGTAATGATGGACATCTTGGTTGATTCCAACACATAGCTATTATGAATAGAACAGCTATAAACATGGTTGAGAAAAATCTCTCTAAACTGAGGCATGGAGCTTTTAGGGTACATGCCCAGTAAGGGATTAATTGGGTCTATTGGTAACTCTGTAGTCAACCATTTTTAGGTTTCTCCATATTGATTTCCAAAGTGGTTGTACCATCTTAAATTCCTACCAACAGTGAGGATGAGGGTTACTATTTCTTCACATCCTCACCAGCATTTATTTTCATTTGTTTTTTTAATGTTTTCTATTCTTATTGGGGTAAGGGAGAATCTCATAGTTGTTTTAATTTGCATTTCCTTGATGATTAGGGATGATAAACCTTTTCTTAAGTGTGTGTTTGGTATTTGTATTTCTTCTTCTGAGAACTGCCTGTGTAGTTTTTTGCCCCATTTTGTGAGTTGGTTGACTTTTTATTGTTTAGGCTTTTGAGTTCTTTGTAGATTCTAGAGATTATACCTCTTTCCATTGTATATTCAGCAAATATTTTGTTCCATTCTGAAGGTAATATATTGGCTTTGCTTATTTTATGTTTGTCTATGAAGAAACTTTTCAGCTTCATGTGATCCCATTGATTAAGTGATTGTTTAAGATTCTGTGCTACAGAGGTTTTGTTCAGAAAGTCTATTCCCATTCCTATATCATGGAAAGTTCTTCCTATATTTTTTTTCTAGTAGTAACTGAGTTTATGGTCTTATTTTAAGGTCTTTGATCCATTTAGGCTTGATTGTTGTGCATGGAAAGATATGTGGATCAAATTTCATTTCCTGCATATGGTTATACAGTCTGTCCTGCACCATTTGTTGAAGATGTTGTATTTTTTTCCAGTCTATATTGTTAGGGTCTTTTTCAAATATCAAGTAACTGTAATTACTTGACCTAAATTTGGGTCCTCAATTCTATTTCATTGGCCCATACTACTGTTTTTTTTTTTTTTAAAAAAAAAACATTTTATTTATTTATTTATTTATTTATTTGAGAGCGACAGACACAGAGAGAAAGACAGATAGAGGGAGAGAGAGAGAGAATGGGCGTGCCAGGGCTTCCAGCCTCTGCAAAGGAACTCCAGATGCATGTGCCCCCTTGTGCATCTGGCTAACATGGGACCTGGGGAACCAAGCCTCAAACCGGGGTCCTTAGGCTTCACAGGCAAGCACTTAACCGCTAAGCCATCTCTCCAGCACAACCATACTCCTGTTTCTATGTCAGTACCATGCTGTTTTTATTACTATGGTTTTATAATATAGCTTTAGATCAGGTATGGTGATTCCTCCAGAGGCGTTTCTTTTGCTAAGGATATGCTTGGATATCTGAGGCCCTCTGCCTTTCCATGTGAATTCTGAGATCATTTTTTCTATCTCTATGAAGAACAATATTGGGCTTTTGATTGGTATGGCATTAAATCTGTATATTGCCTTTGGTAGTATTGCCATTTTCACAATGTTAATGTTAACTGTGTTAATGCTAATTCTGCCTATCCAAGAGCATGGGAAGTCTTTCCATTTTTATCAAGTCCTCTTCAACTTCTTCTTTCAGTGCTTTTATGTTTCATTGCATAGATATTTCATTTCCTTGGTTAATGTTATTCCAAGGTATTTTAATTTTTTTTTATGTTGCTATTGAAAATGGGGCACTTTCATTTATTTCTTTGTCTGTATCTTTGTCATTTGCAATGAAATTTGAAGAAAAATGATCAAACTTGAACAGATCATTCTCAGTGAACACACCCAATCACAGAAATATAATCGCCACAGTCTCACTCATCTACAGCTCCTAACCTGAATCTACCCAAGATACTGATATCCCTAGCAAGGTATCTCAAGGACCAGACAATAGTATTGGTAGAAAGGGAAGGGAGGATAAGGGAGGGGGTGGGGTCACAAAACTGTACCAAAACAGCAATGGTACCATAAAATTCTATGTCCTAAAAGATAGACAAAATGGTTGAACCTTCACCAGGCCCCTAGAAGGAACATCTGAATCACAAGGTCCTGGAGAGGGTACAATGAAGACTGCCCTTAATCTTCTCCTATTTCTTTCTTTCTCTCTCTCTCTCTTTCTCTTTCTCTCTCTCTCCATCCCTACCTCTCTCTCTCTCTCTCATGTACACACACACTCTTTTCTCTCTTCTCTCTATCACTTTCATATTACTTATCTTTTTCTTTCTTCTCTTCTTGGGTTCTAATCTGTAACTTCTAATACCAGCATGTGGTTATCATCTACAATGAGCTCTTGATCAGAAAGACCTACAAGTTTTCCCAAAAACAAGACAGATTTCTGTCACAGTACTTGATGCCCAACCAATAATTCATGGTAAGAGCCTACTGCTGAAGACACCATATGCTGTAGGCATGTATAATGGAGTGACATGGCTGGAAGCTGGAAGAGAGTCAGTCCCCAGACAGTGTATCTAGTGCCAGAAAGTGCTACATGAGCAACTCTGGGAAAATGACCAATATCTGTCCAAGCAACTCAGGGTTTAACTTACTTAGCTGCAAATAACCTGTCATGATGCTCACACAAGTGCAATATTGGTACACACACATGGTGGGAAACCAACTGCTCTTGATTTGGCTAACTAATCTGCTCAGTGGAATAGAACCTATAATTGGAGCTGGGAAACAAGTCAGAACCATATCCAAAAATGAGCCCACTCTCCATTATCAAGCTCTCACCAATCGTGCGCTACAAGAGAGCCCACACCTATTAAATTCTCTCTAAACAAAAATGTTATCCCATTTATCTTGTGTTAACTTTATTCACTGCTGGAAAATTTGTTTATTTTTTTCAGATAGACGTAGATCCTATGGAGAGAACCACCCCATCATAGCTCCAAAGGGCTGAAACTAAAAATAATTGGGGAAACAAATAAGAGTGCTGTTTTCTTCATGAAACTTGTCCCAGCACAATGATGAAGGAGATAGACACAGAGATCAACTCATACCAAAGCAGATATCCATAGACACAGAGACTCCCAAGACCTCACCACTGAAGCAGACTTAAAATGAACCCAACATGGCTCAGGGAAATTTGTGGAAGAGGGGGCAGAGAGAATGTCAGAAGCACATATTGTATCATAATACACAGTGTCATTGCCTCCTACTCATAACTGATGTCTAACTCTGCAATGCATGACCCATATTCCCCACCCAGCAATGCACGACTAGTATTTCCCAACTAAGAGGGTCCCTGCAGAGTGGGGAGGACAGGGAGGAGGCTAACAATGGTACCAACTTCACTATACTCACTGAGTACAAAACTAATAAAAAGAAAGAAGAAAAAATAAATGTATGTCCCTCATAGACTCAGATATCTTATTAAAAATTGTGACTTGTAGTCCCAGCCACAAAAAGGCACCACTGGAGGTGGATCCTGGAGTCCAGCCCTATGGTGTCAACATGGGGGGAGAGGGAGATCTGGATCCAAGCCCAAAGGCATAAGATAGCAATTGACCTCTGAGGGGTCCCACTTACTACTGGATTTTATGCATGGTACTTTAAAAAAAAAATAAATCCCTTCTTCTCATAAATCCTGTCTGGTTGAATATTCATTTCAGCAATATAGAAGCTGACTACTACACCCTAGAAGTATCTTCTGCTATGCAGTTTGGCACCAAGGTATTTTACTAAGAAATGAGTAGAAAGGAAGAGCGTAGAAAGAAAATCAAGTTGTGAACCTGGCCAATGGAAGTTTTAACCCGTTGGGAAACTTGGAAGCTAGAATGGTCCTTCATCATTTTTCTTCACTCTACAGGGATGTCTAAAGCTTCACATATCTGTATATGATCAGTCAATGGGTGTGGGTTGTCCATAAAGAAGTTAGATTGGGTAACTTCATGCAGTACATGATACCCTGAAGGGGTGAGGTTTTAGTCTGCTTAATGGCTCCTTCCACAGTACATGGTAGAATGTCCTCTACTGAAAGAAAATCTATCTGGTACATCATTGTCTTTATAACAACTGTAGTTGTGGAAGTTGCCTTCAATTCCATATAACTCAGGATTGCTGATCATTTGGCTTAATTTTGGTATACTATCTGATGACTTTTATGTGTTCTTAAATGATTATATTCCCAAGTGGTATCCATAAGATTTTTGAATCTTCCGAGTATCATCTACATGTAAATAACAACTTAGGGCTGGAGAGATGGCTTAGCGGTTAAGCACTTGCCTGTGAAGCCTAAGGACCCTGGTTGGAGGCTCAATTCTCCAGGACCCACGTTAGCCAGATGCACAAGGGGACACATGTGTCTGGAGTTCATTTGCAGTGGCTGGAAGCCCTGGCGTGTCCATTCTCTCTCTCTCTCCCTCTCTCTCTCTCTCTTTCTGTCTGTCTCTTCCTCTCTGTCTGTCGCTGTCAAATATATAAATAAAAATAAAGAAAAATTTGAATAACAACTTAATAACTTGTTTGTCTAATCATACTTCCTATTGGATAAAAGGGACACAGATAGCCCACTGACTGCTCTTATTACTAATGAATTAATAAACTCTATTTCTTGATGTCCTTTAAAAGTATTCAGCTGTGAGATACCTGGTCTTCTTTACCCACTGTTGTATTGAATTGTAGATGTCATTTATCTATTACTTTTGAGAAAATAATTAGTTGTTAACTACAGATGTTATAAGCAATTTCTCTCAATATGTCAAAAAACTTCTCTTCAGTTTGTTGATGGTTTTGAAAATGTTTGATTCTAATATGGAACAGTTCATCAATGTCTGATTATAAGATCTCCCTTATATCCTACCCTAAAGCCATAAAGCTAGCTCCTTATTGTTTTTATTTATTTATTTATTTATTTTGCTTATTTTATGTGACTTTTCATTTAGAGTCTGGATTTCTATATGTTCCCAAATGTGACAATTCTGTGTACCCAAAGGGAATAAGTTTTATTTCAGTTGTCTAATAAACAAGTATATACTTAGTCATAATGTTATAGCTTTTAAATCTCTATTCTTATTTACTCATTTTATAATTCAAACTGCATTTTATCTGATGCTAAACTAATTGAATGTGAAATGGCATATTTAATGACTGAATAGATTAGTATAGCTGCTCTGGATTTTTATGGCTTGAATTGTGCACACTATTATGTCTTTAGAGGGTATAACTGTAACACCTGCTTTGGGCGGCAATATAAAGTCATATGAGAAAACTTAAAGAACATTTTCAATACAGTTTAAAACAAAAAATCTTAGTAAATGCTATCAGTCATAATATGATCCTATGTGGGGTAAGTAATTTATATCATTGTCTTTATTCTAGGTGAATCATAAATGTAAGTTGATGTTTCCAACCAGTTTGTAAAGTTAGACCTGATTAAGTGTACAACTCACACAAATATTGTAACATCATTTTCTCTTTTCCTATCTATATTTTATATTCACTCTCTCTCCCAAAATGTACCAATACACAGAAACACAGACACACACACACACACACACACACACACACACACACCTTTCAGATAGTAAAATGATTTTTTTATGGTTTCAAAGTAAATAAAGTCTAGAATATAATTCAGAACAATCTGATGGACACAACAGTACTTTTGACAATATTAAAACGAGAGGTCTCTGTTGGAAAGTATGCTAACAAAAAAATCTCACTTATCTTACTGAATTGAAACTCTAGTGTAATCCTTGTCAAGGAAATGAGGGCTTGTAATGAAAATAAGTTTCCAGACAAGAGTGGCCATAAGAAACATAGGAGGAGATGGACAGACAGGTTCCAATAAGATACTGTCACCTACTATCCACTGACCCAATCAATTTCATGCATTATTTCCTGACCCAGTCAATGTGTCACTTCAGAATAAAATATTAAAGATCTCAAAAACTTTAAATATAATATTTCAAAGGCTTTATCTCTCTATGTCAGAAGAACTTAGTTGAAACCTTTGGATTGGGGTCCAAAATCTTCATTGTATGGCCCTTAGGAATCATATTTAAGAATTGCTAACAAAAGAATGGAGAAAGAACTGCAGCAGTATGTTTTTCTTTCTATTCTTTAATCCAGACATGTGGACATTCATTTGCTTTTCCACAAATAAATATTTATGGATTTCTTCCTCTACAACGTGTTTCATCTTGGCATTATCATGGAGCTCTCTGAGGAATGACAGGAAGAAGTAACTTACGCAATGGTGTGACAACCCATATGGCAGCTCTGCGCCCCATGGGGTATGTGAGCAGCTAGAAGATATTTTCAATAGGTGTTGTTAAGAAGTTTGACAGTTAGTAGAGAGAATTAAAGCCAAAACACCCTCAACATTGCTTTGCTGTTAGAATATGTTACCAGCTTAAACAGTAACCCCAGCATACAAATCTTAATGTCTCCCATAGGTGCCTACTAAAGTGACGTGGTTAAACTTTTTCAAGACAATTTCTAGAGAATAGCTCTGTGATTTTTTTTTTTTTCAGGTAACCTCCCCCATCAACTTATGTGTTCTGAATGGTAGGTCCCAGATAGTAGCAATTTAGGAATTGGAATCTCCTGGAGGTATTGTATTGTTGGAGTCACTTGTGAGTGTCATGGAAAGCTTCCCCTGCCAGTGTTTGGCACACTTTTCTGGGGCGATTGTCCATCTGATGTTGGCCAGGAGGTGATGTTCACCCTTTGCTCATGCTATCATTTTCCCCTGTCATCATGGAGCTTCCCTTCAAGTTTGTAAGCCAAAATAAACCCTTTCCTCCCACAAGCTGCATTTGCTTTTCTGCCAATAATACAAAGCTAGCTGCAGCAATTCTATTGCTACGGAGAGGTGGGATTGTAACTGCTAGAAACCTGGCAGTGTGGCATTTGGCCTTTTAGGACTGATTTGAGGGAGCAAGGTAGACAAATGTGAAATCTTGGTCTAACAGACACCTTGCAGCGCTGTAAGTTCAGCTTGATGGACCAGTCTTGTCAGAGTTTAAAGACCTGAATGCAGTAAGATCTATGGACTGTGAGGTTTAGCTTATAAAGGGAAGAAAGTGTTTTGTCTGCACTTGGCTAAAGACAATTTGTGTGAGAACCTTACTGTTATACTTGTGTCCTGAGAACTTGTGCAGGGTTGCATTGTGGAGAAATGTACTAGTGTGAGCAGAAGGATATGGCACAGAAAGGACTGAAAACGTTTTAGCTGAAACTGCTGCCCATTCAGCTGCGATTGTTTGAGAGTTTACAGCCATTGAAATTGGGCCAGCAGATCTGCATTGCAACATCAGGAAGACTGTGGATATTTTTGAAGAAAGGGGCCTGAACGCTGAAGAAGTTTGTTGTTCTTCAAAGTCAGCTTTATTCCTTCCTGGATTAACAAATTGGTAGCCTGCCTCATACCAAGGAGTGTAACATATGCAGAAAAGAGGGGGTCATTATATTTGCAACATGGTTTTGTTTGATGGAAGTGACAGTGGGCTGTGTGAAGCAGGCATGTTGGGTTACCTTCATGGAGACCTGGTGGAGCCATGAGGATGAATTGTGGGTTGCAGTGGAGATTCAATGGAGATGACAGGGATATGGAATGAATGCCAAGGAGATCCACTGGCACTGAATGAAGTTTTCCGGAGCGGTGAGTAGCCTAGCTGAAAGAATCGGAACTCCAGAGACTTGTCACTGCTTAGAGCTATCATACTTGGAACTACAGAGCTTGATGTTTGCCGTTTGTTTCAAATTTTGTATTGGTTCATGTTTTCTGCATTATGTCCAATACCATTTTCTGTAGTGTGAATGTTTATTCTGTGCCATTTTTTTTTTAAATTATGGCTCAGTATAAGACTTTGGAGCAGGCTGGAGAGATGGCTTAGTAGTAAAGGCATTTGTCTGGAAAGCTTAAGGACCCAGGTTTGATTCCCCAGTACCCACATAAGTCAGATGCAAAAGGTGAGGCATGCATCTGGAGTTCATTTAGAGTGTCTAGAGACCCTAGTGTGCCCATTCTCCCCTCTGTCTCTCTATATATCTCTCTCTCTCCCTCTCAGCTAAATAAATGTAAAAAATATTTTAAAAAAACATTGAAAGACTGGAGAGATGAATTAGCAGCTAATGCAGTTGACTGAAAAGCCAAAGGACCCAGGTGTGACTCCCTAGGACCCACGTGAGCCAGACACAGGAGGTGGAGAATGTGTCTGGAGTTTGTTTCTGCACTGAAGTTCATGGCACACCAATTCCCTGCCCTCCCCCACCCCAGCCTCTTTAAATCTCTCTCAAATAAATAAGTAAAAGTGTATTAACAATTTTTAAAAAGGACCTTGGACTATGGGGATGTTTTAACACCATTGGAATTGATAAAAATTATGGTGACTTTAAAAGTTTGAATTCATTGCATTTTACATCATGGATTGTTATCAGTTTATGGGGTCCAGGGGAAGAATGTGATGGTTTGACTCAGGTGTCCCCCATAAACTTATGTATTCTGAATGCTAGGTACCCAGCTGTTGGCAATTTGGCCATTGGATCCCCCGGGAAGTCATATATTGTTTGGTGTGGGCTTATGGGTGTTATAGCCAACTCCCCATTGCCAGTGTTTGGCACAATCTTCTGTTGCTGTTGACCACCTTATGTTAGCCCAGAGGTGATTTCCACTATCTGTTCATGCCCTATCTTTAAGGACTGTCATCTTGAGTCTATAAGCCAATATAAACCCTCTTTTACTGTTTTCCTGTAAGGTGTTCTTGGTTATGCTTTATGCCAGCAACGTGAAGCTGACTGCAACAAGCTGTCATCTAAGTTCTCATTTCAGAGCCACTTTGTTGGCTATATCTTTCAAAATACATGTTGGATATTTCTTTTTTGAAAAGCATGTATATGTAGAATTCAGTAATACAGCAATCGTAGCCATCCCCTTGAACACTTTGTGTCTAGACTTAGCCTATAGTTCTTTAGGCTCTGTTCTGGGTACTCCTTCAAATTATAGTAGCCCATAGTCTATCATCTGTTGTGAGATATCAAAATAATCCCAGAAACTCTCTCTTGTAATAGGGACATATATACATATGCAAACAAGGCCCCATAAACATAAACTTTAGTTCACCAACATAGTTAATTAGTTGGGTCTTGAGTTATATACGCTATCAACCAATAATTAACAAGTACACTAATATTTTCCAGTTAAAATTCAAACAAAATAAAATGTAATGGTAAGTGTCACTGAATAACAGTTTTATGTCTGCTTCAGGTTGGAGAAAAAGCAAGAGTAAATTAATGTTTGAAAAGAATTCTTTCTTTGGAATTGCATGGATAATCCTTTTAATTATGAGACATGAAGACAAGAGAGTAAAACAGAAGTAATATAATTTATAATGTTGGTTTTATTATTCAATTGTTATTTAAACTAAAATTTTTAAAGCTCAGCTGGAGAGATGGTTAAGGTGTTTGCCTACAAAGCCAAAGGACCTTGGTACAATTCCCAGCACTCACATAAGCCAGATGCACAAAACAGCACATGTGTCTGGAATTTATTTACAATGGCTGGAGGCCCTGGCATAACCATTCTCTCTCTCTCAAATAAATAAGTAAATAAAATATTTAAAACATTTTTAAAGCTCAAATTAATTTTTTTTACTCACATATTTGAAATTTTCTGATAATTCAATGAGAAAAACAATGATTAGTATATAATTGATATGTGCATACTAATAGTTTATATTTATTGGGTTTAATTAAAAATGTAATATTTACCAAAATGCTGCTAAATTTGATTTGGTATTTTTAGACAATCATGATATACAATGAGGAAGGTAAAAATAAATTTTTATTTCTTTTTGCTGCATATCTTGTTTCACTGAAATCATTATCTTCTGGGCTATAGGTGATAGGATTTCCTTTAATTTCCTTAGTTCCTTAAAAATATATTGCACATTTTAACTTTAAATACCTTTTTCATAATTAGCAAGAAATATTACTATATTTAGCTGGGAAAAATAATTTGATGTACAAAACTACTTAACTAACAGTAGTTATCACATGTTAATTAATTCGCAATAAAATATATAATGATCAATGATTGTATCATATATGGAAGTATGAATTTTTAAGATGACAACTTAAAATGAAAGATTTGCAAATTTGTTCAAAGATAGAGGTTATCAAGAAAATATCTGTGGTCTAAATTTGTATGAAATACAGTTTAAAAAAAGTTGAGCTTTAAAAAGTGGTATAAAATAGACCGAAAAAGATATGTCTAGACAGAAAAGACCATTTAATAAAGGAACCACAAATAGCTGCGTAAAAATGTTTATCACTACTAATAGGCAATAACTGTTACAAAAATATTTTTCCTTCTTATGACATACCAGAAATAATTATCAAATGTTACATGTTATATACTATGTGAGATACTGGATTCCAAAAATATAATTCCTAAATTTAGGGAGCCTTCACTCTACTGTGCTGGCTACTTGGCAGAGAAGGAACATTAAAAGAGATAATACAGTTTTTACTATAGATTCCCTCAAAGAGGATGTACATAATTCAAATCTATATTCATGAAGCCACTAAAACAGGCTTTCATGTAAAGTTGTGTTCAAAAGTGTACATTTTTGAGACTTCTTCAAAGAACTGCATAAAGAATTTTAATCTTAGCCAGATGTGGTGGGGCATGCCTTTAATTCCAGCATTCAGTAAGCAGAGGTAGGAAGATCGAAGTGAGTTCAAGGCCACCCTGAGACTACAGAGTGAATTCCAGGTCAGCCTGAACTAGAGTGAAACCCTACCTCAAAAAAAAAAAAAAATAATTTTAATCTTGAGTCCCATTCAGTCTACTGAATAAAATTTTTATTGTGTGAAAACTATATTTTCATTGTGCACATTGCCAGCGATCTGCTTTTCACATGAAATAAACTCATGTAACTCAAAATTAAGCCCTGACATACCTAGGAATAGACAGACTTACAAATAACGCTGTTACACAAGATTACCCTTCGTGAGAAAAGGTGACAATGCAGGCCCTTTACTTTTCTGACAACTATTAAACAAAATAAAGTTCTCCCAAATGAGAGGTGAACCCCAACAAAGTATGAAAAGAACATGGTATGCACTCTGATGCCTTTTTTCTGTGGCTGAATCTATACAGAAACAGTCTAAACATGGCTCCCATAAGCCCACTCCTTTGTTTCACATTCTGCAGATTTTGTTTTTTGATGAATCTATTATTTTTTTCTACCAGGAATATCCAAAGGTGTCACCTATGTACTCTTGTCAGTCACCTAATTCAGACTAACAGCAGTTGGCACCCATGGATGTGGTGCTCACTTGGCATTCTGTCTCCAGAGAACTTGAAATGAAACATAGGACAGTTTGGAGTTCGTGGAAAAGGAAAATAAATTAGAGGCTATGTTGAGAAAAGATTGAAGAAACTGGTAGGGTCAATAAGTTTGAATAATTGGGCTCAGCATGATACATTCAATCAAAACATAATATATTTGTCAGTACTACAAGAATGATTTGGTATGTTCATTCTTGTCCAACAGTTCTCATTAAGGAGGTAATACTAATGAAACAAAAACACAATCTGTAGAATTCCAAACACTTAGAAGTGTTTAACCATTATTTAATCATTTTCAACTATTTATTAAAATATAGCTGAGGGAAAAAATAAATATATAAATTTACATTCAGTGGAATACTAGTAATTTGTGCCAGGAAAAACCAAGAGCTAACAGATGAGCTGGGTATGTGGCACAGTAGATAAATGGATTGCCATGCAAGAAAGAGAACCTGAGTTTGGATCCCCAGCGCCCAGGTTAAGGCCACCTGGGCATGGTGGCCATCTGCAATCTAATCCCAAGAGAGACAGAGCCAAACAGGTTAGCTAAGATTAGTAGCATCAAGTGACAGACAGTAAGTAAAGACTATAAACAGAAGAATGATGCAGGAAGACATTCAACATCAACCTTGGCCCTCCGCATGTGTACTTGCACACACACACACACACACACACACACACACACACACAAATGTGCTCATGCATGCATGCAAACCACATACCCATATAAAAAAGAATTAACAGGCTTAGATATGAATGGATGCAAATACTTAATTTTCATAAGAAATACTCAATGTATTTCTGATCTTCAATGAGACCCTATAGTAAAATATATTCTAAATAGTAGAAATTGTTTTCTCACAATACTGTTTTAAACGGATTTCATCTTCTGTAACTGTATTATTAGCAGAAAGGTAAAATTGTATAATTTATCAAGTGCAGAATTATATTTACACATTTATATACAATATGGAATGACTAAATCTAGAAATTAAAAAATATATTAGTGCACATTGATGATTTTGTAAAAATATTTGGCATCCCCTTACTTTGCATTTTTCAGGGATAGAATACATTGCTAATAACTATGGACACCATCTTGTAAAGTAAACTTATGAATTGAATCCTCCTACATAAGGGAAAGGACACTTCTCTTCAGTAGTGTTAGAACAAGTGGATATCCACATGTAGACTAAAGCTAGACTCTTATATCACTATGCACCAAGTTACCTAGATGGATTTACACATTGCTTGTAACATCTGCGACTACTGCACTGAGAGGCATAAAATGTAGGAAAAATGCAAGAGGAGATTGGGAAGGACTATTTGGTTATACTCACAAAAGCAGAGATATCAGAAGGAAAAGCAGACAAGTGGAATTTCTTTGAATTATAAACCTTTCACACAACTATGAATATGTAAATATGTATCAATTTTATGCCTTTGTTAGTAATATACCATGTATATTTCTGTTAATTTTTTTATAAATAGATTTATATATTTATTTGAGACACAGAGTAAGTGAATCTTTGGTGCACCGTGGCCCCATTGATGCTGCAAATGAACTCCAGATGCCAATGCCAGTTGTGCATCAAGCTTTACATGGGTACCTGGCATTCAAACACAATTAGCAGTCTTTGCAAAAGAGTATTTTTAAACACTGAGGAATCACCATGATACTTTGAAACAGACTTTTAAGTAGAACTTTTAGTATTAAGATACAAGCAAAGAGAAGATATGGTTTATTTCCTCTCCCCAGAGCCATTTATTCAATATCTCAGTATTCCTTGATTGCCTCCCAAATATGCTCATCTTCAACAGTTGATAT
Organism: Jaculus jaculus; assembly: GCF_020740685.1. Lineage (NCBI taxonomy): Eukaryota > Metazoa > Chordata > Mammalia > Rodentia > Dipodidae > Jaculus > Jaculus jaculus. The sequence continues at coordinate 181,058,314 of NC_059103.1, read as the reverse complement.
ATGACATGCATCTTCAGAATTCCCTATTCTTTTTTAACCATTGTTATAGGAATATATCTAGTGGTAGTTATACATGTATGTAGTTCTCCAGTAAGTTTTCCCTTTATTCTGATACTATCTCCCATCATTCCCTTCTCTTACTGTGCTAAATAGTCAACTGCCTCCAAAGAATAGCAAAATGTCATGCAGCACATTGCATTTGCATTAGATATTTATAATATCCCTTCTCCCAAAAGGAGTTGGTTCTCTCAATGAAGATTAGTCTATGTATTCTGTTTATGGAGTTTAACCAAATTGCCTCATAAGTACCCAAGGAGCCAGGTAAAGAGTTGTGTGGAGAATTTATCACTTAAAACTATAAATATTAGTTCTATGCTAAAAGAGACCTAGTATCACTGTTGTCTGACATTCCTTTGCAGTGGCTAGAGGCCCTGACACTCCCTCTCATTCTCTCTTTCTTCTCTATGTCTCCCTCTGCTGGTAAGTAAATAAATATAAAAAAAATTAAATGTGGACTCTTAACTAAATAACTCTGTCCTTTTTTGCCTTGCATCCCCAGGAGGTAATATCCTTATTTCACAGGTGTTTTCTTGCTATCTTGACCTCTTCAGTAATAAAAAAAAAATTATCTAGAGAACGAGAACAAAGTTAACCCTGTTAATAATATTATGGACTCTTTCTCCTAAGATATAGTAAAGTTTAGATGTAAAAATCAAATGAGAAAACTACATTCATGATGAAAAATGTCATTATCAAATAAATCATAATTTACCTGGTATCCCTGGTAGACTCAATCGCTATAAAAATTATACTTCTTCAATTATTCAATTATTTTCAGAAAAAAGTCATTAAAATAAAAATCATGTGCTAATTAAAGGATTTTAAAGGAATAATTAACTAAGTAAAGACAAACAGATTTTATATTAAAACCACATTTTTACAGTACACATAAATGCAATTACTGTGGTCCTAGAAAATTAGTTTATTTTGCTTAAAATTTTACTTCTAGTCCTCTGATTACACTAGAATGCATTTTTCTAATCACTTTTGAGGCCTTGTGTACATACATATTGTATTGAAAATGTCAGGCATTATAAAAGAGTCAATTAGTTGTTTTCATGCTCAATATCATACTCTACCTGCTACTATCTATGCAATCAATGATTCCATTTACTTCTCATGCTCCAACTTACATCTTAAATGCATCATATGCTCAAGTTAGATTTGAAACCACTCATTCCCTAAACCTGCTATACCTTCCTCACCAGAGGGGCAAATGCATCTTCCATCTCTCCAAATTTTAAATGACTAACTTATTCCTTTCAGTATTTCTTGATTCATATAGTCCATCCTGGCTCCAATATGAATGTAATGGTCTCGTATTAAGACAGTTTCAGAGGGAATTTTCATCAGGATAGGAAAGGCATGGAAAGCTGGATGGAGCAGAAAGCCAGAGTCACATGTTCCCTTTGAGACCAGGAATAAGAGGGAAAACTGGAGTCGGAGAGATTATATCACTCAGTGTGCCCATCTTCAGAGACACACTTGCTCCAAGGCTCTACCTGTTAATGGTCTTACAGCCTTCCAGAACAGTGCCACCATCTGGGATTTTAGTGTCGAAACTTATAAACCTATGTGAAGCATTTTACATTCAAATCACCACACACAAAACACTTGTCTTCTCTAAGCCCAAGGAGGATTATATTAAATGTTTGGGGTTTTTTCTCAGTATCATCTAATGAGAAATATATTTGATATTGGTGCAAAATCTCAGAATTCAGTTTGCTGCTAACTTGATACTACATCATCTTCTTTCTCAACTTTGAGCAAATAATGAGAGGTGGAAACAGAGAGGGTTGAGAAACATAAATATCTAGGCAACCGTTAACACTGATTGGGTGCTCCAACTCCCCAAATGGAAAGCTACATTCTAGTTGTTTGTTTGTTTTAGCTCATTAATTAAACTTACATTTATTGAGATCAAATTTAACATTAGACATCATGGTAAAACATTTTAATGTTAGTTTAACAATGCCCAAAACAGACCTTGTTCTATTTCAGTGAGCTAGGTACAATAAGCTACTCAATTTGCACACAAGAATAGAGCTCATTTCTTTGAGTACCTGCATCCAGTATATTTTCCCACCTAGTTCCCACTTTCTTAAATAGAGAATGACTCATCCTTAATTATATGGTTACCAAACTTTCTAACTGGTGCTAAGCAACTGGACTTTCTCAGAATAAAAATAAAACCTAAAGGAAAAGCTAATATTATTAGCATAATCATTGCATAGTCATGAGTTTCTAAACCTTTATGTGGTAGTTTCTCTTGTAAGTGGTACATTGTTTATGGACAGGAAAATTTCTTCTTCATTTTGCATTGTGTATGCTGTGCATGTAATTGGTAATCAATATGAATTCACTTGGTTTAATTTTATTATTTACCCACAACACATCTCTGTGAAATGCTGTGTCTACTATTTTACTGAGCAAGAATTTTTGTTTCAAATTTGGGCCATCCATCTAAAACTTCTGTGGGAAGACAGATAAGCCATTTATTTTTTGTGAATTGATATTCTTCCTAGGTTGCTATTTCTAGTATCTGATAATAATAATCAAATGTTACACACATTTGTTATAGTAGTTATTACTTCAACAAATAATTATCTTTTCCTTACTTTGTGAGAGAAAAAGACTTCTCTAGACTAAGTGTGTAAAGGGTTAAAGTTAGTTTGGATGTTCCATAAATTTTCATTTTGGTGGGAATGCTTAAATGTACCTGCAAATGAGCAAGATAATTTCATGTAATAGGAAAGAGTGAGAAAATAGAAACTACTGTTTAGCCGTATATTTATTCAACAAGAAAGAATGAGATGACAGTAAGCTCACAGTTGATTGACAAGGTTAGTCATACGATGTGTGAAACATTCTAGGTCAAGAAAGAGCAACTGCTTTCAAGACTGAAATGCAAGGCAGCTGAAATGTGATTCTCTGAGGGTACTTGGAGTACATATAATGATATACTCAAGGACCAGAAATATGTGGAGGCCTTTAGAGAAATGAAGCATATGTCAATGAATCAGAAATTCCATGCCATCTTACTTAAATTCCAATGGTAAACAGTGATATTTCTATTCATATGGAAGCTAATTGAAATGTAAAGACATTGTATAACATGGCCAGAGAGCCAAATGATGGAGGTGCTGTGTGAAATGAGACTTTTATGTACAAATTTAATAGGTATCCTATTACACTACATTTGATGGTGCTTCTCAGCTCTATAGCACAACTCCTTCTAAGAACTACAGTAGTCTCTGTTTCCTTGAACCCACTTGGGAATTTTCTCCCCTCCAGATAAATGTTTTATTGAGCTTTTGAAATTTCCCCTAACAACTACTTCAGTATTAATTGTCATACTCAACCAATTAGGCCTACGTATAATGTCTACATCTTAATGCATTTGGACATATGCATACTCCATGAGAAATCACCATACCTGAGGCATAAGCATATCCATCACTTATGAAAATGTCTTTGCTCTTCTCTTGTATTTATAAGGCAGCCTACTGCCCCCTGTGTCTTATTTTTCTTACATTTCATTTAAACCTAACATTATATTGTGCCAATTAAGATAAACTATGTATATTTTTTAAAGAATTTTTTGTTTTATTTATTTATTTATTTGAGAGTGACAGACAGAGTGAGAAAGAGAGAGGGAGAGAAAGAGAGAGAGAATGGGTGAGCCAGGGCCTCCAGCCACTGCAAACGAACTTCAGATGCATGCACCCCCTTGTGCATCTGGCTAATGTGGGTCCTGGGGAATGGAGCCTCGAACCAGGGTCCTTAGGCTTTCACAGGCAAGCACTTAACCGCTAAGCCATCTCTCCAACCCAACTGTGTATAATTTTTTTTATTTATGTCTCTAAAGTTATTTAATTTGTCCTGAAAGAAAAAAAAAATGGTATACTTAACCCCCCAAAAAAGAAAAAAGTCACATGGCAACTACTGTTTTAGATGAGATTATTCCTGACGTGAGTAAGCCATAAAGGAAACAGATATCAAGAAAGAAAATTTATTCTAAACAGAAAGGAAGTTTTGAACAGATGGAATCTTTAATGAGTAGGATGACAGAATCTAATTAAGTTTTGCTAAACAAGATTGAGTGGTTAAAAAAATGAACTTGATTGTGTATTGCTAGACTCTAGGGTCGGTGAATTCTGGAGATGATTTGATTGGATTTATGGAAATATAGATTCCTTAGTTACTGGGGCTAGGAGTAAGAATAATCAAATTAGAGTAAAGGGCCATTTTAGATGCCACAGAGAACTTTAGTAAAGTCAGAGAACAAGCAGCTTCAACATTTAAAATATCTGATAACAAAGAATCCATAGGCATTTCCATAAAAGAAAGATAAACCTATTTTTAAAATATGCTTTCTTTCTGTCAATCTTATGTGAGCAGGTACATGAAAGATAAATCTTCCACTTATTTGTGCTTCAGAGAAAAAAAGCTATGATAAACAAAGCCTCCAGGGAAATTCTTATACTAGACCTATAGCATTTGTTTTCCTTGCTTCTTGCCAAGCTCTGTTGTAATAAGATTTAACAACAATGGATAATCTTATGAAATTACACACTAGTACATTTGGCCATCATTGTGAGATATTAGCTGCTACCTCATGTGGAACATGCCTTAGGTGTTAGATTGGTTTTATTTTGTTTTGTTTTCACAGGAAATTTTTGTTTGTTTTATATTATATATCTATGTTGCTTTTTAATTCTCAAAAACTTTCTGAGGGGTATGTTATTATATTTGTTTTGCAAGTAAGGAAAATAGACAATAAATGTTTAATATCCTGTCCAAAGTTAGATGCTAGTAGGTTGTGGATCTTGGACTGTAACCCAGGACCACTCCTCCTTTGACCCTCCCAAGGTACTTCATTGTCTGAATTTTGCTATCGTGCAAAAAAGAGGGACGGTTGTTTGTAAATCAAGAAATGTACACAACCAGAAAGCTGTATCTGGAAACTTTTGACTTTAAAATATGAGTTTGTTCATTTTTAAATAAAGCCTTTAACTGTTACCTAGAATTAATTGTGTCTTTTCAACATTTGGGGGATCATTATGTCCTCTTTCATTAGTAAACTTTCATTGCTGATCCAATCAAAGTCTGTATTAATTCTTTAATGTCTTCTGGTAACTCAAAGAATTAAATGCATTCTTCATGCATGCAAATGCGTGACTTTCCATCTCAAATATTGGCATAACTAAGAAAATTTAAGGAGGAGTTTTGTTTGAATTGCAAAAATCAGCCTTCTTGGGGTATTCCACATTAATCTTTTAATAAAGAAATATGTTCCCAATCTCCACATGCCTTTCTAGCAGATTCCTGCTTCCAGTGACCTAAAACTGCTACTTACCATTCAAGCTTAAAATTTCTCCCTTTAGTAATTTCTATAATTTGATGACCTAGGGTTCAGGAAAATACTGAGGGGAATACTTTTCTCTATCTTTATTCAATCTTCTCAATTTGAAATTTCTACTCGATTTCAATCAATTCCTTTTGCCTTAATAACCTTCATCATTAGAGTAGCCCTCATTTCCTTGCCTCCATGAAACCTGCCTTCTTTCTGAAAACATCTAGTCCCTTTTGTTATCTCTAGTTCCAACTGTCCATTCCCCACTATGCTATTTTACTACTGCCTTCAGGATTTTCTTCTTTAAACATCTGCTGTAGTCTAATAAGAAACTCTTTACCCATCCTTATATCTGGCAGAACTTACTCACTTAGTATGTGAGTGAAAATGATCCATTCCACACCTTCACTACACTGTTTTTCTGCAGCTGGCTCTCCCCTTGCCTCATCATTTTCAGTGGCATGATTCTGTTCACCCCAGTCAGCTCTACAAAGCAACTGTTATCTCCCTTCAGATCTTATAAACCATTCAGAATGTTTCCAACTGCATGTTCAGAAACCGTGAAGGTTCCCTCTATAAGCACACTTTGACAGACACCCACTTCCACACCCTCTCCTACTTGTAGCATCTTCGGCAGATGTGGCCACTCATTGTCACAGTCCAGAATTGGAGATGGCTCCATGTATCCTTTAATGTAGAAGAGCTAAACCATGCCTCAAGGTGGACAACCATCTTCTACTTTGCACATTGCTTTTGTTTACAAAGCTAAACATTTTATTGACTTATGGTTGCTTTCTGACACAATTATCATAAAATTAGAATTAAATAAAACTCTTTAGATTTTGGAAAGACTGAATGTTTCATTACAAATTACTTTCATGTGGTACCCTCATTGGCCTTGTATTCAATGCATATTAAAATTTTAATACAAGTAGGTTTTTATAGTCTTCCTGTTCTACTTCACTTTTTTTAGATACAGACCTTTTATCATTTTATTCAAAAATCTTTCTGAGTCAGAGTACCACATAGCATTAGGGATTTTATTTTTCTCAGCTTTGTGTCATCCACCTATTTGATTCATACAATGTCATGGGCATATGGTAAATAGTATAGCCATTTATTATGTCTATAAACCTAGAATTATGTTAGAAATTTGTATAGAGTTTTTCTAACACATATACTTCTCTGCCACATTCCTGATAGCCTTTGTTTTCTGCAAAGTTGCCATCCACATCCATATATAATTATGACTAAAGCAGGACATTTCTACAAGATTTCTCAGGAAATATCATCAAGCCATTTTTCAAGCATTTGTTGATTCATTAACTACTTAATGAAAACCTATTGTATGTCAGTCAGTTTATTGGACCCTAATTTATTAGTATCTCTATGGTTTAAGACAAGATACATCTTTAATATAGTAACAGACATTGTTTAGTGCTATGAAAAAAATGACCTACAGTGGTATGTCTTGAGCATAACTACATATATTTCAAATAAGTGGTAAGAGGAGACCTTCCTAAGATACTTTTTGAGCAGCAATATAAATACAATTCATGAAAGTTGGAAGCATCCGTATGAAAGTTATAGACAACTAAATTTGTGAGTAAAAATATTCTTTGCTTATTTGAAAAGTCACAGAAAGATAGTACAGTTGAGTCAGAGAATTATAGGGATAAATCAGTTGACCGTTTAATATTTATTGGTTGTAATTAGGAAAGTATGAATTTATTCACATAATAATATTATCATTTTGCTTTTATCTGGTATTTTTATTTTATTTTATGAGTTCAGCAAACAAAAGAAATGTACCATGCTCCTAATGCTGCTGGGAGCAGTAACTTGTAGGTGTAATTTCACCTAACATGAAATCAAACATTGGTTTACTTATTCATCTGGAATTTCTATGTCATTCTATAATCCCTTGCATTGTTTTTCTGAGATTGTTTTCCATTTTCTCTTTGCAAACAAGCTCCCTTAACTGCTGAGACATCTCCCCAGCCTGATTGCTTATTTTCTCTTGAATCCTCAATGTTATTTGACTATCCCTAAATGACTTACTATAATATTATCAGAAAGAACACTTATAAAATTATGTGTACTAAACTTCCCAGTCCAAGCCAATCAAAGATCACAACTTTCTTGGTAAGAACTTCTTTCATAAGTAAGTTTTATCACATATTGGTTCAATATCAATTCTCCCTTAGTGTTTTTATATTCAATAATCACTGAATTGACTCAGTAATAAGGTTAATTTTTCTTAAATTATGATTTTCAAGAGGCAGTAGTCTACCCAAATTAGATTTTAAAGATTTTATTGTCAACCTTCATTGTTCCAAGATATTGAATTGCAATATTGGTACTGATTTCTTAGCTTGTGAATTGGAAATAAAATAACTTTTTTCTTAGGCATATACACTCACCTTAGAACACATTTTTTTTCTTTTCAATATTGTACCTCTTTTAAAAAATGATTTATTTATTTAGTTATTTATTTGAGAGTTGAAGTTGAGAGTGAAGCTGGGGAGGGGGAGAGTGGATGTACCAAGGCCTCTAGGCACTGCAAAGGAACTCCAGATGCATTTGATTCCTTGTTCATCTGGCTTATGTGGGTACTGAGGAATGGAACCTGGATCTGTTGACTTCACAGGCAAGTGTCTTAACCACTAAGCAATCTCTCCAGCCCAATATTGTACCTCTTTTAAGATAAGTCCTAAATCTCCATAGATTTTCTATTATACTGCAATTCCACAAATATGCTTTTACTTGTCACCATGAGCCTGCAATTGTTTGTCCTTACCTACTTCTCTTCCTATAAACACCTCCTTGCTGTTCCAGAGATAGTTCAACAATTCACTCATCAGCCACATCTCATTTTTGTTCTCTGGAGAGTTTCCACAGAATTTTTACATGTCTTCAATAATATACTTTCTTTCTTTTCCATGAGACTGAAAGTTTCTTGAAAGCTAGAAAGAACATTTCTGTTTGTATCACTTTAAAATAATAGTGCAAAACCAAGGGCACAAGAGCAGTCCTTGCACAATTGATTATGTAATAACTATTCTGATATGTTGTGTGTATTCAAGTACATGTAGATATGAAAGTTGATGATATATGTGTTATATAGTTATGTATATGGGATACACATATTTAATTTACAAATATATTTATGTAGCATCTAACAAGTATAAGAAAGATTGTTAATGCATTTAACAGCCTTAGCTCTAGAGCAAGTTTCTACTTTCTACACCTATCACTGTATAACCTAGGAAAAGCCACTTAATCCCTGAGCCTTACTTGATAAGGCTTCTACATTAGTTAACAACCTTTTCACTTCACAGAATTGGGCTGGAAATTAACTGAGCAACTATGAAACAGTTGGTTACTTAAAACCTTAGGCATCCCTTCTCTGTACCTACAGTTTCATCTTTGCGTTCCACATGTGTTAAGGGATCATAGGAATCTATTAGTTCAAAGTGTGTATGTAGCATTGCAGAGAATAAGTAATAAATCCTGAAGATGAATGAACATACATAGCTTCACTTCGACAGATACTTCAGTAAACAATGTAAAAATCCTAGATACACATTTTTCTGGGAAGATAAAACCAGCAAATGAAGGCTAGAATGTAAATATTTGGCCATATTATTTTCACAAAGTGTATTTTATTGTATTTTCTTTCATTTTATTTTTTTATTTGTTTCATATTCATTTAATTTTATTTATGAGTCAGGGTTTCACTCTAGCCCAGACTGATCTTGAATTGTATAATTGTGCTATGCTGGAGATCAAATCCAGCAGGACCTCTCATGTATTATAGGCAAGTAGTCTACCATTGCACTATATTATACAATTAATGTGTGTGCATTATGCATAAGTGCAGGATGACAGGAAGGATGAAGAAATAATATGATAAATAAGTAAATATACTTGATTTAATTATCATGGTCTCTAAGCAATTGGGGACAACAGAAATTTTGCTAATTTTTAATGTAATTCATATTTGTTATTTGGAAATTTCCAAAATTTCCCCATTGTGCCTATATTCACATTCCTTTGCTTTACTTTGTCCAAGGGCATAGTTTATACTCCTCCCAAAGAAAAGCTATTCACCATTATTCCTAAACATTTGATCTATTTAGACATGGATTGTTTGATTCCAAAAGAAGCACAATTGCATGAAACAATTTAATTAATAGATATCAAGAGCTCCTAAGGTACATTAGGAAAGAGCAATTTGTTTTTTCCCCTCAATAGTGACATGACATGATGTAGCCTGGAATTACAGCTAAGGGTCTTGTATTTGGTAACTGAAGAATGAATGAGTGTGTTCATGAACGCAGGGGCCTCTGAAATTGAGAAGGAGAAAACTAAATGTGACACATAATTAAGGATATCACAAAAGACTGGTTCATTTTACCTCTATATCTAAATTCAAACTTAATGGCTTAGACAATATTATGTTAATGATAATTTCAGGGGAAAAATTCTGTATGCTGTACATTGACAATGCAAGCTTATTGAAATAACTAAAAGTAAGAACAGGGCTGGAGAGATGGCTTAGCAGTTAAGGAACTTGCCTGCAAAACCTAAGGACCCAAGTTCTACTCCTCACATGCCACATAAGCTAGACTGAAGGTCACATATGTGCACAAGATGGTCCACTTGCATGAAGGGTAGTTGGAGTGGCTGGAGGCCCTCTCTTTCATCAAAGGAAATTAAAAGTAAGAACATAATGAAAATGTTTAACAATGTGAATAAAAGTCTTTATTATACTTAATTAAATAAATCTTATATTAACACTTACTCTTCAAGTACATAACTGAATGAAATACATATTTGAACACAGTAATGTATTTCAGGATACCTACATATTATCAGTCAACCAAGATAGAGAATTTGTTGGCAGGTATGTCTCTGTCTTCCCCTCTCATTTCAGTTGTGGTCTGGAAATTACTGCAGGTGATACCTTCAGTTAGTAAAGGTACCAAGCACAGAAATTTCAAAAACAGAGTCAGCTAGGATAATGTGTCAGCTTGAGAGCAAAGAATCCTTAGAACATGTATTCTACTAAGTGCAATAGGTTTGTCAATGCTTTACACGAATGCTAACCCTGCTCACTCACTACCAAGAGCACCATCTCTGAAGAAAATAATGGTATCTGAAGACAGTTTTCAGTGGCTTTTGGTTTCATTTTGTTTAGCTGCATTGTCCATATAGAAACTCATGCTGTAGCCCACAAAAGTATGGAACTCACTAGGTAGACCAGGCTGGCCTCCAGTTCTTCACACAATGCTGGTATGCTGGTTTCCTAAAGGTTCGGACTACAGATGTTAGACACCAGTCTGGCTTCAGCCATTAGCTTTTAAATTCATTCTTTGCGCTTCTGGATGCCCTATGTCCAGATTATAAAATCCAGGCTGTTTCTGCCATGCTTTTCCGTTTAAGGAGAAGTACTTATTCCTTTTTTTTTTTCTATGATAACCCAAACTCCATTCTTCTGTCTCCATGTCCTTCAATATTCTCCTGACCTTCTTCATTACAGTAGACCTTGTATAAAAGGGTGGGTAAGCCTAGTATCAGAATTCCATGGAACACTTGTTAAAACATGTAGTACCCAGAGCTTTTCCCCAAAATTCTGAATACCTGATATAATTCCAGAAAGTTCCAAGGTGCTGCTTAAATGTTATAACAGGGACCAATTCTGAGAAATACAGCATCAAAAAAATACTTGCATTCTTGTTCATCAATAGCCACTAAAGGGTAACAGTAACTCCCAGTAGTCTCTACAAAGGTAGGCAATATCACTGATTTAGCATGAATGCATCTTTAAGCAGGTGGGAGCCTGTCTTGCAAATAATAGGTATTTAATAGTATTTTATTGAATCAATCAGAATGTAAATATAACCATATAATATTTATTTATTTTTATTTTGTATCACCATACCTAGTTTACTCAAAATGTGTACAACACAGTACATGACTTAAAGTCAATGATTTCTAATTAGTATGGAAGGCCTTTTCAGGTGTTGACCAACCAGAACGTATTGCACTTCAGCCAACATCCAAACCAATGCTGATGACATTTCTTGGCTAGAGAAGACGGTCACTACTGGCTTGCCAGAAGGGAGCCAGTAGAATAAGCATTAGAGCAGAAGGAACATCCCTAAAGCTTTAATCCACCTCCCAAGTGCTGGGATTAAAGGTGTGCACCACCACGCCTGGCTAAACATTTCTTTCTTGTTAGGATAGAACTGATTTCCATCCTCAGTTGCTACCCTTGTGATCTTACCAGTGGTGTGCTCAATTGCTCACTTTACAAATAGAAAAGAAAACGAAGATTCCAGACTGAAGATTACCTACTGCAGGCACTATTCTCCATTCTAGATGATATTTTTCAGCCAACTTTTTATTCATATGTAAATTTATGGGAAAAAGACAATGTTAGAATCAGGATTTTGAATGAATATATAAAAAAAAAGATAGCTTTTTAGGAGGGTTCAGAGGAAAAACCTTACAGTATAATTACAAAATGCAGATGTTTAATATTAGGTTAATGGTTTCATTATTCTATATAGCTTATGCATTACTATATCTCTTATTTTAATCTCAGAATTTCAGGAAAAGTTATTAATCTGAAAAAAATATTGATAGATGCTATAGAAGCCATTTTATTGTTTGGTCACTGTGGTGGTTTGATTTAGGTGTCCCACATAAGCTTAGATGTTCTGAATGCTAGGTTCCCAGCTGATGGACATTTGGGTATTAATGCCTCCTGGAGGCAGTGTATTGTTGGGGGCGGGTTTATGGGTGTTATAGATAGTTTCCCCAGGACAGTGTTAGTTGCACTCCCCTGTTGCTATTGTCCACCTTATGTTGGCTAGGGGTGATATCCACCATCTGCTCAGGCCATTATTTTCCCTGCCATCATGGAGAGTCCCCTTGAGAGCTTGTAAGCCAAAATAACCAAAGTTGCTCTTGGTTCTGTGATTTCTACCAGCAACGCAAACCTAACTGCAACAGTAAAGTGGTACCAGGATTGGGGTTGCTGCTAGACACCTGGCTTTGTGGCTTTGGCCTCTTGGAGCTGATTTTCAAGAGTAATATGGAAAAATTTAAAACCTTGGCCTAAGAGATGACTTGCAGTGCTGTAAGCACAGCTTGATGGACTATTCTGGTCACAGTTGAAAGACCTGAATGCAATAAGAATTATGGACTGTGAGATTTGGCTTATGAGGGTGAGAAAGGGCTTTGCCTGGACTGGCCTAGAGGCAAGTTGTGTGAAAAGCTTGCTTTTATACCCATGTCCTCAGAAGTTGTGCAGGGTTGCTTTGCATAGAAATGAACTGGTTGAGCAAAGGGATATGGCACAGAAAAATAAAATCTTTGGGCCTAAATTGCTGCCCATTCACTTGCAAATTGTTTGAGAAATTTCAGCCTTTGGGATTGGGCCAGTTGAACTGCACTGAGGCAACAGGAAGAATGTAGACTCTTTTGGAGGGCCCTGAGTGATTAAGGAGTGTCCTGTTTTTCAAAGTCTCCTTTATTCCTCTGTGGATTAACATATTGGCACCCTACTTGGAATGTGGAGTTTAAGAAATGCAGGAAAGAGAGGGTCATTGAGTTTGCAACTAGATCTTGTGTTTTGGAAATGGCCATGGGCAGAGTGAAGCAGGTTTGCTGGTTGCCTGCAAAGAGACACCATGGGCCATGAGGATGAACCTTGGATCACGGTGAAGACCCAGTGGAGATGCCAGGACCACAAGATGGCTGCTACGGAAAGCTGCCAGCCCCAATGAAGCATTCCAGGACTGTGAGTAGCTATGTGGAGGGGTGGAATTGAAATGCCAGAGACTTGTTGCTGGTTAGAATTATTGGACTTGGAGACTTGTCACTAACTAGAGTTGTTGGACTTGGGGCTTTAGAGATTGATGTTTGCCCTGGTTGTTTTAAATCTTATATTGGTTGAATATTTCTTTGCTGTGCCCAATGCCGTCTTTTGCATGTGAATGTTTATTCTGTGCAGTTATTGGTATTTGAGGTCATTTTTTGGTATTATGGTTCAGTTAAAAGATCTTGGACTATGGGAATGTATGAATATCATTAAAATTTTTAAAAACGATGGGGACTTTTAAAGTTGGACTAAATGCATTGTATTTTTGTTACTGTTGTTTGTTTTTCAAGGCAGGGTCTCACTCTAGCTCAGGCTGCCCTGGAATTCACTATGGATTCTCAGGGCGGCCTCGAACTCACGGCGATCCTCCTATCTCTGCCTCTGGGATTAAAGGCATGCACCACCACACCCGGCTTGCATTTCATTTTATATAATGTCTGGATATCAGTTTATGGGGGCCAGGGGCAGAATGTGGTGGTTTGATTCAGGTGTCCCCTATAAACTTATTTGTTCTGAATGCTAGGTTCCCAGCTGATGGAGATTTGGGAATTAATGCCTCCTGGAGGCAGTGTATTGTTGGGGGCGGACTTATGAGTGTTATAGCCAGTGTCCCCATGCCAGTGTTTGGCACACTCTCCTATTGCTATTGTCCACCTTATGTTGGCCAGGGGGTTATATTCACCCTCTGCTCAGGCCATCATTTTCCCTGCCATCGTGGAGCTTCCCCTCAAGGCTATAAACCAAAATAAACCTCTTTTTCCCACAAGCTGTTCTGGGTTGGGTGATTTCTACCAGCAATGCGAACCTGACTGCCAGTCACTAACAGCAATGAAAACCATGGGTCACACAAAGCTTGATATCTGGGTGATCAAAGGTGATATATTGAGTACCTGACTCTAGCCAATCACTGAAACACAGTAAAAGTGACACCCCAACCTTGTATGAATTCACTTTTAGTACAGACATTCACTCTTCTGTTTTTGAGATAGTTTTATGTAATTAAGGTTTGTAATGTATTCTTATAATTTTATGTTGCCTTTGTATCCATTTTGAATGCAGTTTAATTTGCTCATAAAAAGACAGAGTTAGCCATCCTTCATGAAGCATCCAGGTCTCAATCAGTTCTTTTATGTGTGGATTGCAGATGCAATCAGCATCCAGTGATCATCTCCTTCTGGATACCTAGATGTGATCCTTAGACTTAACCCACTGACTCTCAGACCTCTTATGGACTGCTCCAATGTGTCACAGTGATCACATCTGTCATCACATGACTCCACAGAATTTGTGCCTACTTGCTGAAAATGTAAACATTAAATCTCCTTGATTGACACCCACCTACCTAATGCCACGGGCCTAGGGAAAGTCTGCAGACTGCACACATGGCATGCTGTTTCCCCTGAGGCCCAACAACTCCAAGGTGTGCAAGTCCCAGACTGCTAATCCCTCCTGTGGGCACTGAGACATGTGGTAAATCCTAAACTCCTTGTTCTCTCTCCTATCTTGTTTGAGGTACCTCCTCTATGTCTCACACAAATGACACCTCTGACCTTATTTTATTTCTTTGTTAGCAACTCTTACAGAATGGCTGTCTTGATATAAATTAACTGAAAATTGGTCACATGAGAATTAAATAGGCATTCTACTAGAAAAAATTTTCTTGAAAGAAGGACTGATGATCACAAGTCAGCCATTGTCCACCAGAATAGAGAAATATTCTGTGAAATGCTTTTATGAGTATTTATACCCTGTAGACCCAGTCAGAGAAAGACTACAGTTTAGGGTCACTCTCACTAAAGAGACCTCAATACCAAATTTGAGGGGAAAAAAAAAAGTGATAGTCCAATAGATAGGGATAACTGAATAACTCTGCTAATATCAAAATCAATTACATATTCATTCAATGTGCAACATACCTCATTTATTATTATTGTTATTATAATTATTTGTTTACTTTATTTCCAATCTTCACCCACCAAATAAAAGTTCCTTGTGGGTAGTAATTGCCTGGTTCACCACTTTATCTGTATGGCGAGCATTTCCCTAGTGCATAGTTGATGGTTAATGAAAGGGAGTGGGGAGGGGGAAAAAAGAGAGAGGGAAAGAGATATCCCATGGAGGATTCAACAAATGCAGAAGGGGGAATAAAAGTGCATGATTTTTTTAAGTTATTGTATTAAACATATTCAATTTTGTCACTTTTTTTTTTAATCAAAGGCAAACCCATAGCCAAGTCTGCAGCAAAAATATGGGTCTAAGTTCTGTGCATTTTAATGTTGCTCAAAGAGACAATACAGATGGTAAGTGTGAGATATTGAGTCCATAGGTATGTAAATATCCAGTACCAAGTAAGTCCTTCCTCTACTGGGAAATGGTTAAAAAAAAAAATCAAAGATGATCCCAGTACCAGATGAATTATTTTTCCAGGAAGTTGTGCCTTGGTCCAGGCCAATGGCTAAGAAATGTACTAAGCCTGAATACTGCCCATGAATAGTAAGACTAAGACCATGCACAAATCAACATTATTATAGCAGAGGCTAAATCTTTCATTAAAGTCCAGTAGTGTTCTTGATGAAGTATGAGCATTTAATATATTTTTTGTCATTAACTGTGCAAAATTACAGTTATATATTATTTTTAGTAATTCTTTGACCTTAAGTACTTAGAAATGTAATGGAATGTATAGGGAACTTGTTTTAGACATTCACAATTATGTTACAAGAGGAAATACTACACCACTTGAAGCAGAAAGTAGTTAAATTATACTAATTTTTTAAAAAACAAATGCATCAAATAACTTAAGCACAAAAGTGTAATAATGAAAGTAATATAGAATGGAAAGATTAAAAAGAAAATATAAGAAATACTAATTACATATATGGAATTACAAGGCTTACATTTCCTGCTTTCTTTTATTCTATTACAGTTTCACAAACTTTAAAACTTTGAAGAAGAAATATGCAAATTAGTCTACATTTCTTACCTGATTATTAAACCTTTTCATATCAGTTCTCCAAATTTGGTGAATTTTATTCATATTCTGCAACTAAAGTGTTCATAAACTGCTGTACCAAAATATGTTCACTTTAAAATCTCTTTTTAAAACAATTATTGAAACTAATTTAAGTTGCAACAAGATATAACATTGAACTTTGTATCTATGCTTGGAAATATTTTATCTCTGACATCACATTTTGTTGCATGTAAATCCCATTAACAGGAAGGGCTGGGAAACCTCCTATGGAGTTATTGGTTAGGAACAGCCACAAAATAATGTTGGTTGTCCAGACAAACTAGAGGATAAGAACCTATTATTGAGACACCACTTGTGGTGGTTGCAGGACACTGAATAATCAAACTGGCGGTGAACTTGAAGCTTCTTCCTTTGTGCCTTGCTGTCATAGTGAGAAACAGTGCCATGTAGGTTGCTGGAGGAAAAAAAGTCATCAGCCGTCTGAGCTGGTGGTAGATTCACCCTTCTTGCTGCACAAGTGACCAGCCAGGCAAGATGTACCTAGTTGGGGAATAGTATGAAGACTGCTATAGGGGTAACCAACTTTTCTCTAGTTAATTTTGAACCCACAAGAAGGAATCCATATTATTATTTATTTATTTATTTATTTTCATTTTTCTGGTTTTTTCAAAGTAGGGTTTCTCTCTAGCTCAGGCTGATCTGGAATTCGCTATGAAGTCTCAAGATGGCCTTAAAACTCATGGCAGTTCTTGTACCTCTGCCCCCAGAGTGCTGGATTGAAGATGTGCACCACCACACCAGACTAATTTATTTTTTTAATTAAACTACATCCAACTAATTGTGTATTGCAAAGAATCACTTTAAATTCCTGGAAGTCTCAAGTACATTCTTAGTCTTAGAATATTCTGTGGAAAAATAAAATAACAAGACATTATTGAAAGTATTCTAACAAGAATGTTTTCTAGATACTAATGAGAGAATATAGAGTAAAACTCCTAAAAACTGGGCATGGGCATCTAAGGTAATTATCCTACTTCCATAGGTTTAAGGGCCAGGGAACCAAATTAAGAATAGTATTTGCATATTTTCCTTAAGATGCACAACTCTATCTTAATTTTGAAAAGTTTCTTTATGTAGTATTCTTTACTGGAATTATAAGTGTATATGAACTCATAAATGTCAATTTGTGGGTCAAAAGTATTCTGAAATGTAGTTTTTATCATATTCAGTGCATTCCCCTTTAGACAGCACATTATTTAGTGACCCTATTCTCACCTCAGTACTTCAGATCTTTAGTTGTTAACATTAACATATGAGTTATGCGAATATCCTTGCCCATTACTTATCTAACAATCCATATTCAACATTTTTGTCCCTAACATTGGACCTTAGCAATGCAGCATTAATTATTTTCTAACTTAATTTCACTCTTATAACTCCTAAGTATGCCTTCATGGTTATTCATTATTCAGTGCCACAATGTCTTGCTCCACAGAGTGACATATATACTTTGCAATGATCAGATACTTAGCATCTTGATCAGATGGCTGATCACAATTTTGTGGAAGCAATATTTTGGAAACATTTTCCTACTACCTTTTCTTTCCATAATATACTCACTGCATAATAAATTTTAGGTGTTTAGCAAATATTTGCTTATTAAATGAATTTTATTCCTATATGATATTAGAAATTTTTTAATTAGTTGAAAGGAATAAATTATATACTAGAATCATGAGTTGCCTTAATTAGCAAAGGAAAATATTAAATTACCTATTTATTAATGAATTTTCAAACCATAACATGTATATTATAATGTTTTTATTAAAGTTTTTATTATAAATACATCATTATATTTTCAAGCATGATGAAATCTCTCTTTCATATGTATATACACAAATAAACATAGTCAATATGAACTTTATGATATAAAAATAGGAAGCTATGTTATAAAAATGAGTACATAGGGTTTTGATGTTTCATGAATGACCTTGAAAATGAACAAATATGAAGCTTTGGTGTTTATGTTTATATTATATGTATTCAGGAAAGCTGCACTATTAAGTGTCACAATTACGAAGAAAACACAGCATGCTGAAAAATATTTGTAGAGGGCATTCTCTTTCCCCTTCAAAAAGTGCATGATAGAACAAAGGAGGTGCTAGGAACACTCCTCGCTTCAGGGGTATCCCAGAAGCACATTTAATAAATCAATGTTTTATTTATTTACTCATTTGCTTATTATTGTAATACTGTGCATAATACTGCATCTGTTCCTGTGATAGACAAGCCTTCTAGCATTGAGCTATATCTCTAGCCCCCATTTAAGTTTGTTTTATTATGTTCCCGTGATTGATTTTGAGATGTTCAAGGACCAAACCTCTTACAATGATAAAGCTCTGATTAAAGCTTCTCTCTGAAACAGATGGTTGACCACAGTATATCAAACCCCACAATGCTTATGACCTAATTAAAACAGTGTCCAATACTTAAGAAAAGTTCTATATATTGAGGTTTGTTCTATTGTCTGAGTATGAGGCCTGGTACTGATTATACTTGGATGTCATGAAGGAAATAAGTCGAGGCAGCTACTACAGAGGAAACCATGGGTGAAACAAGCAGAAACTAATGTTGAATCCCTTTTCAAACAATGAAAAGCCTGAAATCTCAATGGGATTTTAGGATTTACTGTTTTGAAATGAAATTTTTCATTGCATGACAGAAA
Organism: Jaculus jaculus; assembly: GCF_020740685.1. Taxonomy (NCBI): domain Eukaryota; kingdom Metazoa; phylum Chordata; class Mammalia; order Rodentia; family Dipodidae; genus Jaculus; species Jaculus jaculus. Next base: position 181,039,305 of record NC_059103.1, on the reverse strand, counting down.
TTAGCTTGTTTAATGGATACTTCTTCTGAGACCATTTGTGAGCTCTTCAGCGGAGCCGTCAACTTTAATACCTAGTCACTGAGTTACCATAAGGTTAAGCTTGGAGAAGTCAAGCCATGAAGAACTCAGAAAAGCATGGAAATAAAATATGGTGAAGTGAGATGAACTTTCTAACCCATGCAGTTTTACCAAGGAATCTTACAAATCACTCTGAGGAGAACCATGTGTCCCATGAGTGAAAGGGTTCTCTGGCGACAGTCTGTACCAGCAATGAGAGAAATGATGGCATGAAACAGAAAGAACAAAGTCAATACAACCTCTTGTCCTCTAACTATCCCTTTCCATTCTCAGTCTGGATCACAGAGTAGAAATAAAAGGTCAAATATTCAGAATTTTTGCCAATAAGCATATTAACATTTAGGTGGCACAAAAGAATATACTTAAACACAGTTATATAAGATGAAGTACTATATATTTTGAGAAAAAGCATCACATCAAATGTGGTCTGATAACTATAGACTGAATGAATTCTATACTCCTTAGCTGTGGATGAATATCAGCAAGTCAATTTCCTATCTAGTTAATGAAGTCACTTTCACCTGCTTCTCCTTGAACTAAATGCCTGACATCAACAGCTTCCTCTGGGGTTTGACAAGGGGCTCTCACTCCTGGAAATAAAAACTACCTTCCTGACTCCTGTTGTGTTTTCTTTTGCTTTAGAGGTGAGCCCTATTTCTGAAAAGCTGAGCAGAATTTCCTGAGTACCATCTTCGGAGCATTTTCAATTCTTGAGTCGAGAAAGGAAGACAAACATTATCACTGTTTTGATCCTTAAAGAGAATTCACAAAAAATCTGTCAAAGATAACCATTGCAGGGACATTTAAAGTAGGACTTTAACATTTCTTGAAACCATGTTCTCCTAGGATTCTTCTATTTCTGTCAAGGCCTTTGTATTTATAAAAATTATCTTTAGCATTCTGCCCCACTTTATTAATAGTATTCCTTTTATATGTGAGGTACAACCATAAAATCTCTTAGAGGAAAGATAAAATATGAATATTTGTGAGGAAGAAGACATAGGTAATGAAAATAATGATAAAGTTTAATAGACATTTTTTATGGAAGCAACAAAATTTCATATCAAATTGTTTGAATCAATTTATCTAGGATATATTTATTTATTTGAGGGAGTACAGGGAGGGGGAGAGAATTGGGACACCAGGGCTTCTAGCCACTGCAAATGAACTCCAGATGTATGTGTAACCTTGTGCATCTGTATTGCATGGGTACTGGGGAATCAAACCTGGGTCCTTAGGCTTCTCACCCAAGCATCTTAACCACTAAGCCATCTCTCCAATCTTTTAATATGTTTTTCCTATTTATACATCTCTTGTGTTACTGTATGTTCATTTCATGGAGATATTGTAAAGCTAGAAGATCTTCAATTTTGAGTATATTTTGTACACTTGATAATCTATTGAAAGCAACATCAAATCTTGACATTTCACAAAGTTTGATATAAACCCATGAGGCCATACCAAAAAGAAACTCACTATTTTTAGATCTTAGACATTCACTCTTAAAAGTGACTTCATTTAATGAAATATAACATTATTTTCAACTCCCTTGGTTCTATGGCAGAGTTTATTTTTTGATTGAAGTCACTACATAAATGCTGTTCGTGGAGGATTTTGTGTTTTTCTTCTGTTCGAAACTAGAGCATGAATCTCGCAAGGGGGAATATCCATTGTTCACCACTGTAATAACATCTTTTGATGAAGTTAGTTTTCTGGAAGTCAGTGATGGCAGCAGATCTGGGTTGTCACAATGCACAGGGGATTAGTGGGTTACACCATGGGAACAACTTTGTCTCTGCATGCTTCCCTGAAGAGGGAAAAAGAGGATGAAGTACTTAGCTCACTTACATCTTTGAGCACAACTCTTGCACTTCATTATCTTGTCCAGCCCTCACAGGCTCTGTGAATTGAATGTTCTTTTTTATCCGCACAGGCCAGAGACAGGCACCAACAGCCTTAGAAAACTACTCATTTTTTTTTTTTTTAACCTATAGCTACACTTGAAGAGAGAGACTGGAATTCCAAAACCCAAATCCTTCCCTCCTAACTAACTTTACTACATTTGATTTCATGCACTGTAAGGCTAGTTAGGTAGCTCGTTTCCATGATGTACAGAGGCTCTTTGATGTTCTGTTTCAAATGCATATTTTAAGAAGGGATGGAGATATAATCCTAAAGTGCCAGGCTTCAAGTGTTAAAAACTCAAGTATAAAGGAAATGTATATATAGAAGCTATGTTGCAAAGAAAGCCCCATGTCCTTAAATAAAGCACACCTCGAATAATGTTCCTATTTATGGTCATGTATGCACAAACCATGAAACCGCACAAGGACTGTGGAGAGTACAATAAAATGTTTAGCAAATATTTTCTCAAAGTCCATTGCAATGTCATAACTCGTTAAGTATCTCCATTCCCGTATTCTTCTCTATGTATTATATGCACTGAATAGTAGAGTTAAAAAGGAAAACAACAGCATATGCAGCATGGAGGTGTTAACTATTTCAAAAATATACTGAACAGGCTGCCTTTGTGTTTCTTTTAAAATTTATTTCTTGTCTCAAATGCCTTTGAAATCTATATCAATAGAAACAAAGCCTTATGCCAAATGGGCTAGAAAATATTTAAAATTTTCTTGTGATTTTTAACTTATTTTCAAAGCCAATGGCCAATCCACATAAAAGAAATTGACAAAAGCTAATGTCTTACACCACATATGAAATAGTCAATGACTGCTAAGAAAATCAAAACACCTATACATCTTTGAGGATTATATTACTGACTAAAGGGCATTATTTCTTCCTTTAGAATATTTAGATAGCTGTTGATAATATGAATCACATTCACTTTTGAAAAATGCTGAGCTAGGCTATAATCCAATCCCCTCAATTCAGCCTTTCAAAAAGATAAAATGTCATTAAATTTATGTTGGAAATTTTTACTTTCAGTAATTTGTCTTGTTGGATGTCTCTATAGACATTAGTTTTATATGACACGGAGCAAATTTAAGATATGAAGAAACTTATTTTGGAGGTTAGGTCTTTAGTTCCATATACTTGCTATAAAACATTTTCTCCTCAGATTTTTCCATTCACACATTTTTACTCATAATCATGCTATTTTGGGAGGTTGTAGAAACATAGGACAGTGGGAAAAATTTGGAGGGCTTAGGTCATGAGGGTGGGAACTTAGATATGATTCAGGAAGTTATGTCATTTCTTTCTGAATATATGAAAGCATGCACTATGACCTTATATATAAATTATTTTGGAGAAGGTTCTTTGGGCTGGGGATAATCATGTATATAGAATTGGGGTGAAATATTCTATAGATGTCTGTTGGGCCTATTTGATATATGGTGTTGTTGAGCTCTAGAAATTCCCTGTTGATCTTCTGTTCAAATGATCTGTCTATTTGTGATAGTGAAATATTGAGATTGGAAGAGGAAAGAAGATGAGGGATAAATGGATAAAGTGGAGGAGGTAGGGTTGGAGAAGGAGCGCGAGAGAGGCACCTGCGATAAGATATATCTAGAAGAATTCAATGAATTCCTAGACACATACACCTACTGAAACTAAATTCAGAGCAGAGTAATCTCCTAAACAATCCTTGTTGTATCACATACAACAGGATTTAAAAGGTAATCAAGAACTTAACTAAAAAGAAAATTCAGGGACTGAAAGGCTTCTTGGCCAAATTCTATCAATCATGCATTGAAGAACTGGAACAAATTACTATCAAACTATTTCAAATAATCAGAGAAACAGGAATGCTCTCTAACTCCTTGTATGAAGCTAGCATCACCCTAATACCAAAACCTGACAGAGATAAAAGAAGAAAAGAAAACTATAGGCATATATCTCTGATGAAGTTAGATGCCAAGATCCTAAACAAAATCATCACAAACCAAATTTAACAACACATCAAAAGCATTATCCACCTTAACCAAGTAGGCTTCATTCTAGGGATTCAGGAATGGTTCAACATAGAAAAATTAGTCAACCTAATACTTAATCATAACAAGCACATGACCATTTCAGTAAGTGCACAGAAGTCCTTCAACAAAATACAATATCACTTCATGATCACAATATTGGAGAGAATAGGCAAGGAGTGTGTAAATCTCAAAAAATAAAAGCTATATACAAAGCACTTAAATCCCAAGTAATACTTAATGTGGAAAGACTCACGGAGTCCCCATTGAGATCTGGAACGAGGCAGGAGTACCCACGGTCACAACTGCTATTCAACATATTAGTAGAAGCCCTAGCCTAATCAATAATACAAAAGAAAGAAATGAAAGGGATACAAATTGGAAAGGAAGGTATCAAAATAACTCTATTTGAAGATGACATGATCCTGTATATTAGTAACCCTAAAGTCTCCATCTTAGAACTTCTAAAGGTGATGAACTCCTTCAACTAAGTGTCAAATACAAAATCAACACTAAAATATCTGTAGTCATTCTATATGCAAATAATGTAAAAGATCTATATAATGAAAACTTAAAAGCACTCAAGAAAGACATTTAGAAAGACTTGTGAAGATAGAAAGGCATCTCATGCTCCTGGAAAAGGTAGAATTAATATTAGGAAAATGGCATTTATGCCAAAAGCAATATACAGATTTAATGCAATATCAATAAAAATTCTGGCATCATTCTTCACAGGAATAAAATAAAAGATCTCAAAATTCATATGGAATGAGAACAGGCCCCAGATATCCAAATATATCCTTAGGAAAAGAAAAATCTCTGAATGTATCACCATATCCATTCTAAAACTATACTTCAATGCCAGTAACAAAATCAGTATGGTACTGGCATAAGAACAGGAATATACACCAATGGAACACAATTGAAGACCCAGCCCTTAGAACAATCAACTGCAGCTACTTGATCTTTAACAAAGGTGTCAATAACATCAACTGGACAAAAGTGAGAATTTTCATCAATTGGTGCTAGGCAATGTGGATAACCACATATAGAAAAATTAAACTAGAGCTGGGCATGGTGGCACACACATTTAAACCCAGCACTCGGGAGCCAGAGGTAGGAGGATCTCCATGAGCACAAGGCCTCCTTGAGACTACATAGTGAGTTCCCTGTCAGCCTGGGGTAGAGTGAGACCCTGCCTGAAAAAAAAAAAAAAAAAAAAGGAAAGAAAGAAAGAAAGAAAGAAAGAAAGGAAGAAAGAAAGAAAGAAAGAAAGAAAGAAAGAAAGAAAGGGAGAAAGAAAGAAAGGGAGAGAGAAAGAAAGAAAGAAACTAGGCTTGGAGAAATGGCTTAGTGATTGAGGCACTTCCTGAGAAGCCAATGGATACGGGTTCAAGTCTCCAGAACCCATGTAAGGCCAGATGCACAAGGTGATGCATGTGTTTTGAGTTTGCTTGCAGTGGCTAGAGGCCCTGGCATAGACATTCTCTCTCTCTCAAATAAACAAATAAAATATTTTAAAAAAAGAAAATTGAAACTAGACCTACTCATCTCACCATACATCAAAACCAATTCTGAATGGATAGAAGACATCAATTTAAGACCTGAAACAGCCCAACTACTGGATGAAAAAGTAGGAGAGACTCTTCATAATATAGGAGAGGGAAAAAATCTTCTTGAACAAGACCTATTGAAAGAGCCATAGGTTGGGAAGTCATAATCAGAGGCATTCCCCGCAACCCTGCCATAATAACTGACTTCTGTTCTCACAATGCACAACCGACAACCTGATGGGGAATATCCGAGGATATTCTGAGGAGGGCCCCCAGTGGAACTGGGGCAGAGAGAAGCGAAAAGATGATACCAACACATGATGGACCCATACTAAGAATGTTATTAATAATAACAAATGCATACCAAGCACAGTGCTTGACTAATAACAGGGAAAGAAGAAGTTATAGCTCCAAGCAAAATAATGCATATTTTATCATAACCATGAAGTACTAAGCCTCTCTAAAGTTTAATCTACATATATGAACACAGGTGTGCAGTAGATAATTTCAAACATCTAAAAGTGAAAAATTCTAAAGATAACTGAGAAAATCCATAAAGTAGATTGTGCTTTCCACATAAAAAGTCTATGTTCCCTTTAAAGACATCAGTAACTATAATATACTCCCATTTATTTCAATTTCTTACTCATAGACACATTTTGTCAGATTATATACTTTTTCATTGAATATAATTATGTATCAAGAAAAGAATTTCTGGAGTGCTGGACTCTCCAACTAAATATATTTTATACCATGTGAGGGCCATGGACCTTTGAAGGTCAGTGGCTGAGTTTTATGAATTTACAAAGAAATATCTCTCTCAGGTTTATATCTTGAATTTGTATGTTTTGGTAGTTGCCATCTGCTGATGCTATTTTGACAGGCTGTAGGAAATGAGAAGCAAGAGCAAACTTAAAGAAAGTGGTCACTCTGACCATGACTTTGAGGATTATACAAGGATGCCATTTCCTTCTCATTCTGCTATCTACCAGAAAGTAGTAGACACACATTTTTATTGCTATGATATTCTGCCCAAGCATTTAGGCTATGTGATTAAACACTCCTAACAATGACCTGAAATATTTTTTTCTTCTTTAAATTATTTTTGTCATATATGTGGTCATAGTAATGGGAAAAAAATCTATTGATGTCACTATTAATATATATCATATTTTAAGGAAGGTCAAGCTTCTCACATAATTTAATTAATGCAATGATAGGATACAAGGTTGAGTCATGATTATTTATATACCTAATATTACTTGGTGTGATGTTTTATAGTGATTGTCAACTTGAAAGGACCTAGAATCACCTGTGAGGGATTAAATAGTTAATCACCCTTTGTGCAAATCTGTAAGGAATTATCTTTCTTAGGTTAATTGAGATGCCGAGAGCCACCCTAACTGTAGGCAGTACAATCCAATGTCCTGGAAAGTATAGAAAGAGAGAGCTAGCAGAGCACCACAGTTTATTACTATGCCCTGCTTCCTCCCTGTGCCAAATGTGAACAGCTCCTGAGGCCATGTCTCCCCTGCCATGATGGACTGGAAACTGAAACTGCAAGCAGAAATAAGTCCTTCCTCACTTAACCTGAATTTGTCATGTATTTTGCCCTAGCAATAAGAAGCTAACTATTACACTTGGGTTTAAGTTAAAGAAATGATTCTATCCTTACATGAAACTGCCATAAATAACTGTATCACTTACACATATGTAAGTTGTGAGATTTCAGAAAAAAAAAAAAAACCTAAAGAATAAACTGGAAATGTGCTTGTGTAGGTATTGTATGGTGAACAGGTCCACTTATCAGAACCCATAAGACATTTAATGTGTTAACATATTTTGAATTAATGCTTTGATGAATATTTTACATCAGCCTCCCTCTTGACATTATCTCTAATAGGATATAGTGCTACACAAGTATTGGGTATAGAAGTGGGAAGAATTTTGAAATATATTTTCAAGTATCAGAAAATGACCAATTGTTCCTGCTGACAAGTGAGTAGGAATAATCAACCCACATTACCTCAGCTCAGATTACTCCTGCCTAGTCATATTTTGTTCTTATTTAAGGTATCAAGCAATGATCAAAGCATTTTGTGAAAATTTGTAACATTAAATTTGAAGGGTAATACAAGGTATATAGAAATTTAATTAATTATGTTCATTTTTAATGAATTTCCAGCCAGTGATATGATTAAGTGATTTTAAATGAGTATGCAAGGTCTATGGTGTCTGTTTATGACTCCTCAAAATTCATATTTTGAAATCTTAACTCCCACTGAGATCATATTATAAGGTAGAATGCTTAGCAGTAGCTAGGTGATGAAGGCGCAGCATTCATGATTGCAGCTAGTACTCGTAAACGAGACTCTAGAAGCTCGCTGCCCTTTCATCATGGGAAAACACAAGGAGAAATAATCGCCTATAAGCCAGGAAGACAGACTCCAAAATATGCTGGCACCTTGAACTTGGGCTTCCAGGCTCCAGAACTATGAGACAAACTTCTGAGGATCAAAATCTGCCAGTTAGCAGTAGTTCTTAAAAGAAGTTGAACAGACAAAATTGAAATGGGAGTTTTTGTTTTGTTGCAACAGTATCAACTAAACACATGTGTTATTTGGATTTGGTTGACATAAAACAATTGAATATTTTTATCAGGCACATATCACTATTCACTATTGTTGATTGTGTAAGTAACAATTTTATTTCTTTAGTCCTTTCCTGTTATTAATTGAGAATATTCCTGGCCCTCATTCTAAGCCCATGTGGCATAAAAGTACTTAGCACTATGCCTAAGAACAGCTCATGTCCCAGGACTTACCAACATGGGCATTATCTTTTTCTGACAGATGAACTTATTTCTATTCTAGTATGATTGTGTGATACAAGGCGATCTAATGAATATTGACTCTAGTCATTTGTTTGACTTTGCCCTGTTGTGGAAAAAATGAACTCCTGCAAGTAGGTAAATGTGTTTTGTCTTGGAAGAGCTATTGGTTTTCTTGCTGTTATTTATGAACTGAGTCTGAAGTGAATTCTAAGGACTGCATAGAAGAGAACTGAGAAAGTAAGAACACCCTCGTGACAATGGTCCAGAATACCTGAAGCAAAGTTTGGAGGTACTCTTTGATGCCTTTCCAACATCTGTTCCTCCTGCTCTCCAATGTATAGAAGTTATGACATATTGATGGGACAGACCGTAATCCCAGGCTGCAGAAAGGATCATAATTTTTTCCCATGTCAAAAACCATAATCATATTCTGAAAACCACCAAGATTGTTTTACAATACTGGGACCTTCAATTCACAATTAAGCTAATCAGTGCACAGCATTCCATTGTCCACAGTGATTAAGTCAGGAACAAGAAACTATAACTTGTTTTTATCATATGAGACTTGGACTTAAGAATTCATATAGAGATATTCTTTTCTGTCAACATTTAGAAACTGAGTGTGAGGTTGAATTTGTTTCAGGTATGTGGCTGCAATATGAACCTCAGGTTCAGGATGAATTTGACACTGAAGGAGCACAGATTAAAAAAATAATAAATTGGAGACAGAGCGAGAATCCCAACCTATATCCTAAGACCACTGAAAATGGATTGAATTAAATGATATAATCAACTAATAAGCTTTTCTAAATGTTTGCAGCTAGATTTCTCCTAATTATATGCCAAAAATATTCAAACTAACATACTTCCCTTTCTTTGGGTTCTCAGGTTACACAAACAAAATAATTCCATTTAATATGTTAAGTAAATATTAACTGGCTTGCTTCCCTGGCAACAGAGCAAATACAGACAATGGTAAATAATTGATTTGGGGTTTAGAGATAGTCATAAATCTTCTACAAAGATCATTTGTAGATAAATATGGTTGATCAAGGTGAAATAGCTGAAGATAGATGGATAGATGATAGATAGATAGGTAAATGATTGATGGCAGATAGATGATAGATGAATACATATGTGTTAGATTGGTTGATTGATTTCTAAGCCCAAGGGCATACATATTAAGTGTGTTGTCTATCTCACAAGAGGGAAGTGTTGCATGCAAATACTTTAAGTACTATAACAGGGTTATTCCTTAAGGGAACAAGCATGTCTGCAAAGACTTCCAAAATATGCTATTGAACTTACTACATTTTTATTTCAATGTGAATAAGCTTTTAATTTGAACCTCTGAGAACTCATTGAATTAATCCACATTGAAAAAAAAAGCATAATAAAACAGGGCTTTAATATAGATCTGTAGGGACAAAACTAAATCCTCCCTTATGAAGGGATTAGTTTCTTTCAAGTGCATGAGCTCCAAGACTAATCCAACCACCTGATCTTGGAGGCACACCCCTTAAGAGGATGCTATCGTTTGGGCCCATCTTGGAATAGTCATCAACATAAGTAACCAGGATTTTTTGAGCACAAATCACACCAGGAATTCCCTTATGCAAAATGCATTCATGCCATCTCATCATTTAAATATTGTGTTTTTTTTTATTTTTTAAAACTTTTTTAATTGACAACTTCTATAATTATAGACAATAACCCAAGGTAATTGCCTCCCACCATCCACTTTCCACTTTGAAATTCTACTCTCCATCATACATTTTCCCCTCTCAATCAGTCTCTCTTTTATTTAGATGTGATCATCTTTTCCTTCTAGTAGGATGGTCTTAAAATAAAATCCCATCACCTTACTGGAACTTCCTATCTCCTTTATTTATTTTCTATTAGTTATGTTCACAATGTGTATACAGCCATGTTGGTATCATCATTAGTCTCCTCCCTGCCCCCCCCCAAGGACACACCTATTTGGGTAATGGGGGTGGGGCATTGTGAGGTTAGCCATCAGCTATGGGTAAGAGGAAATGTCTCTATGCATAATGACTTAACATGTGGCTCTAATATGCTTTCCGCCCCTCTTCTGCAAATTTCCCTGCACCATGATGGGTTCATTTTAGGTCTATTTCGGTGATGAGGTCTTGGGAACCTCCATTTCTCTGGGTATCTGGCTTGGTAGGAGTTCAGGGTTCTCCATGTCTATCTCCTTCACCCTTGTGCTGGTGTCAGGTTCATCAAGAAAGCAGAACTCGGGCTGGAGAGATGGCCTAGCGGTTAAGCGCTTGCCTGTGAAGCCTAAGGACCCCGGTTTGAGGCTCCGTTCCCCAGGCCCCATGTTAGCCAGATGCACAAGGGGGCGCACACGTCTGGAGTTCGTTTGCAGAGGCTGGAAGCCCTGGCGCGCCCATTCCCTCTCTCTCCCTCTATCTGTCTTTCTCTCTGTGTCTGTCGTTCTCAAATAAATAAATAAATAAATAATAAAAAAAATAAAAAAGAAAGCAGAATTCTTGCTCATTTCCCCAATTACTCTTGGTTTCAGTTGGGGCCCTGGTGAGGTTGGATGGGCTGATTCTCTCCTCAGGATCTGTGTCCAACCATCTGAAAAAGAGAAGCAAATTCTCCCATAGACAATGAAGTCAGCACTAGACAAATGAGATAACCATTATTATTTTAGAGAGAATTTAATAGGTATAGGCCCTCTTGTAGCCCACATTTGGTGGGTGCTTATAATGGAGCGTGGGCATGTTTTTTGGATATGGTATTGACTTGTTTCCCAGATTTAGCTAGGGGTTCCATTCTACTGAGATCAGTTAGCCAAATCAAAAGCAGTTGGTTACCCACCATAGCTGTGTGCCACTATTGCACTTTGTGAGCATCAGGTCAGGTTGTTTGCTGCTGAGTAGCTTAGACTCAGTAGACTTAGATGTTGGTCATTTTAACCCCAGTAGCTTATGCAGCACCTTCTGGCACTAGATGGGCTAACTGTCACGGGACTGACTCTCTTCCAGATTCCAGCCTGGTCACTCCATGTTCTGTACCAACACTATATGGTGTCTTCAGCAGTAGGGTCTTACCCCTAACCTTTGGTGGTTCATCAAGTACTCTGACAGGAATCTATCTTTCTTAGGAAACCTTGTAGGTCTCTCTGATAAACAGCTCATTGTGGATGTTAACCCCATGCTGGTACTGGCAGTTCCAGGCCAGCACCAAGGAAAAGAAGGAAGAAAAAGATAGGTAATATAAAGGAGAAAGAGGAAAGAGAGAGGAGAAAGAGAGAAACAGGAGAAGATTAAGGTTATTTTCCATCATAGCCTTTCCAGAGCCCTGTGATTCACATGCTCCCTCTAAGAACCTGATGAAGGTTCCACAATTTAGTCTGTCTTTAGGATGAAGAATTTGATGGTACCATTGCTACTTGGGTCCAGTTTTGTGTCCTTCACCCCTACAATTACCCTTCCCTCCCACCTCAGCCTCCCTATTGTCCAGTCCTTGAGGTGCTTATTACATACCTCAGCATCTTGGACAGATTCAGGTTAGGAGCCACAGATGAGTGTGACCATGTGATGATTATCTTTCTGTGATTGGGTGAGTTCACTGAGAATGATCTCTTCCAAGTTAGAACATTTTTCTTCAAAATTCATTGTGTCATTTTTACTTACTGCTGTATAGAATTCCATCATATAGATATACCACATCTTGGTTATCCATTTGTCTAGTGATGGACATATGGGTTGATTCCAGCTCTTAGTTGTTATGAATTGATCAGCTATACACATGGTTGAACAAATCTCCCTGAACTGGGGCATGGATCTTTTAGAGTAATTGCCAAGTAAGGGAATAACTGAGGCTGTTGGTGACTCTATAGTCAAGCTTTGTAGGAGTCTCCATATTGCTTCCCATAGTGGTTGCACCATCTTACATTCTCACCAACCAGAAATGAGGGTACATATTTCTCCATACCCTCACCAGGATTTGTTTTCATTTGATTTTTTAATGTTTTCAATACTTACTGGGGTAAGGTGGAATCTCATGGTTGTTTTAATTTGCATTTCCCTGATGGTTAGGGATGATGAACATTTTCTTAAGTGGGTGTTTGCCATTTGTATTTCTTCCTCTGAGGACTCCCTGTCCAGTTCTTTGCCCTATTTTGTGAGTGGGTTGTTTGACTTTCTATTGTTTAGGTTTTTGAGTTCTTTGTAGATTCTAGAAATTAGGCCTCTGTCAGTTTTGTAGCCAACAAAAAATTTCTCCCATTCTGTAGGTAATCTATTGCTTTTGCTTATTGTATGTTTGTACAATAAGAATAGAGGTTTTTGAAATAAATCCCAATGATTCTTCCAATTTCATTTATGTCTATTTTGATATCTCCTCTTTCATTTCTATTCTTGATAATTTGAAGTGTCTTTTTTTTGCGTGATCAAATTGGCCATGGATTTATCAGTCTTGTTTATCTTTTCAATGAACCACCTCTTTGTTTAACCAATTTTCTTAATTGTTTTCTTGGTTTCCAACTCATTAATTTCAGCTCTGATTTTAATTATTTCTTTCTTTGTGTAGTTTTTGGATTGGACGCTTCTTGCTTTCCAGTGCCTTTAGATGATGGTTAGGTTAGTCATTAGGGATCTCTCTGTCTTTGTTGTAAAGCATTTAGTGCTATGAATTTTCCCCTGAGGATTGCCTTCATTATTTTACACAAGTTCTGGCATGAAATGTTCTCATTGTCATTCATTTCTAGAAATTTTGAAATTTCACTTTTTATTTAGTCCACTACCCATTTATTGTTTAAAAGTGTATTGTTCAGTTTCCAGGGGCTGGTGGGATTCCTGGCACATCTTTTGTTGTTGATTTCTAGCAATATAGCATTGTGATCTTCTATCATGCAGGAAATTATGTCAATCTTCTTAAATATATGGAGGCAGGCTATTGATCTATTTTAGAGACAGTTCCATGGGCTGATGACAATAAGGAGTAATCTGTGGATTTGGGGTAGAATGTTCTGTAGATGTCCTTTAGGTCTAACTGGTCTATGGTTTTGTTGAGCTTTATCATTTCCCTTTTAACCTCCTGTTTGGATGGTCTAGCTACTGCTGATAGTGGAGTATTGAAGTCCCCAACTCTGATGGTGTTGGTGGTTATTTCGGTTTTGTAATCAAGTAGGTTTTGCTTTAAAAGTTGTGGTGCTGGGCTGGAGAGATCGCTTAGTGGTTAAGCGCTTGCCTGTGAAGCCTAAGGACCCCAGTTCTAGGCTCAATTCCCCAGAACTTACATTAGCCAGATTCACAGGAGGGTGCACGAGTCTGGAGTTCATTTGCACTGGCTGGAAGCCCTGGCGTGCCCATTCTCTCTCCCTCTCTCTCCCTCTCCCTCTCTCCCTCTCTCCCTCTCTCTCTCTCTCTCTCTCTCTCTCTCTCTCTCTCTCTCTCTCCCTCCCTCCCTCCCTCCCTCCCTCCCTCCCTTCTCTCATTGTCACTCTCAATAAATAAACAAAAAAAATTTCAAAAAAATTGCGGTGCCACTGTGTTTGATGCATAAAGATTGATGATTGTGATATCCTCTTGTTGGATCATTCCTTTGATAAGTAAGAAGTAGCTTTCTTTGTCTTTTTTGATTACTTTTGGTTTGAAGTCTATTTTATCCAATATTAGTATAGCTATGCCTTCTTATTTTTATTTCTGTTTTCTTGGAATATCATTTTCTACCCTTTCACACTGAGAAGGTGTCTGTCTTTAGTGGTGAGGTGGGTTTCCTAAAAACAGTTTTTCTGTCACCATCTATTATGAGGGTTATTTTTGCTGGGTAGAGTAGTTTGGGCTGGAAGCCCTAGGTTCTTAGGTTTCAATGTTCCATTACAGGCTCTTCTAACTTTCAGGATTTCCATTGAGAAGTCTGAAGTAATTCTGACAGGGTTACCTTTATATGTAATGTGTAGTTTCTCCCTAGCAGAAAAGCACCAAAGGGCAGATAATCATATTATTATTAAAGCTGTCCTCTCTAGATTAGGCTTAATAGAAAAGAACAAGGAAGGGTTCCAAAGGCAGTTAAATGATCTGAAGTAGAGTGGAAAAAAAAAAAAAAGAGGAACTCAATAATGAGCAAATTCTGCTAATTTCTGGGTCAGGTTTGCATAGATTATATCTTCATTTTGGGGTTTTGATCCTTTTGTCTCTTCTATGTTTTGATTAGAGACATCCATTGTGGCACTGGGCAATGTTGTTAGAATTACTATTTTTCATGTTATTCCTTTTGCACTGTGGTCTGCCTATCAAAGTGTAGGAGTCTGAATTTTTTTTTTTGGTTTTTTTTTTTTTTTTTTTTTTTTTTTTTTTTTTTTTTTTTTTTAGGAGAAACCTGTAGTCTACCTTTAAAGTGTCTTCAGTGATTATTCCCTTTTATGTTTGCTTCCACTGGGCTTCTGATGGCAATGGGGCCTGCCTGCTCACACTGAAGGAGCCCTGTGAGGCTCTGGTGGGGGCCTGGGGACCTGATGAAGGGGCTTATTGTTCAGTGGTTCAGGGTATGGGACTGATTGGTCAGGTGGCCCAAGGGGAGGGGGAGTAAGGGGGCAATGGGACAAAACAGACTGGTGTTGTGGCTGGGCTGCTTTGGGGTGGGGGAGGATATGCATGGTCCTTCCAAGATGCTGAAGGGCTGAGAGGTGGGACAGCATGTTGCTTGAGACCCTGTAAACAAGGGGTGGATGGGACTGCTGGGTCCTGTGACAAAGCAGGGTAGGGCTATGGGACTTCTGTGGGTCAGGTGACATATGGGGCTGCATAGAGGTCCTCTGTAGTGGGAGAGCCTAAGAAGGGGGTATCCCTAGCCTACTGGCCTGGGTCCATGTAGGCAGGTGGGGGTGATGGCAACTGGGATGGAAATCACAGGTGGAGGATCTCTGGGGAAACACTATCCTACTGGCATGGGTCCGTGCATAGGGATGGGGATGTGGTGGAGTTCTCATGTGGAGTTTTGCAGTAGCAGGAATGTGGCAGGGATGCTAGCCTGTTGGTATGGGTCTGCAGACTGGGGGGTGGGGGGAGACAAAGCAGTGAGTGGGATGGTGTCATTAGCAGAGGTCCCCTGGGGAATGCTAGCCTGCTGGCCTAGATCCATGCACAGGAGTTGGGGGGGGGGTCAGCAAGTGGGGTGGTGTTTGCACATGGAGGTCCCCTGGGGGAATACTTGCCTACTGGTCCAGATTTGCACAAGGGGGTGATGCGAGCTTGGAGGTGTGTATGGAGCTATGATAGCCTGCTGGCTGGGTCCCCTTTCCTGCAGTTAGTGGCTAGGATGGCTGCTGAGGAGACTGAGGGACTGGTGGGCTACTTGAAATCATGGGAATCAACAGATTTCTTACTTTCCTCCACCAAAACCTCCCACTGATAGTCCATTATAGTCAGCTTACCCCTAGAAGACCCAGTGAAACCTAAATGTCTTTCCTTTCCCAGGAGGTGCAGCACAGTTAGGCAGATGCCATCTTGACTGGAAGTCCTAAATAATGTGTTCTTAAGACTTGCATTTATGGACCTTCATTAGTGGGTCCTTTCAACTTGACCAGTGCAAATATCACTCACAGTTCCATTACCAGTTTGTGTCAGAAATGCTAAATGATGCACAACTCCCTAATATGACATGAACTTTCAAGTCATCATGACTTTGCATGTGTTTTTTTCTTTTGTCCACTTTCAGTAATATCAATGATAGTCCTGATACCTCATTTCAGTCTTTCTCCCAATAACAACAAGGAAAGAGAGAGATAATGAGACAGAGAGAGGGAATGAGAGTGAGAGTGAGAATGAGACTGGGAATGAGAGTATAAGCACACCAGGGCTTTTTTCCACTATTAACAATCTCCAGATATATATGCCACCTTATATATCTAGATTTATGTGGGAATTGGGGAATTGAATCCAGGGCCTTCAGGCTCTTCAGGCAAGTGATTTTAGCCACTAAACCATCTCTCCAGCACAAAGTAGCATTTTAAAGAAATGTGTTTCATTTTCTTCTCATTGAGTATTTATTTTTCTTCTGTTTACCCGATATTTGACATTTCATTTGTCACTGAAGTATAACTTCCACATATGTCAGGAATTAGGAATTACCAAATTTGCATTACATATTATATTGAAAAGGCTGAAAGTGTTTGGGAATAGTTACAGTGAGAAACTCAGAGTGATTACATTTGAACAAATGTTAAAACATTTACAGAGATGAAAAATGACTTTGATCCAAAATGAGTTTTTTTTTTTCTTTTATTACTCAATAGTGCAAAGTAGTCTCAAGGTGAACTTTCTATCTGTTTGGAAAATTAGATTGTAACATATTGTTATCTCTCACTATAACCTCACTCAAATCTGAGAATACTTTTCTTCTCCCAAACAGAACACATTAACATGAGAATCTACTACAATGTGAAAGCTAAAAGGTTTAAATTGAGCTGAAATTCGTACTTCACTAAAAATATTATAATACAAGTAACTAAATCTTGTGGTAACAGTTAAATAAAATTTTTAGAGAAAGCACAAGTTTTAAAAATCAGAAAAAAATGTTTTTATATTACTTTTAGATACACTAGTATATTATCATAGTTAACTTACCTTAAAAGTTTATGTCTGTTTTGGTTTAACAAATTATTGATATAGCCATTATATCCTGCAAAAATCATCAGGTCCAAATGAAAAAATTTAAATGTAGCAATTAAACTTATTTTTTAAAGCATTTAATAAAGGAATTTTAACCTCAATGCTACATGGCAGGAGATAAATGGTTAAAATGGTGAGAAAATAGTTTATCATAATAATCTTTTTATACTAGCAGTATATCTTACTATTAATTGTAGGTATTTCAGACAAAAAAGTCACATAAAATCAGAAAATATGACAATAAATACATATCAATATATTTTTATAATAGTATTACAGACAAGATATGATATTTTCTGAGTCAATGTAACAAAGGTGAATATGACTGGGCCTTCAATGCCATGAAAACATGCATTGCCACAAAGGACAGACTTTACGATGTCCACACTGGACAATTTATTTTTATGGAATTTATGATCAGTTTGTAAAATATTAGAATTGATGTCCTGGGCATGGTGGTGCACGCCTTTAATCCTAGCACTCAGGAGGCAGAGGTAGGAGGATCACTGTGAGTTCAAGACCACCTTGACACTACAAAGTGAATTCCAGGTCAGCCTGGCTAGAGTGATACCCTACCTTGAAAAACAACAACAAAAAGAATTGATGTAAGGAAAGGAAAATTAACAATGCAAGCAATGCACTCCTAATTGACACATTTTTCCATCTTTCCTAGAATTTGTAGTTTTTATGTTTTGATGCAATATATATATATATATATATATATACATGTATTCTTTGAACAGATAAAATCTCTCTCTCCCTAAGGATTCAAAATAAGATCAAACAAGGACATGTAATGAGGAAGTCAATAAACCTAGAATCACTTGAAACCCCTGTTCTTACATCAGAATCAGCTTTACATCTTAACCTTACCAATTATGGGAAGAACTCAACAATTAGCTTACTGACAAATTTAAGCTAATTTAAGTTGAGCTTATGCCATATAACAGAAGTGTTTACTAGTACATTTAGAAACTGGGTATACTAATTATGTGATTTAATGATGATAAAGTATTAAAGATGAGTTCCCATCATTTGTAAGTGTTAAGAACTAACTATATGTTCCACAAATCCATACACAGTAACATTATGCTAATGTCCTAGTATTGGCCATGATGCATTAGTCAAAACCACAAGAGTAGTTCTTCTTCTTGCCTTGAAAGTCAATTTTTAAACATTTATGAACACATCCCAGTTTATAATCTACAAAATCACATCCCCAGAGTTAAGTTCTGAAGGCTAAGCTCTCCCATCCAGGATGAAATTCTGGAAAATTATGGAACTATTAATAATATAAATGGCTTTCATGACTGAAAATATATTCCATATTTTAGGTTTCAATTATATAAAATTATATTGTTTATAGTATATATTATAATTATATAACAATTATACCTGCCCACATAAACACAGAAGCCAAAATGATTAAGATAATTTAAGTAATTTCAATATATTTCTCAATGGCTGGAATAAAGTTGCCTTCAAGGTAAGCTAATAAAGATAAAGTGGTTGTGTGGTTTGTGAATACCAAGGAGGCTGGCATCAGTACAATCAAGACAGTTCATTCCACTCTAAGGATCCACCTCTTATTCCACATCTAGGATGATGCATTTTGCTCTACTTTTGAACTTTTTTCTGCATCTTCCACATTTCTCCCTAAATCAGATTTGATCTTTTCAACTTTATTTAGAAGTATCTATTTTGTTCACTCTCTTTAACTTTGAAATCTCACTAAAACCCTCTACTTAACTTTTCCTGTGTTCCTCTGCTGCTATGAATGTCCTGAGATACTAGTCGCTTGTGAATAATAATCTGAAATACTAAAAAATGAATAATTATTAGTTTTGCAACCTTTTATGAATGCAAAATTAGAAGCATTTTATCTCAATCAATATTATAATTTCAGAATTCACTGGATTCCTAAGTGGGTTTGAGACACCAATCAAGTGTAAGCTATGTCCTTGCTTCTGTGTTGGACCCTTTCAAAAAAACAACACTTGCATCTCTTATAGGGACTGAATGTGTTGAATTCTAAAACATAGCACTTACCAGAGAATTGCCCTGGTTTGAACAGTGATCTATTCCCCAAGCACTTATTCTTCCTTTGACCAATAGTGGTACCAAAGGCTGACTGGCATGAGTTTTTAACCCAAATACACAATATTACTTAATTTCTTTTCTCCTTTTCTCCTTTTCCTCTTTCACTTTCTCTTGAGAGCATGCCCCATTAAATCATCATATATATTTTCCTTAAGTCTACACTTCTAGAAGACCTGGACCAAGGCAGTATCTACACATTTTCTGGTAAGTAGGGGCCAAGCTGTGAAATTTTCGCATGTAGAGCTTTTAAACATTAATCTTCAAAAAGAACTTGCATAGATGACAGGATGTAACATGCAACTCTAAATAAAATGAGAAAATGAATAATATCTTACTAATGTAGGTTTAAAAACTCCAAAAATGACAATAATTTGTGGCTTAATCTAATTTGTCTATACGTTGTGGAAATTCTGAGATAATGTCCTGCAATAGGGCTCCAAAATTGAATCCTGTGGCATAATGTATTCCCCATAAATAATACTTAATTACAGTAAAAATAGTCCAAAAACATTGTTGAGTTGTGTGTAAAACATGACCACACTGAGACAGCCTGTTTAACTTTCACGTAGAGAACTGGGTGGCTGTTGTGCTTGTCTGTAGACTCCTCATTACGGCCAACCCTCCTTCAAGGTAAACAAAGGCATGACAAATGCTGACTTCCTGAGAGATTCTGGGGTCCAGATCCTTCATATATAAAGGGATCCCCACTTTACAACACTGCTGCTGGCTTCACTCCTTTCCCACTGACCCAAAACCCATGGCACTGAGAACTTATCAGTATCCCAACTTCTCTTTTTTTTTTTTTAATTTGTTTAATTTAATTTATTTATTTGAGAGCGACAGACAGAGAGAGAAAGAGGCAGATAGAGAGAGAGAATGGGCGCGACAGGGCCTCCAGCCACTGCAAACCAACTCCAGACGCGTGCGCCCCTTTGTGCATCTGGCTAACATGGGTCCTGGGGAATCGAGCCTCGAACCGGGGTCCTTAAGCTTCACAGGCAAGCGCTTAACCGCTAAGCCATCTCTCCAGCCCCAACTTCTCTTAAAGGAAGCTGTTAGATGGATTTTAGCACTGGAACTCCTAAGATATATTTTATATATTTCAGGTGAATGAATTTGGGCATATCTCAAATCCACACATTGTAAATTTTCTGTGCTATTGAGCTATGCCCAAGAGAACTTACTGAGTGAAATGTATGTACCTGCTAAATACGGTACCTGGCCAAGTGTAGATACTGAAAACGTAAAATATATATAGATAAAGGTTATTTTATTGACTCCTATTTTTAAACAGCTTTCTTGGACTGATCCCTATCATTTTAACTATGATTGTGGATCCTAAATAATTGCAATCATGTTAACAGTATGATTGAATATCTTCAATGAACATATTACAAGAAAGAGTAAAAATTGATTCTGTTTGGTTTACTGAACTTCCCACTAACTCAGACTGAGGTATAAAATGCCTCTTTGGTACCACTATTGGTCAAATATTTTACACACACACACACACACACACACACACACACACACACTGATAACTTATGGTAGATAGAAGAAGACAGAAAGAAATAAAAAAAGTTAGGTCAGTAGTTGATACCAAAAATCTATGTTCTACCTTTTCATGTGTTTTAAATTTTACAGCCACTCTTTAAACTAGTAATTCATTTCCATGAGTTGTTCACATCTTTTATTTACCTCCCATCAATTTTGCTCTTTCCCTTATGATGGTAAAAATCAAACCTTGCTTTTTCTCCAATCATACAGTATTGGTTAATGAATAAATGCATTATAACTGGCCCAGCATTAAGTGAAAAGATTGTTTTAGCAAGAGATAAATAACTAGAGAAAGGGGAAAATGGGAAGAGTCTAAGGAGAAAGAAGATTGCACAACGGAGTAACTGAAAGAAGTGCAGGTACCTAGGAAGGTAGTCAGGGGAAAGATCCAATACAGCCACTTAGGAGTAACTGTTAATACATAATTTTAATGGCATGAATTATGGGGTTATATTGACCTGCTTTACACATAAAGGTGGTATGATGATAGCAGAACTTTCAGAAAATTAACAGCCCAAATACAGATACTACAAAATGGAAGCTGATGGTTGAATGCTCAAAGGCCAAAATCTTGACTTTAAGGAAGAACTTTATGAGGAATACTTAAAGTTCTGTAACTCAAAGCCTGAAGGTCCAGGAACTTTGTAGGGCTAATGCTGAAGTGCAGGTTTCCAGGGTTACAGGCAATCATCTCTCCCCTGTACCTTTTGTTCTTTTTGTTGTCAGAGTTTTCAGCAGATTAAACCTTGCTGTTGTATATTTTGAGAATAGAGTACTTTCTTTGTTCTGACTGCATGTGCTCAGGTGAGCATGGGACACTCTACAGTCACAAAAATTTCCCAATCCAGTGACTCTTGAGTTCTTTGTTACCCAGTTACATAGAATAGTAAATGAAGAGTGAAGAAAGGGTAAGCAAGAATGATTTATTGGGAAGAGACAGATCAAAGCTTTCCAGAGAAGGGTAGGGCACTCAAACAGAGCTGCCACAGGCACTCAGAACTCCGTGGGTTTTACAGGTTTGGAATGAATGTGAGTGATGACTCTTGGCAATTAGGCACTGAACATGTGCAGATCATGTTAGGTCAACATAGAAATATCCAGAGGACTCGTATTAGTGAAGAAATAAGATAAAAGGGTGCTTGCCCAAAAGGAACATGACACAATCCTAAGGAAGTTGTGTATACAGGAATAAGGAAGTGGTGTGTGCAGTAATTCATTTGAACAATGGGCAAAGGCAAGTAGTCATCTGGTGTCAGATGAGTCAGTATCAGACATCTCAAAATCCAGGTAGATTGGACAAATCAAAATTTCTTTTCTTGTTTTTTCTGACCCTGACTATACAGCCTCAGTTGGTTCCTAATCTCTATGACCTCCAGCGTGGATCTTTCCATCAGCTTGCAGGCAAATATCTTAATACAATTTTACTCACAGAAACACAAAGAAATAATGCTTTACCAGTTTTCTTTAATACAGTGAAGACCTAAAGTTAACCACAGCAACACCCAAGCTAGAATTTTTTTTGAACATTAACTCCATTGAGAGTCATGTGTGTTGTAGAAATTTTTTAGCCCTCCAACAAGAGTGGTATTACAGTAAGCTATGTTCCTAGACATGTAAAAAAGGAAAGCTGTAAAAATGGGGGAAGGACATGGTACTGAAATTCATGTGACAAATATGTCAAATTCATGATCTGATTCAACCAAAATACTGTAACTGGAGATTAATGGGATCATTTCCAAGCAAACATGCAATAATAATTAGTTCCTTTTTCTTCCACATGGGAATTATGATGTTTCAGCAAAACTGCATTCTAACATGCTCATCTGATTCAGTGATGTCATCTATTCTGCTCTTCTCTCTTATTAATGCCATTGATTCCCTTAAGTTTCTACCCTTCTTCTGATCATAGTTTCCTGGGTTATGATAAAATGCTTCTGAGTGACAGAGTAATGGGTCTGAATTCTGGCACTATAACTTTTTAAAATAGGAAATATTATACCTGTAAAATTGGTATAACTGATTTTAACAGTTTAAATTCATAATGAAATCTAAATAAAGAAATAATAGTGAAAATTTTCATATTATTTCTATTCAAATGTGAAGTAATGTTTCCATTTGAATACATACTGATTCATTTTGCTATTGTAAACCTAATGTCTGAAATTGTTTTCCATATTTATTTATCTAGTTTCTTACTTATTTACTTATTAAAATAATGTCTCACTGTTTAGCCAAGGTTGGCTTGAATACCCCCATGCAGCCTGGTCTGGCTTCAAACTCAAAATCATTGTCCCTTAACTTCTGAAATGCTATAATTACAGTTATGTGCCACAATAGTTGGTGCATTTTTCTTTTCTTTCTTTCTTTTTTTTTTAGTAGTGACAATTTTTCTTCTTTATGAACATGATTTTAACATTAGTATTATTTTGAACATAATACTGGACATTTACAAAGTATAATATGATGTTTTGATTTGCATATACATTGAAAAATGAGAAGTTACATCAATTAAAATATCCAAAATGAATGATAAAAACATTTTGGTGATGGATATACTAATTATGCATGGCCATAATTTTAACAATAAAATTTAGAAAGGAAAATAAGGCATCATCAATCTCACTATGTCATGTTCCATGCATGCTCACACCATTAATCTAACTATATAATTTTCTTTGCTTTTTAGTTCATTTAGATTTAACCATAAAATATATCATTGCTAATTGTATTCAGCAATTTGTACATGGACTTTTCTTTAAGATTAAACAATACCAAAAAATTATTTTAATAGTTTCATAGTTTTATTTTATGCAAATAGTCTAGATTTGTCTAGAAAAATATTCTGATTTTATTAAAGAGTATGGTCATGGTTTTGTATAAGAATTTTTCTGAATCTGAGTGTTCGGTGAGGCTTTATTAACTTTTATATCCTTTTATTAACATTTCTAGAACATAAAATGTGTTTACATATTAGATATTTCTAAATTGCTTTCCAAAGGTTTTTTTTTTTGTTGTTTTGTTTTGTTTTTGTTTTCAGAAATAGCTATTCTCAGCAGCCACTTATATTCTACTCTCATGACCTAAGTATCACCTTTTAGAATAACAGTGCTTATTTTTGCTTATTTCTCAGTTTGGTTTTCTTTTCATATATCCAGCTTACAATTCACAATATTCCATAATCAATCTCTGACTTTATAAGGAATTTCCTTCCCAAGACATTCAATAGTCATCACCTTACAGTTGAAGTTTAAGCTCTTTACCTTAGAATTAAATATTCTTAAAATCTGGCAGTAACTATTTCTCTTGTGTTATCAACTTATTTCTTCATCTAAGATTTTAAGTTTATACTTCTAGTATTAAAGTAAGAACATTAAGGGTCATTGTGTTTATTCTAAGGATTCTTATTTATAGGAGCATTTTCAAACTTTTAGTTTTTGTATGTAATGACTACCTGATACCACTACTAAATATTTCTAACATTCAAAACCCCAAAGAAACCCCAGAATGCAGTTCTCATATGTTTTTCTCTCTTAGCCCAGCCACACCTAGGTCCTTTCAAATCCAACTTAACTTGTAACAGTCTGTTGTTTTTACCTGAAGATACTTCTCAAACTCTGGCCTGTGTCTTCATTCTCTCTGTGACCATCTAGTCTGGACTTCTTTCTATGGATAATATTCTAGCCTATGACCACATATTACTAATTTCATGCTTCCCTCTTTCCCCTCCCATTCTCAGGTCATCCAACTTCATAAAAGCTTCAAAGAAACCACAAGCTTCATCTCACCATTATTTTTCTAAGCTTCTTCTTTTTTTTTTAACTTCGTCCAGCCTATTGTAAATATTCTGTATTCTTCCATTTAAAAAATTTAAAAATATGGGTAGATCATTATAACAGCATTAGATTATGTCAATTCCCTAAATGAAATATTCCATGGCCTGCTACTGCACATGAGTTACATTCAATTTTTTGACCATTGTGGATTAGGAAGCAGTCTAGCTCTGATTATACTTCTAGTCCCATTTTGTGCTATATTCTACCTCACATGTTGTTCTAGGTTTAATAGTCACCTCTCAACCTTGCCAAATTCATACTATTTCCTTGTACATAATTTCTATCCATGCTGTTTTTATATGAAAATATATATATATAAACTTCTTTTTTATTTTATATTGTGTGTATCTATTATTATAAAGTAAATATGGCTGTGTGCCGTCCCTATGTAGAAGAAAATAGAGTAGGGGATTCGAATGATATAGTGTGGTCAGGGAAAGACATAAACATTGCAGAGCTACCAACACATTTCATATTTATGATGGTCACATTTGGACACATTTTCATGCAGAGAAAGAACCGCTGATCATAACACAAACCTGTGGTTATCATTTGTGGGAGGGGGATATCATGCATGATAAGGAGCAAGGAAACACCTTAGGAAGAATGAGTTATGGAAAGCAAGTGTAGATCATGTTGCCTAGCAGCACAGAAGGGAGTCTCTGGTCCAGGAACTTTTCAAGCAGCAGCAGCAATGGTCTTCATAGTAGATGTTAGGCACAGTTTCTCCAGGCTGGCAAACAAGACAATCTATAAATCACTAAGTGTTTTCTAATTTCAGCTATGTTTAAAACAGTTGTGTGGACAAGAATTCAAGTTTGGCAACAGCACACATTTCAAGTAAGATATTTAGCCCTTGTGAGAAGTAAACAAACTAGGAGATCAGTATATGTAGATTAATGTTCATTCACTTACCCATCATTCACTTATACATCATATATTTCCTTAAGGAAGCTTATTACAACATAGAATAGTTTTGAAACCTCTTTCTATTGAAATTTTGTAACTCTCTAACAAATGATCACTTACACTTATGTATTCAAAATAACTTATAGAACCTACATGTTTTCTAAGTATACCCTAAGAAAATCATACTGGTAAATACATCATATAACCTACTGGGATTTCTAACACATTTTACTCATTTACTACTACTAATAGCTCTATAGCACATGAAAATTATAATTATTAACTATCAATTTACAGGATCAGGGGAAAAATAGTCCCAAGGACCCATTCCCACTGACCCACTTCACCACTTTAACCACACTGTCCTCACGTCTTTACTTTTTAGAATATTTCTTATCTATAATTGCTTTACTTTTCTAAATATCAATAAAATTCCCCTATCCAGAATTTCATAGCTATCCATTACAAACTTAATTGCATGCCATTTTCTTATTTTTCTTCATTGCTGTCTATCAAATAAAAATATTTTCCTCCAATGACAAGACAAGTTTATGATTGCGGTGGATTATGAAAGGGAAAATTATTCTCACAGAAATAGATCTGCTCTGCAGTATGGTGTCCTTACTTGATTTTTCAGTATAGACTATAATTTAATATATCCTAAAGTGTGATAAATATTCCACCAGTCTTCTTCATTAAGCTTTTTTTTAGGTGATGTATAGGCAAACTTTTAAAAGTAGTTATGGAGCAGTAAATCAGCAAGATATCAAAACAGGTAGCTCCAAGTTCCCATTCTCCATAGAATCATCAAGAAACAGGCAGGACTGAACCAAGTGTCAGAAAACTGGAAAACATTCAAAGGTGTACAACAACTGAGCAAATGTTAGCACCCCAATTCCAATACTAGCCAGAATGTCTAGACAGAAGATCAATAGGGAAAGGGTGAGGACATGACAACAAGCTAACCAGGCCTTACAGACTGTTACTTACTTTTGCTTAGCTGCAACCAAATACCTGACAGAAACAAAGAAGCAAAAGATTTCCTTCTGCAAAAACAACTTTTCAGAGAATTTAGACCTATAAACTCAAACAGAAAATCATGAAGTCAGGCAGGAGACTGTGGCAAGCAAGCTTGACAAGAAACACAGGTAGACTGGAAGGATGGGGGGAAAATTTATCAGAGTGCAAAATGTTTTTAATCCATCTCCTTGTTTAAATGTTCAAAAGTCTCTATTGAGTCGCTATTAGGACTCTAGGCAGCTTCTTAACTATGAGCTCCAGTAAAATCAAAAAGCAAACTTATAAAGAATGGGAGCACTGAAAATTGAATGAAGCCAAACAAAGACTGAAACCCAGCAGGGCAAACATTAAAAAAAAAAAAAAAATACCCTCAGGTCTACAGGGAAAATGGTGCTTTCATTTGAGAGCCAACAGGTTTGGGCAGCCTCATCTCTGTTGCTTTGCACTTTATAGTATACGTGACTTCTCTCTGGTGCTGGCTGCACTCAGCTTTCCTCAGTAAAGAGTCCAAGTTCCTTGAATAGCCAACTTCCTGGGCTCTCAACTGAATTTGTGCTTTAACCATAATAGCTTCATGTATCCCCTATCAGGAACTTCCTATAGTTTTCCCGTCCCTGCCTACCTCAGATTGCTGAACCCTTGGGATTTTCTTTGAGACCCTGGTGGAACCCTCCAAGACCTCTTGCAACCTGGGAGCCTTCAAAGGCAGTACCATGTGGACAAGTTCAACTGTCAGCTCAGTATACTGTGAATGCCTGTGTGGTTCCGGAGAAATCTTTCAAATTAGTGCATAATTGTATATGCAGAAGTTTTAGCAAATTCCTGGGGTTCCCTCAAGACAGCTTTCCTAATGTCCTAATGCAAACTGCTCGACTTCTTTAACGGTCATGTGTCTTAATTTTATTGTCCTCATTCAGAACTTTCCATGTGTCCCTGGTTAGATCACTTATAAGTTTCTCAAGTCTTTCTGCAATGCTTTTGTTCCAAATTCTTCTAATAAATATGGATAAAAGCAGCTAGAAATAATCATGATAGTCTACAAGCAATTATGTTTTAAAATTTATTCAGCCAAATTAATTAGTCCATTACATTTGTATTCAGCCTCATTTTAAATGATGCAGTACATAGACAAAATACAGATAATTTTCAGCCTCATGTGACCTGGTTGGACTTTTGTCCAATTCCTAATACAATCCTCATTTCCATCTGAAATCTTAGAAGTCTGAATTTCATTGTTCCCATTCCTATTGACATTCTGATCAATGACGCCCCATCAGAATTGCCCATTAAACTCTGCTTACAGCATTTTAAGTTTTTGCTGGCCTCTTCAAATGCTTATAGCAAACCAGTTCAAAATGTTGAAAACTAAACATGGTCAGGTTTAGTCCCTGAAAGTATGCAACTTCATTGGTACTAATTATTTGTGTAAATTACTTTTGTATTTCTGTGACCAAATGCTTGAAAGAAACAATATCAAAGAGGAAAGACTTATTTTGGTGCACGGTTTCCAAGAATTCAAATCATGGTCACCTGGCTACATGGGCTTGGATACAATTGTATGGCAGCCAGAATGTGTGATAGATAAATTTCTCACACACACACAAAAATTTAAACTGAGAGATAGAAAAGGTCCATATGTTGAGACATCCTCAAAGGCCCACACCCAGTCCTTCTTCCTATAACTATGCTCTATCTCTAAAATTTTCTAGATCCTCTCAAATTAACATTACCAGCTAGGGAACAAATTTTTAAAATATGAGCCTACAAAGGGGTGGGACATTTCATAGTCAAATGATAACAGAGACATGCACAGCAACACCCCAGTCAATAGCAGCCCAAATGACATTCTTCTCTAGCATAAAAAGCATATTCTCTAGAATATATCACAGATTATTTAGCAAACAAAACCCAATAAAGGTAAGTGTGAACTCATACAAAGTACTTTTTTTTTTTTGCTGCATTGTTAAAGAAAGACAAACTGAAAATGACACAAATATAGTGATTTTAACCCAGAGATTGGGGCTGAGGAAATGACTCAGTAAATAAATAATTTGCAGCTCAAGTGTGCAGACTTGTTTCCAGATGCCCACACTTCTGTAAATGCATAGTAGGCAGGATGGCATACTTGCAATCCCAATGGCCAGGAGGTGATTAGTTAAAAATAGCTGATGTGGTGAGTTTTGAATTCAAGTGATAGTCTCAATAAGTAAGGAGAGAGAGCAGCAGAGAAAGCATTTTGACCTCAACCTATGACCTACATGCACATGTGCACATCCACACAAATACGGGCTTGGGAGCACCCTTGTGAACATGACAAGGTGCTTACACCACTCACAACCCCCTCAACTCACATACGCACAAGGGAGAGCCTCTTCAACAGCTAGGGATTCAAAGAAAAAAAGCACAATAAACAAAATTATTTGAGGACTATTAAAATAAAGCATAATGTTTATGATTGAACACTAGCAATTTTGAGAGAATTTTGAAACTATAAACCAATTTTAAAATACAACAAAGATCCCAAAATAATAACCTACATTTATCCCATGGGGAACTAGGAAAAGAAAAAGGAAATAATAAATAAATGAATGGAGATGAATAAAGGCAAAAATGAAAGAATTTTTAATTTTGAAAAAGAGAAAAGATATAGGTTCTGGGGAGATGGTTCGTGGTTAAAGGTATTTGTTTAAGTATCAACTTGACTGTATTCACTGAGTACCAAATTAATTAATAAAAAAAAATCACAACCAAGGAAAAATATATAAAGCTTTTTATTTTTATTTTTTTTATTATTTTCTCTCAATTTTGATTAACATTTTCCATGATTATAAAAAGTATCCCATGGGGGCTGGAGAGATGGCTTAGAGGTTAAGCGCTTGCCTGTGAAGCCTAAGGACCCCAGTTCAAGGCTCAATTCCCCAAGAACCCATGTTAGCCAGATGCACAAGGGAACACACACGTCTGGACTTCGTTTGCAGGGGCTGGAGGCCCTGGTGCTCCCATTCTCTCTCTCTCTTTCCCTATCTGCCTATTTCTCTGTCTGTAGCTCTCAAATAAATAAACAAAAAAGAGTTTTTAAAAAAGTATCCCATGGTAATGCCTTCCTCCCCCCACTATCCCCTTTGAAATTCCATTCTCCATCATATCCCCTCCCCATCTCAATCAGTCTCTGTTTTATTTTGATGTCTGTTTTATTTTCCTCTTATGATGGTCTTGTGTAGGTAGAGTCAGGGACTATGAGGTAGGTCATCGATATCCAGGCCATTTTATGTCTGGAGAGAGCATGTTGTAAGGAGTCCTACCCTTCCTTTGGCTCTTACATTCTTTCTACCACCTCTTCTGCATTCGACCCTGAGCCTTGGAAGGTGTGATTAAGATGTTACTCAGTACTCCAGTCACTTCTTTCCAGCACTATGATACATTCTGAGTCATCCCAAAGTCACTGCCATCTGAAAAGAGAAGATTCTCTACCCAAAGTAAGAGTAGCATTAATATAAGGGTATAAATATTAAGAGAAGTGCTTATTGGGCAGTTTGATAAGCACAGTATATATATTTTTCCAGACATCAACAGATGTTACAACCCCAGAGCTCATGACTACCCCTGTTTTAAGTTTTGAGTATCAGGGATGTGTTCACTCCCATGGAGCAGGCCTCCAGTCCAGTTGGAGGGCAGTTGGTTTCCACCAGGACATATGTGCCACTATTGCACCTGTTGGCTCATTTGGGCTGGCTGGCCAATTATAAGGCTTGCAGTGTCCACTGTTGAGTATCTTCACTGGTGGTATCTCTTTCTCCCATTGAACTACATGTAGAATGACTTCTTCCAGCTTCCTGTCAGCTGGTCTACATGGAGGAGGTTATCAGCTCAGTTCCAGCAGGATTTCTCAGTGGTCTTGCAGCCCAAATATGTGGAGTCTTCTGCAATAGGGTCTTACCATCTATTTCTGGTGGGAACCAAGGGCCTCAGCAATGGCCTACAATGTTTTGGGGGCATCAGGGACCTCCCTGGCCAACAACTCACTGGAAGTTATCCCATCCCTGGCACTGAAAATTTTCTAACAATGATCTATGGCTCCTGAGTGTTCCATTGTCTGAAACCAGAAGATTACATATTATCCTCTTACGTTTTGATTAGTCCTTCCTCTACCTTTCCTTTACTCAATCTTTTCCCCTGACTTCACTTTGGGCCTTATCACCCCTGTTAATATATTCTACTTACATATATACAATACCAACCTATTAAGTACCCTCCTCCTTTCCTTTTAAATTTGTTAAAATTTTAGAGAGAGAGAGGGAAAGAGAGAGAGAGACAGAGAGAGAGAAAGAGACAAAGAAAGAGACAGAGAGGGAGAAAGAATTGGTTCACTGGGGCCTCAGGCACTATAATTGAACTCCAGACACTTGCTCTACCTATTGTGCATGTATGACTTTGTACTTGCCTCACTTTTGTGCATATATGTTTTTTCTAAATTGACTTGGGATCACATGTATTAAAATGTTTGTTATATTTATGCACTGTAATTCAGGTGATATACATTTTTCTAAAATATATTGAGTTAAACTAATAAAAATTATAGTAAAAAATTACAAATGGATAGGGCAAAAGTTAACTTTAATTGACAATAATAAATATTCTTTATTAATATTAATATTAATTATATTAATAAGAAAATAATATGCAAGTTAGCAAAGCTTTATAAAAAAAGTAAAAGATGAAAATTATCATCTTCAATTTTCATCTGAGAGGAGATATTAGGTATAGTAATATGCACTTTTATATCCTACCAGATAGAAAAATGTCCACAACACACCAAAAGCTCATTGAATATTTTTCAATCAATCAGGATTCAATTCCAAATACACCTCTTATAAATTCATATACACACATACACATGCAGTTGCTTACACTCAGGTACATATCGTGTCTTTAAGTTTTCTTAAATAGGGGACTGGAGAGATGGCTTAGCAGTTAAGGTGCCTGCTTGTGTAGCCTAAAGACCCAGGTCTGATTCTCCATAACCCATGTAAGCCAGATGCACATGGTGGCTCATGTGTCTGGAATTTGTTCGCAGTCACTACAGGTCCTGACACTCACATTTGTTTTCTCTCTCTCTCTTCTAAATAAATAAATAAATAAAAAGAAAATGAATAATAAATCACAGGATGAAGACCATAAGTAGCTTGGGGGAACTATTTCCCCATACTTCAGCCTTGACTTAAAATCACAGCTTACTTGAAGTTATCTGTCCTATTGCTGTCAATGATGCATGAAGCCAGATGCAAGCTTAAGTATAAAAACACTTGCGAACTTGCCACATCTCACCCTCAGCCTGCAGCAGCTATTGTATTACTATGAGGAATATTTCCATGTACTGCCTCTCTGGCTTCCAAACTGACTTCTCCTATTGGTCAGGTCGTGTTGAATGGGATATTGTCACCTTGATTTGACCTACTTGTCATGTTTCTGAATTTTATACCTTTATAACACAAAATCTAAAATATTTAAGCTTGTTTTATCTTCCAGCACTAAAATTGTTGTTATTAGAAAGTAATTGTGAAAGTCTTAGGGAAGAATAGGTGAGGTCAACATAAAAATCTAACATAGAAAAAAAGGCAGTTTTAAAATGTGATATTACCAAAATAAGGAGTAACGGATGTACAGGAAAAAACGAGAAAAACAAAAGTCACTGTACTGTTCAGATTGTTTTTTAATGGCAGGAATCTTATGGCAGACAGGGAAACTTTGCAGGTCTGCCAGGAAACCAGTGTTCACATTAGATGGAAGAAGAGGAGTTCTGTGACATTCCATTGTCCATGGATTATATTCAATAATGACAAATAGATTCATTAACATGGAAACAAATTGTGTACCAAGGATTAGTGAATCAAAAACAAAATCCTGGCAAGGATGATTAGAATTAAGTTGCTTGTCCTTGGCTTTTATTTTCATGGGCAACAGTATGAGCTCTTCAGGCAAAAATAGAAATGGAATGCATGTGTAACCATAGAAACTGCATGAGCAGGTGAGAGAAAATGCACTTAAGGTGTAAAAGCAGCAAATGATTGTGCAACGCATAAGAAAACATACTTATAGCTGTCAAACTGAAGTACAGGTATGACCACTGTTCTCAATTGTTTTTGACAGTAATTCTAGCTCATAAAGCAATACCTGCTAGGACATAAGTTTTTAGGGTGTTACTCCAAAGATCAAAGAGACAAAAATATCCTTACCAATATTGAAGTCCCTGATTGTAAGTATCTAATATAAAGTATATGGAATTTAATCAAATTAATTTTAAAGAAATATTTCATTTTTTACTCAGTAGTCAAAGAACATTATAGATTATATAACAGTCTCAGTGATAAAGGAGCACAACACTTTAGCACTTTATCATCTGCTACAGTTTAATGAGACTATTTAGCTCCCAAACAGACAAATGCCTGATCATTAAAAACAGGATACTGAGCTCAGGTGAGGGTATAAACCATCAGTGTTGGAGAATTAATTATTTACTGGGTCAAAGAATACTTCAAATATTTGTATAATTACAGGTTACCAGCTTTAACCCCAAAAATCCAAAACCTGAAAATTCTGATATCTAGAATTATGTGCGTGTGTGTGTGTGTGTGTGTGTGTGTGTGTGTGTGTTGTTGGGGATGAATGTGAAGTTATTGTGTATGTGAGGTAGGTACTCTCCCACTGATTTCCATTGCCAACCACCTAAATAGGAAAAGGAGTACTGATATAATGCCACAAGTGTAAAATTGTACCTGACCTCATGTGACTGATGAAATTGCACTAAAAATATTGCATATGGCTATCTTCCAGCAGTGTAAATAAGGTATAGATGAAATGTATGTAAACTTTGTATTTAAGCTTGTATCCTGTCCACCAACTTACTCCATTATAGATATGCTAATGTCAAAAATTTCTAATTCAAAAGCACTTCTATACTTAAGCATTTCATATAACAGATACTCTGGATATTAAGTGTCATTAATAATTGTATTATGGCTGAAGAGATGACTTAGTGGTTAAGGAACTTGCCTGAAATTCTAAGGACCCAGGTTTGATTCTCTAGTACCCATATAAGCCAGACACACAAGGTGGTGCATGCATCTGGAGTTCATTTTCAGTGTCTGGATGTCCTGGCACATTCATTGTCTGTATTTGCCTTTCTCTCTCTCTCTCTTTCTGTTTCTTTCTCTCAAATAAATGAATAAAATATCAATAAATGTACCTATTACATTTTCCAATGTTTTAAATATAATCATATTGCCTAAGGAACTAGAAACCTTTGACAGCTTCCTCAACCACCTAATATCATAACAAGGGAAAACTGGAAACTGCAATCCTCAAGAAAGACATTCTTTCCATCCAACAATGTTTAGAGTTGAACAACATAATCTCTTGAAAATTATAACACAGCCAGAGAGAACACTACCCAACATATGCATGAATGCCTGTCCAGGGATATCCACCCAGTGCCCTCAATATCGAGTGAAGAAAAGTCTATTATTCAACTCCAGTGGAAGAAATGGAAGGGTGTTTGTGTTGTTTCCATCCATTAGACATGCTAATTTTCATGGAGTGTTTAGAGTTTTCAGAGGCAGTTAAATGGCAACTACACTGTCGGTACACTCATTCTATAATGAGCTGAAGATGGTCATTGTGGTAAGGGCCATTAGACACTGCTTCATTTTATAGTGGGTCAGACTATGAGGTTGGACATCATGAGGAAATAACACTTTGCCCTTAGACTTTCTTACTGTGCATAGCAAATAAGTTCTTTAAAAGATTACTTATTGGAAGTGGGGTAAGTAGAATCTGTGTATAAAGAGTGGTACATACATATTTTACTGTTGGGCTGGAGAGATGGCTTAGTGGTTAAGCGCTTGCCTGTGAAGCCTAAGGACCCTGGTTCGAGGCTCGGTTCCCCAGGTCCCACGTTAGCCAGATGCACAAGGGGGCGCATGCGTCTGGAGTTCGTTTGCAGAGGCTGGAAGCCCTGGCGCGCCCATTCTCTCTCTCTTCCTCTATCTGTCTTTCTCTCTGTGTCTGTCGCTCTCAAATAAATAAATAAATAAAATTAAAAAATATTTTTAAAAAATATATTTTACTGTTAATGATAATATGATTTGGAAGATACAGGTCAGTAAACATTATTTTTTCTCCTCTTCAATTATGATTTAAGCTCTAAATATGGCTAACCAAGCAAAGATTATAGTACCAAATACTTTGAAATTTTGTATAAACACGTGTTGCAGTTACCTTTTTTATTGCTGAAACAAAATGCCTCATCAGAAGCATTTTAAGGGAGAAAGGTTTTATTTCAGCTTAAAGTTTCTCAGGGCAGCATCATCATGATGGAGCAGGCAACTAGGCATCACATCTTGTCGCAGGAAAATAAGAAAGGAGTCTGAGTGAGCTAGCGCACCACACCCAGTAAGGCTAGACTAATAAATGATACCCCAGCCCAGTAACACACCTCCTAGGCAAGGCTCCACCTACCAATCACCCCCTTCCCCAGCTGGAGACTTAATCACAAAGTCTGAAGGCTGTGGGCGACATTTTACATTCAAGTCACCACAATATGTATCTACACTAGAAACAGTGAATTGTGATGGAATGCAATGTGAACAAAAAGCAAAGTGGGCTACCTTTCCTTTTACCATTGTTTCCACTGGTCCTTAAAGGAAAGGAGTGTGTTCAATGTTTCCTTCCTCCTCTCTACCCACCTGATACTTAAAGCAAAGGAGTGGGCTCTACATATCCTTCCACCATTCTTCCCACTTGTCCTTCAAGGGAAAGAGAGTACTCTACATTTACTTCCTCAAGGCTTCCCATTGGTCCTTAAGGGAAAGGAGACTGTTCTATCTTTCTTTCCTCCATTCTTCACACACATTGTAGGGGCTGAAATTACCACCGTGTGCTACAATTTGGATATAGAGGCACGAGAGAAAATAGAGAACTCAGATTCTGTGAGGATACCTTATCATGAGTTATTGTTTAACTCCTACTACAGAACTTCAATCAACATTTGAATAAC
Organism: Jaculus jaculus; assembly: GCF_020740685.1. Lineage (NCBI taxonomy): Eukaryota > Metazoa > Chordata > Mammalia > Rodentia > Dipodidae > Jaculus > Jaculus jaculus. The sequence continues at coordinate 181,003,790 of NC_059103.1, read as the reverse complement.
TAAAGTGACAGTAGGCAACTCAAAGAATATTGCTTCATTTAAAATAGAGACATTGTTAGCTACCTCGTAAGATTGATGCACGAGTTAAACAAGGACACACTTGGAATATTCACTATAGTCCTTATTTGTATTATATACTTCTGTCATCATTGTGATAAAAAACCTGGCTAAATAACCTGAAGGGAGGAAATACTCATCTCAGCTCATCATTTAAAGGGATGCAACCCACCATGCTGGGAATGACATGCCAGCAGGAATTTGCAGCAATTGCAGTTTGACCTTGCCCACATTTGGTCAGATCACAAGGCTAAAACCAGACACAAAATTAAAAATCTCAAGGTCTATCTTTCTCGTTCTACTTCTTCCAGCAATGTCCCGATTCGTATCTTACTGTAACATAAAAATATCATTTCTGAGAATATTGTGTAAATATGCATTATTGAAATTTAGTGAATGAAGAAGAGGCATTTTCTTGATCATTGAAAATCATGTCCAAGGTCCCAGCTGCTTAGAATACTGTACTGAGAGGAACAACCACCCACAGAGTTCAAGTCAATACTGGGCAGCATAGTGAGACCTCCATATCTCAAAATACAAACAATTTTTCACATTATATTGACAATTCTTGTACCTTTAAGTTTAATACTTATTTAATCATTTATATAGCATGTGGTTTAGGTTTTGCTTTTGACAGTTCAATGATTCACAAATATGCATGTCTTATAAGCTTTCAAGCAAAGAAAAAGGCTCTTTTTAATGGAAGAATTCCTTATTTTTAATAAAGTAGAAACTTTGTATGGACATATCATATGTTGGTACCATCAGTTCGTTCTTCCCTTTGCCCATTCCACTGAGGGCCCTCCTCAGTGGGATTTCTGGCATTCACCAAGGGGCAGTGGGTTATGAGATGTGAGATGTGGTCTCACTTGGGCCTTGGCTACAGTGCAAGGGGTGGGTGGTTTATTTCCCCAGTTCCCACTGCCTTGCTGCACAGGCACAGCCTCCAAGCAGCCCCACCCCAGCAGCAGAGTAACCACGTGTTGAGAAACAGAGAACCAGGATCCCAGGCCTGAGAAAAAGGCTCTTTGAAGAGCCAAATGATCAAGTTTTGCATTGTGGCTCTGTGATTGCCTTTAATATGACCTCCAGCAAATCAGCATTTAATTATTATTAATTATTTTTTTTTAATTTTGCCTGTGTGTGTCGTCTGTGTATGGGCATGCATGTGTGTATGTGCGAAGTGGTATGCAATGTGGTGTGTGTGTGTGTGTTTGTGTGTGCGTGTGTGTGTGTGTTTGGGGGACATATGCAGTGTATACACCTTTGCAATGCTACCCCACAAGCTGGATTTGGTCAGGACTCACTCATCTTAGGGACAAGAGTGGAATGTCCAGTGGTCTGCCTCAGTGTTAAGTGCTTTTCCACCTGGTTTTGTTTCTTAGCCTTTGACTGGTCAAGGAGCTTTAAGGGCTCCAAAGATTCGTGGGTCTCTGATCCTTGTTAGTCTGCGGTAATAGGCAGTGTGGCCAAGCCCTTCTGTTTTAAGTAGGATCTGCAGATTTGAACTAATTCAGGCTCTGGTCCCTTAATCCTCATGCTTGTTCAGGGAATGTAATTTATTGCTGAGCCTCTCTCTCTCTCTCTCTCTCTCTCTCTCTCTTTCTCCCTTTCTCTCTCTCTCTCTTTCTGTCTTGGTTTTTCAAGGTAGAGTCTAACTCTAGCCTACATGGAATTCACTATGTAGTCTCAGAGGTGGTCTCCAACTCCTACCTGTGCTTCCTGAGTGCTGGGATTAAAGGTGTGTGCCACCATGGTGTCCAGCTCCAGCTCTCTTGTTCAACAGTAAATTTAGGATAATAATAATAGTAATAATAATAATAATAATTGATTTCATAAGTCCCCAGGGTAAATGAAATCAACACCTAAACGCTTAGTATGTTTCCTGAAACACAGTAATAATATTAAACTAGAAATTGTACTAGTGATATAATAATAGTAATACAATGCATCAGATACTATATTAATTCCTAAAGACTTAAAGTGAAGAATATAGATTTTTTTTTTACTTAAGTAAATCATGTCTGGTAGGTATTATTTTTTTTTAAAGGACTTAATACAAAGTATACAGGTAATGGAGGGAAGAATAGCCAACAAATATTAGGAATATAGCTAAATGTCTTTAAGAGGCGTCACTTGATTGGAACACTAAAGAACAATTGAAATCTTAGTAAACAAGAAGATGTCAACAAGAGTCAAGTTGTTTCAGAAAACATGAGTGATATTATAATGACAAAGAACTGAGACATTTGAATAGAAAATGTGGCAAGGTGCCATTAAAGAATCAAGTATAGAAGGAAAATGGCAGAAGCAAAGGCTAGATAGGAAGTTGAGATGAAAATAATGCATTCTATCTTAGAAAGTGTAGACCATTTGAAAAGAAAATTAGGAAAGTATTTTAAAAGCCTTTAAGACCAATTTTCTCCAATTTGCATAAAGAGATTTAGGTGCCAATATCATATTTTCAAAGACAACCTGTGTTAGTTGGTTCCACCCGTGACATCTCTCCAATGTCCATCTCTCTCCTGTATCATCCTCCCTTTCTGTTCACTCGTCATGTGTGTTTAAAGGATGTTTTATAATTGAGCATAAGCTAATATTCTTAATGTTTAACAGTCCCATCTTATTCTTGAGTACAGAAAAAATACCTAACTTATCTACAGATTGTGGTTTCTAGGAAAGTTATTCAAACATAATCCAAATATAATGAGCAAAGTAAATTAGCAAACCAGGTGGTGTGGAGGAGTGATTTAGACATGTCTCAAACACCAGGCAAGAATCAATCTATTTATATTGTATCATTAGCATGATCATTATTAGACAGAAAAAGAGAAAAGGATGTAAGTGTACTTTTTAAGATATAAAATATGTATATAAGCATTCTAAAAAGTTACTAAACCAAGATAAATACAGATAGTTTAGGCCATGATCTTTTGAAAATTCTAATCCAAAAGAAACTAAGCTTGAAAAGTTCAAATAAAATTAGTTTGAAATAAAATGTTCAGGAAAGATATTAAAAGGACCATAAAAGTGCTAATACTGATAAGTTTAAAATGAAAATTTTAATGTTAGATCATAGACTATAATATTTTCAAATATTTACCTGACACTTTCTATAATCTAACAAAATTAAACTTACTGATTACTTATAAATTAAGTCCAATATTAATTTTTTTCATTTCATTCAATGATACCATTACAGACTTGGATAGTCTTCATTTTTTAAGATATATTAACAAAATAGCTGATATGCTTAAAACCCATGCAAAATTTTTTATAACTGTTTTAAATGTTATTTTTAAATATCAATATGTTAAAAAATGTTGACAACCACATGAGTGTTTGCTTATGTCCAACATTACTATCAAATAGTAATGCTTTTTAAGTTTATGCAGTTTTATATATAATTATACATAAAATACTGCTTAGTTGCATAATGTCATGACATGTCATATGATCTTGAGCAAATTAATTAATCTCTTTGCTCTCACATATTTTAATCGATTAAATGGTTACAAATATAGTAGCTAAGCTACAGATCAGTTTCGGGAATCAATTAACATCAGCTCTTAAACCTTTGGGACTCGATCAAGAATTCAGTCAGCACTATAATTGTTAGCTATTAACATATCAAAATGATATTTTTCTTTATAATTTGCATGCACAGATTTACATACGCACCACATGCACACCCACACTCATGCACATGTACAACCATTCCAAGCTGTTTCAGGTTATAGCGATAAACTGCAGAAGTAAAGAGACAAGAGTTGTTTTCATGAACAATGTGGTTTCATTTTGGAAAGAATCAGTGTGGAAGAGGAGACGGTGGAAACTAGGCAAGGGAGAAAGTGGCAATAAAGGTCCTGGGTGTGTCAAGAGATATAGTTCCATATGTATTGATCTTACTTATACCGAAAGACAATCTTGATATATCATTATTTTAAAAATAAAGAAAAGATGGTTCAGTTCTTGAGCTACTAGGGTTTTATTCAGGAAGTCTTTGCCCATTCCTATATCATTAAATGAGTGACTGACTGAAACATCTTCTGATTTCCTGATGTCAGGAACCCAGACCTAATGTGACCTAAACTAGGAAACAGCCCTCACTTTCTTGGGCATGAACAATTAAGTTGAACATCCCCTTTAACATTTATTCAAACATTAAAAAAAAATCAGCACTATAAACCAGGTGTAGTGGCTGTAAATGCTCTTCCATTACTAACAAGCATCTTATTTTATTCTACCTTAATGATCCTATATCAAGTTATATAACTTGGCTGGGCTTTGATCAATGACTGCTTTAACCATACTTGACTAGTTATTTCTCATTCATCTATCCATTCCTATGACTTCATTCTATTTAGTATTCTACCTCTTAAGACTTAGACTTGCCCTTGTCTAAGCAAACACTAATTTTCAAGACAACATGGAGGGCTCATTGCTCTATCTAGAACAGCTTTGCATATGGACACCCCTGCCAGGACAAGAACTTTCACCTTTGCTCATAATAACATTTAACAAATGATTTCGTCATTTACTTATTGACCACTTAGAAAAACATGCATGTCTCTGATAGCACAGAACACAACTGGTACAGTCAATTTTCTATGAATTATTTGCTAAACTCACATGTTTTTTTTTTAATCTGCCTATATTCTGTTCTAAAGTAGATGAATTCATATTTAACATAAAGATAAGGACTTGGGGCTTATATGTGTCTTGCGAAATACTGGGGATTCTGGCATTTATAAATAATTGTCGCATATAAAATAAGACCAGTACAGAATGAGAACAATTGCATAATCTCACTCAAATACAGATCCCTAAAAAAAGCTTGTCCTTATAGAAGAAATATACACAGTGGTAGTTTCCAGGACCGGAATGACCAAAGGAAGAAAGAATTTGAGGGTATTTTGGTATAGGATATGGAATTTCAGTTAGATCAAGTATAAGAGCTCTACTTAAAATGGTAGTCATAGTTCATAATATATTGTGGTTTTACAAAATGCACAGACAATGGATCTAAAGTGTTCTCAGTATGAATTGGTAATTATAAGAGATAATAGACACATTCATTCATTGGATTTAGTCAATTCATAAATACAAGTGTTGCTGGGCGTGGTGGCGCACATCTTTAATCCCAGCACTCGGGAGGCAGAGGTAGGAGGATCGCTGTGAGTTCGAGGCCAGCCGGAGACTACATAGTGAATTCCAGGTCAGCCTGGGCTAGAGTGAGACCCTATCTCGAAAAACCAAAATAAATAAATAAATAAATAAAATAAAATAAATAAATAAATATAAGTGTATTTCAAAATATCATGTTTTACATACATAGTAAACACATTCAAATATGTTTACTTATCTAAAATTAATTCATTAATATACACATAATATAAGTATATGATGCTTCAAATAAATGTTGTTATGAATATTTAAGGAATACAACTTCATGAAATAAACACAGAAAATAACATGGTCATGACACTGAAGTAAAATAACATACCAGTCATCTCACACAGTTATCCACTTATTTCACACTTACACATCACATGTGGGCATGTGTTTGTGTGTGTGTGTGTGTGCACACTCACATGCACATGCATGCATTTGCATATGTGGCAGTTGCAGCTAAAATTTACTGATTTTTTTGGAACTATCAATAGTGTACAGAGTTATGAACTATAGTCCTCATATTGACAGAAGATCCCAGACCTCAATCTACCTATCTACATCCTTATATATTCTAGCCTACTATACGTCCCCTGTCCACATGAAGTCATTATTTGATTACTCAGCTTTAGGTATCTAACTTCTTTGTTTTGGATTTCACATATGAGATCAAGAAATATGTTTCTTTCCAGATCTGACATTTTTCAATTAGTATGATGCCCTCCAAATTCATGTGCATTATACATAGTGTGGGGAACATAGGGTTTCCTTTTTTTTTTTCTTTTTCATGGTAGAATCTCGCTGTAGTCCAAGCTGACCTGGAATTCACTATGTAGTCTCAGGGTGGCCTCAAACTTATGGCATTCCTCCTACCTCTGCCTCCCGAGTGCTGTGATAAAAGGCGTGCGCCAACACCCCTGGCTAGGGTCTCTATTTTTAAAGACTGATTAGTGTTATATATGTTTGTGCTGGGTATATAAACAGAGATAGATACAGGGTAGATAGATGAGATATTGTTGTGATAGTTTCCATATGCATTAGTCTTGACAAACACATTATTTCCACATTTTGGATATTGTGCCTAAGACTAAAATGAACATGGGAGTGAATATATCTGTAATGAACATGTGATTTCACTTCTATGAATAAGCACACAGAATGTTGGTTGTGGGGTCAAGTAACAGCTCTGGTCTCAATTTTTAGGAATCTCAATATATTTTGTTCATTTTCTATAAAAGCTATGCCATATTCCCAGCCCCTTGTTTGTTGATTTATTATTTTTTTGTTTTATGTACTCTCATTTTTAATCTTTATTTTGTTTTGTTTCAGCAAAAAGAACAAAATTATTACATTCTCATAACAAAAATATAAATATTAATTTTATCATATTGTGATGACTTGTAAGTATTTTAACTTTGCCTAAGAGTCTCTGTCTCAGTATCTACGTTCTGTTACTCATAGATGTCTTGGTGCCTTTTCTGACTCCAGAAAAACAACATAATTTAAGCATTTTTAAAACTTTTATTTAAATAGTATTTAAATATCAGGAGAAATATTACTGGAAGATTACTGGAATCCTGAAAAGTTACTTGAGATAGAAATATTTAACTCAATAATGAACAGGATCTAACATGTCTCCATATTGTTGACTCTGTCCATTTTTGGTTTGGGCATTCCTACTTCAGCTGGATAAAGTGTCTCATCTGGGTATCTAAGCCAGGTAATATAACTTCAAATAACTTTAAGTTCCTTAGTTGAAAGTCTGAAGCAATTACTTGTCTTAGGAATATGAAACCCATCTCAACATCTCACCACTGATGAAATCAGGTCTTAATTTATGTACCTCTTGGCTTGTTTCTGAAACTATTCAATGATAGTAGATAAGAATTTAATGTTGAAGAGAAAATGTAAAAATTATAGGGCTCATTTTTCACTTATTTGAGTTATTGACTTTGAATCATAGCTGTTTTGTTCAGTTTAACTGCTTCCAGTCCTGGGCTACTTCTGTTCCCCTCATTTGTCAACATGAAAAAGAAAGTGAATGTCCTGAGAGAAGAATGGTCAGGTTTGTGAGACTAACCTCAAAGTTTCTGCCCTTTATGCTGGCTGCCTGGGTTGTTCTCTGATGTTTCAATCAGTTGATTTTATATTTTGTCAAGATTTCAAAAAAAAAAAAAAAAAAAAAAAGCTTTAGTGAACCTGTCAGTTAAATGTTCCTCCATTAAGGAAAAAAAAGGTGAAGACCCTCCTATAGCTGGGTTTTGTTGAGAATATTTGAGATAAGTCAATAACTCAGTCTTTCTAATTGGGTTACCTGCTAAATGATAATGCAATTTATCCAGATAGCAGATACCAGAAGAGAAAGTTTGGAAAGAATGCATTGAGAAGATGCCAAACGATAAGTAAAGTTTAATATGTGACAAAATAATTAGAATTAGAGATAAACATATGTTAAATTTATAATGCTTAATAAATTTTCTTCATGTTACAACTACTACTGAACATATAAAAGTAGTTCACTTGATTATAACAAAGGTGCAATGTTCACAGAGTTGTTTTCAGGGACACTATCTCTAATAAGAAGGTAAATCATACATGTGGCACACACACAAAATTTGAAATAGTTATGGGAAACTGAGTCACACAGACATGGCAGCAGAGACAGAGTGGAGAATCAGAAAATTTATTCATGCCAACATGGAGTCAGGGGAATAACTTCCAAAGCTTGACTACTGAACTCAGAGATTTTTTTTTTAATTTAATTTATTAGTTTTCATTTCAGTGAATACAGGCAGTTTGGTACCATTATTTAGGCTCATCTGTGATCTACCCCCTCCCATTAGACCCTCCTTGTTAATGAAAATGGGTCGTGCATTGTGGAGTTAGCCCCCAGTTATTAGTATGATAAATGTCTCTGCAAATCATGACCCAACATGTAACTCTGACATTCTTTCCGCCCCCTCTTCCGCAAGATTTCCCTGAGCCATGTTGGGTTCATTTTTGGTCTGCTTCAGTGCTGAGGTGTTGGGGCATCTGAGGCTCTGGCTCTCTGATTTGGTAGGAGTTGATTTTTCTCTGCGTTGATCTCCTTCCCCTTTGTGCTGGTATCCAGTTCACAGGAAAACATCACCCTTGCTTATTTCACCAGTTGTCCAGAGATTTTATTGACAAATATGGTAGGCAATGGGACATCATCTTGAATTCTTCACACTTTTGAAGAGTTACAAGTTTCTAAGGTTACATGATTTGGAGGCACAAGGAGAAAATTCTTTAGCAATCAGCCAGTGATAAGAAAGTACAAATGCAGAACAGAAAACTGTTTGTTCAGGAGTGTTTGTATCTATGGCTGCACTAACCAGATAACATAGAAGCAGGGGCAGCTGCATAGACAGGGAGGAGACTCAGAATCATGTTGTCTCCCTAGAAAAGGATTGTATAATAGAAACTATGTTTTATAGTATCATCTGGATCTGGTTTCTTTGTTAAATTTCTTCTACCACAAAACATAAAGGAATACACTTTGTGTGAAAACTTCACTATGAAACCCTAAGGATTTGCATCATAAAACATTTTAGTTCAAACATCCAGACAGAATATCAAGGGTTCTAAAATTTTGCTTTAAAATATTGTACTAAACCAAACTTAGAATGTCAAGTTATTTTCATGTGATTTGTCTAGAATGAAATGATAACTTCATGGCTTCATAAGATCAATCTTGATATGCATTTTTCAAAGTTTTCAAATGTTTTCTTTGTGATACAAAACATGTAAATGGCATCTTTGATTTCTTGCTTATTTTCTTTGGACTTAGAAATACAAGTTGGGTAAATTGATTTGGCAGAATAGAAATCCCAAAGCTCACAGACCCTGGAAATATTTTTGCAGCTATTCCTTATTGCCTGGCCCATAATCTTGTCTCTTTCCCCATGGTAGATAATGAACTTTAACACACATTTATTGTTCACAAATGCAGGCAGTATTCTTAAGCTAACTCTACACTCCCCAAACTAAGTACTATCATTTTGTCCAGAACTTTAATAATAAAACATCAAATCTTGAATGAATTTATATATTAAATCTGTCAGATGCTAAGAGAGTTCATAGAGGTCTAAGGGGCAAAAAACTTTTTAAATGGATAACCGCTCCATAGGTCATGAGGTAGACCCAGAGCCTTTAGACTAATTAGATTGAAAAGCTTGATTCAGCAAATGCAGTTTTCTTACTACAAACTTCATTTGACCTCCCCAAGTTTAGACATGATTTCCATTACTTGTGACATTAGTATGATGTCTCTATCACTTTTCCTCAGTGCACAAGGGCAAACCTTCCACCCTGGAGATGATTCACTGTAGATCTTCTAGCAATCATTAGCAAATGCATAACACTTTTAAGTGCTTTAAAGTAGAATTGCTTTAATAAATGGTAATGTGTCCTGTTATTGAATATCTATGGAGTGCACTCTACAAATTTTTGAGAGGTACTACTATTAAGAAAATCACTAGCACCTGGGCATAGTGGCAAATGCCTATAATTTCAGCACTTGGGAGAAAGAGATAGGAGGATCACTGTGAGTTCAAGGCCACCCTGAGACTACATAGTGAATTCCAGGTTAACCTGTGCTACACTAAGACCTTACCTTGAAAAAAACAAAAACAAAGAAAACAAAGAGTCACTAGCAAAGTTACTATTTTGGTAGCCTAATTCACTTTACAATTTTGAACAGAAGTCATACAGTATATGCCTTCCATAGAACACAGATGTTTAATATGAAGATTTATCATCAAAGCCAGGTATCTATTTCATTTATCTTAAATGTGTAAACAAAAGAATACTTAAAAAATATAAGTAGGGCTACTGAGGTGGATCTGCAGTTAAAAACACTTTCATGCAAAGCGTAATGGCCCAGATTCAATTCCCCAGTACCTATGTAAAACCAGATGCACAAGACTGTGCTTGTATCTGGAGTTTATTTACAATGGCAGGAGGCCTTGGTATGTCCATATCACTCTCTATCTGTATTTCTCTGTCCCTGTCTCTCTCTTTTTAAAGTAAAGAATAAACAAGTAACTAAATTTTTTTTTAATATAAGCATGTGATCATGAGGCCCTATTTATGGATTGATTGTCTTATTTCCTAGACTAACAGGTGCCCAGTCCTGTGTGGAACATCTATATCATCCTCCTCTGAAGGCTTAGAGTAGTTCATGAAAATGGGGATGAAAAGAATGTAAGAACTGGAAAAAATGAAAGGAGATTATGGAACACTCTCTTTTGGAAATGATTTGACCGTTGAACTCATTAATTCACAGCAGTTATGACTGCCTGCACAAGTCAGAGCCGGTCATCCTTCCATCAGCATTCCGCCATTCCGTTGAAGAGAAGATTGGAGTGTTTAGTCTTCCCTGAGGAGTTACTGGTAGCAGTGATTACTGGGGGTTGGATGGGGAGTTATTTTCTTCATTGATGTATCCAGTTGTGTGTGGGAGGAAAAGAAGTTCAGTAGGAGTAGGGGATAAGAGAGAGTAGTGAGGCTTTTACACAAATATATATATACACATACATATCTCAAATAAGAAAATATAGAAAAAAACAATCTGTTTTAACTTATAGTCACTCTAGTTAAGCAACTTTCTTTCAGTTTGGGTACATTATAGAAGACCTGGAAGGTGTAATATGCATTAAGAAATGATGAACCAGCAGGTAACTGCCTAACTCAGTGAACTCTGTTTCTGTCAGAATAGCCAGGTTTCTCTAGAGTAGACTCATGTCTTCCCTGGTGTCCAACAACACTTGACTTACCCAAGCAGTTGATCCACTATATATATGGAAGCTTAAACTTCATAGAAAATTAAAACAGCCTGAACTCAATAGAACTGAGTCACCAGCCCTCAAAGAGGAAGAGGGTTGCAAAAGCCCTCAGCTCTGGGTTTTAGTTTTGCCTCACGTCTACTAGCTACTCCAATACATTTCTGATAAATAATTTTATTTTATTTTTTAATATTTTTATTTAAGAGAGAGAGAAGTAGAGAGAGAGAGAGAGAATGGGCATGCCAAGGCCTCCAGCGGCTGCAATTGAACTCCAGACACATGTGCCACTTTGTGCATCTGGCTTACATGAGTCCTAGGGAATCAAACCCTTGTCTTTAGGCTTCTCAGGCAAGCATCTTAATTTCTAAGCCATCTCTCCAGCCCTAATAAGTTAAACCATTATAAATCGAGCTAATACAGGAGTAGAGAGATGGCTTAGCAGTTAAAGCACATGCCTGCAAAGCCTAAAGACTCCGGTTTGGTTCTCCATGTCCCACATTAGCCAGATGCACAAGGGGTCACATGAGTCTGGAGTTCATTTGCAGTGGCTAGAGGCTCTGGCATGCCCATTCTCTCTCTCTCTCTCTCTCTCTCTCTCTCTCTCCTTCCCTCTCTGTCTCTAATAAATAAATAAATAAAAAGTAAATAAAGTCTTAAAAAATAAAGCTAACACAAATCAAACATGAAGCCAATAGAACCATAGCAGTTTGTCACCTCCTTTTCTCACCTTCTTGCAGATATTCCCTATGAATACAGTGTTGGAGAGTGGCTGGTGGTGGATAGAGTTTCTGTGAGTCTTAACTGCTAAATTTGCTTGCCATATTATCTTCGAAAAGACTGGTTTTCTTTCTCAGTGTACCCTTCATTAAAATCAAATGGTACTTCCATATATCTAGCAGAGCTCCTGGAATTACATAAATAAATATAATGAAGTGTTAGATTTAAAACCAGCACACAGAGAACAAATATTTTGAATTGTCATAAAATTGTACACTTTTGTCATGTACAATATGGTGCTTTAAAGTACAGACATCCATTATAGCATGACTAATTCTAGCTAAGTAGCAAATGAATTACCTTATACTACTGAAAATTTTAGAATCACTTATCACTTTGCATTTCTCAAGAATATGATAAAATATCATTAACTGTTGTCACTGTTGCACAATAGATCTCTTGACCTTGTTCCTTCTTTATTCCAGTAGTTATGTGTTCTTTCATTAGCAGGCCACACTAGCCCTTGAAACTAACTGCTGTCATTGTACTGTCCTATGTGATTAATTTTCTTGATTATACACTTGAGATTATGTGGTATAAAAGTGTAGTTGAGTGTTACCTGTTGCTACTCCACAGTAATGGATTATAATTATCTCTAGCCAAAGAGAAAATGAAGATTCAGAGCTGAGGCAAATTTAAACTCAAAACACAGCAAGGGGGCTGGAGAGATGGCTTAGCAGTTAAGCGCTTGCCTGTGAAGCCTAAGGACCCCGGTTCGAGGCTCGGTTCCCCAGGTCCCACATTAGCCAGATGCACAAGGGGGCGCACGCGTCTGGAGTTCGTTTGCAGAGGCTGGAGGCCCCGGCACGCCCATTCTCTCCCTCTCCCTCTATCTGTCTTTCTCTCTGTGTCTGCCTCTCTCAAATAAATAAATAAATAATTTAAAAAAAATAAAAGACAGCAAGGCCAAGCTATATATGAAGATTCTAGGGCAGACAACACAAGGCAATTTTTACAAGCTGCTTTCTGTGGTAAAGCTTCTTTTGATAAACAATGCACTTGTTTTCAGAGGGAGACTCTACATTTTTTTTAATTTATTTTTATTTATTTTGAGAGAAAGAGGCAGATACAGAGAGAGAAAATGGGTGTGCCAGGGCCTCCAGCTACTGCAAAGGAGCTCCAAATGCACATGCTGCATTGAGCAGATGGTTTATGTGCACCCTGTGAAATTGTACCTGTGTCCTTTGGCTTTGTAGGCAAGCTCCTTAACCACTAAGCAATCTCTCCAGCCTAGGATTCAGTACTTTAAAGAAAGGCCCTCAGAACATAAAGCCTAAAAGATCTTATGTTTTTCTATGCAGTGTTATCAAGAAGGAAAAGGCTGTCTCTTGTTCACTGAAGATCGCAAGTGAGTTGATGCGGAACTTGATTGGCTGTGCCCTGATGCATTATGCACCACCAATACACCAGCTACTTCAGTCTCTACAGAAAACAAAGTAGGGGTACACCCATCAGAAAGAATGCATACATTAGAATTGTATCATGGTGAAATTATGGCAATCAATGGAAAATGTTCTTAACTAAGGGAAATATGAACCAAAGGGTGAATGGTCTATGACCCAAGAAACAGAAAGGTATCCCTTGTTGCTGATCAGTGATGCAGGATTTGGGGGTTCACGAGGGGGTTACAACAACTTATGAACCCTGATCTGGGGTCCTTATTTTATTTGTTTTTAATTTTTTTTATTTATTTATTTGCAAGTAGAGAAAGAGATAAGGAGAGGAGAGAGACAGAGACACAGAGAGAGACAGAGAGAGAGAGGGAATGGGTGTACAAAGCCCTCCAGCCCTGACAACAAACTTCATACGCATGTGTAATTTTGTGCATCTGGCGTTATGTGGGTACTGGGGAATAAAACCTGGGTTGTTAGCCATTGCAGGCAAGTGCCTTAGCCACCGAGCCATCTCTCCAGCCCCCTTATTCTATTTTTAACAAAAATTTATAACAATGGGCTCAAGAAGGATAAGTTGTGAATTATTGATTTTATTTGGGGATAAATCATGAAATGTGGGAATGTGGAGTTCGTTTAATAGAAGTTGGAATCTAAGAAATGGCAGTAGCAGAGCACATGAAAGTTGGGAGGGATCTAGAAGCTCATACAGAGAGATTTAGAAGAAACATGCACTCTTGTGTAAGGCATATCATAGTTCATGAAGTTCATTTAAGAGAAACTGAGGCTTAGAAAGAGGCTGATGCATAGTCACAAGCACGTGGAAGACAGGACCTAGAAACCGATGTAGAGAGATTTAGAAGAAATGCTCACTGGGGTGTAAGGCCCAGCATTTGCCAGGAGCCTCTCCACGGAAAAATTACCTTAGTAAGTGGTAATGGTTTAAGGGTAGCAGAGGGAAAGTACCAAAGCAGAGTGACCAGGACATTTACATGAGAAATGGATAGTATAAACAGTTTCACCCATGGTTACTGCAAGTTGAAAGAAATTACACAGGTACCAGGCCCAGAGTCTAGAGGAAATGCCTACATGGTAGATCTAGAATTTAAAGAAAATACATATGCGTGAGACTCAAAGATCAGAGAAAGGTCATAGATGTAATTAACCTGAGAACTTACCTCAAAGCATGTCACAGATTAAGGCAGGCAGAAAACTACCCAGGCCCTACTAAGCCAAGGACAACTAGCAGAGAGTCAGACTTACATGTGTCCAGACAGATCACAGAGCAAAGAGAGTACAGAGATCAGCATGGACAAATCTTTACAGTCAATTAAAACTGGGTTATTTGGACATATGTATGTAATGCGGAGACCTGATTGCTTTACAGATTCAAAGGGCAGAGCCCAAAGGCCAGAGCACCTAGGTAGTATGCTAGACTGAGGAGGCATCAGGAGGTGCTGCAGCCATTGTGGATGAAAATGGATCAGAGAGGAGTTCCCTTCCTGCCAAAACCAGCTGACATCTCATTCTTTCTTTGGGCTTCTATCCCTAAATAACTGCCTCTAAAAAATTGGTTTTCTCTTGACTCTCCTTCATCAGCACGATACTTTGGGAAATTTAAGTGTGTTTAAAATCCTTAGTCAAATGAACTAGATTCATAAAGTAAAATATTTAGTTTTCTGTGGTATGTTATATGATTTAAAAAACTGAAAATACCTCCTAATAGTGATTAACAAGACAGTTAATATTGTTTACTATAACTGAAAATGTCATGTTGACCATGTTAAATAAAAATTAAGTTAGTAAAGCCTGGCAAATGCCAATCCCAGCACTAGAGAGGTAGTGGTAGGAGGATTTCCATGAGTTCAAGGCTACCCTGAAACTACATAGTGAGTTCCAGGTCAGCCTGAGCTAGAGTGAGGCTCTACCTCAAAAAACCAAAAAAAAAAAAAAAAAAAAAATTAAGTTAGTGAAAATTATTATCTTTGGTACATGATTTTAATGAACTATATGTGAGTTGCCCTGATACCATGCAACTGAAATTTTGTTGTAAAGACATTTACATATATATATATATATATACATACAAAATAAATTTCACAACCTAAAGTAATGCTAGTTAGGTTGATGACACCTAAAAGGCCAAGTGGAAACTATCAACATTAAGAAACAAATCCTTTCTGAGACAAAGAAAACCATGTACAAAGTGACACCAGACCAGTGATAAGTGAAGAGCATCCATGCATGTGTAAAAAGTGAAAATAGAATAGAATATAACATATTTATGCAGATCCTAAGGAGAGAGCCACCCCATCATACCTCAAAAGGGCCCCGGCTGAAACTAAGAAAAACTGGAGAAACAAGCAAGGGTGCTGTTTTCCTGATGAACCGCATACCAGTATAAGGGGCAAGGAGACCAACACGGAGAAAAATAGCAGCCAGAGCCCCAGAGGCCCCCAACACCTCATCACTGAAGCAGACCAAAAATGAACCCAACATGGCTCAGGGAAATTTTGCGGAAGAGGGGGGCGGAAAGAATGTCAGAGCCACATGTTGGATCAGGATATGCAGAGACATTTATCCTACCAATAAGTGTGGGCTAACCCCACAATGCATGACCCATATACCTCAACAAGAAGGGGCCAATGGGGAGGGTGTAGGCCATGGATGAGCCTAATAATGGTACGAAACTGCCTGTATTTGCTGAATACAAAACTAATAAAAAATAAATAAATAAATAAAAAGATAAAGTCATCAACAGATAAAGCATTTTTGATGCTAAAATACTGGCCAGTAAAATGAAGATACTTTTGTAAAATAAAAATATTTTTGTAGGCACTTTTTTTAAACTTGCTATGGTTTTGATTGGTTTTAAAATTTCTGAAAGTCACTCAGGACACTGAGGAAGGAGGATAGCCATGTGTTTCAGAACAGCTTAGGGAATTTAGGGATTTCCAGATCACCTAAAACAGCAACAAAAAGAAAAAGAAAAAGAAAAATCCCAGTGTCTATTGAGTGAGATATTCTTATGCTGACAATCCTCTGCAGAATTATTCTCACTGTAGAATAGCAATGTATTCCCCATTCTTCACTCTGATAATAATGTGTGTACATCTGCTCTACATCTATACCTTAAGGGAAGTTTTATTTCACCAAAATAAATGTTTGAGATACTGAAAAAAAATATTTTATTCATTTATTTTCAAGAAGAGAGAGACAGAGGAACAGTTGATGAATGATATATAAAATGTGCTTGATTGCATGGGCAGCCTCATGCGGTGTGGTTTGATTCAGGTGTCCCCATAAACAGGTGTTCTAAATGCTAGTCACCGCAGCTGATGGCAATTGGAAATTAAAGTACACATAATTAAAGTCACTTTGACCCTTTTATTTTATGTTTGCAAGTAAAAGGAGTTAGCTAAGAACTTATGGATGTCACTGAAAATACTACAATATTACATGTGATAATATTAACACCCTAGTTGTAAGTTTCTAAAATATACAAATATTTTTTTAATTTTTTTTTAAATATACACATATTTTTAATAGTAGATGTGGAAAATACTGGGGCTCATGGTAACTGTAAAGGGAGTTTTGCGGTGCCTTGACAATGCCAATGAAACAATAAATTTAGGGTATACTCAGAACCTTGTCTTATGAATTTAAAAATTAAATGCTTAGAGAAAAAGGTTAGATTTGGAGATATTTTATTATATCAAGAGAAGAAAATTACAGAGAACTCCTGCCATGTGTAAGGCAGGAAGAGGTAGAAAGCCCAAGAGGGAGTAGTCCCCGCCATCTCCTCCCCGGCAAGAACAAGATAAAGGGAGAGTACCAGAGCATGGCGATGGAAGTTCAGCAAAGGTGAAAAGCCAAAAATGAGGCCTTACCCACATGGTAAGGATACATTTATAAACTTATTTTGGTTGGATTTACCTTAAGGCTCAGGTGGGTCTAAGAGAGCTGACTGGTCTAGACTTAGGAAGCTGTAGGTAGACCTGGATGGGAGAGAGAGAGAGAGAGAGAGAGAGAGAGAGAGAGAGAGAGAGAGGGAGGGAGAGACAACGAGAGAGAGAGAAAGAGAGAGAGACAAAGAGAGAGCGCTGATTGAATAGACAGAATCAAATGCTGAACTGTGGTTCTACTGAAGCAGGCAGGCCCAGTGTTTCTACCTTTTGCTCTCTCCTCTGACTGGCTGCCAAATTCCTCCTCAATAGCCATTCTTCCCTCAGGAATAAATTCTCCTATTTTTGAGTAGGCTCATGGTTACCAATAAGAATGGTTACCAGATTCAGAAATGCTCATATAATACTGGACAGCTAGTTATAACCAGACACCTCCCTTTACCTTTTTATTTTCCATATGCATTGGCTAAATATATTTACTAGTAGTTTTGAATCACCCAGAACTGTAAGAAAGAGGACAGCATTTCATATGGGAGGAAAACAACAGAACGCAGAGTACCAGTCACTCACTATATTAAATAGATTGCTCACATGCAAAGAGACACACAATTCCCTAGGAAACCAAACCACACCTTAACATGATGATTTCCCATTTAGCTTGTGTTGCAGTCAGGTTCACATTGTTGGCAGAAATCACCTGACCAAGAGCAGCTTTGGGGGAAAAGGAGGTTATTTGGTTTACAGACTCAAGGGGAAGCTCCATGATGGCAGCGGAAAATGATGGTATGAGCAGAGGATGGACATCAGCCCTGGTCAACATAAGGTGGATAACAGAACAGGACAGTGTGCTAAACACTGGCATGGGGAAACTGGCTGCAACACCCAAAAACCCACCCCCAAGAATACACCACCTCCAAGAGGCTTTAACTTGCAATTGCCATCAGCTGTGGAGACTAGCATTCAGAACACCTGTTTGTGGGGACACCTGAATCAAACCACACAGCATGAGGCTGCCCATGCAATCAAGCACATTTTATATATCATTCAACTGCTCCTTTTCTAAAGAGAACGTGTTAATATATATTGCTCGAAAATGAAATATGTTTATGTGTTCATCTACGGTAAAAACAGTTTTAACTTGTCATTAGTTATAATATTAAGAAAATAGAATTAATCTATCTATTGTATCATTCAGATTCATTGACAAGTACATGAAACAGATGGTTTGGATAGTAAAATATAAATTTCCTCCATCTAATTTATATGTGTTATGGGTTTAATAAAAAGTTAATGTTAACACAAATAAAGATATGACATCCCGGATGTTACTGTTGATGTGAGCAAGTGCTTTCTTAGATGCACATGGAATACATCTTCAGCAGAGTGGAGGATTCTTTAGTGAGCAGTGTGTTCATTCAGCCCTAAGTCATAGTTAGCAAATAGGTATGTAGAGAATAAAAATAGCAAGCAAGCTACAGCTTAGATTTTGATTCCTAATACCAAGCATTTTGATGATACTAGTTTTAGCTGAAAGTAATTTCTTGGGAGAAATAATTTTCTTTATTTCTTCCACAGCTTATAAAACTTAGTGACAAGTGTTTTATAGTTCCTCTGAAATCACTTCTTAATGATGATCAATTAAGAGAAACATTCATATTATCTTACAACTAACTTCATATATATGTTTTTCTTCTGCAATTCAATTTTTATAATTGTGCATGTGTGTAGCATGTATGGTTTGGTGTATGTGGTGTGGTTTCTATGTGGTGTTTTTCCACATGTGTATGACCCATGCATGTTCATGTGGAAGGAGAAAAAGTAGCAAGTTATCCTTTTCTATTCTTCTGTGTGTTTCTCTGAGATAGAGTCTCTCACTGAACCAGGGGCTGCCATTTTCCCTCAGACTGAATTTAATGATTGTCAAATCTCTTCTTGCTGCAAGGCTGAGTTGTATTTCCTAAACATTATGGAACCATTATAAAATTATTCAATTTATATATCTTCACTTGTAAGACATAATCTCAACTCCTGAGCATACATAGTTCCTTTTCAATTTTATTATCCCTCCTACCTGTCCGTTTTTGTTGTTTTTTTTTTTTCCCTCTCAGGTGTCTACTTTAAAGATTTGTACTTCAGAAATATCATGCCAGATTTAGTGCTTTAAAGATGTTATCTTCTGGGATGCAGAGACTGCTCAGCAGTTAAGGCCTGTAAAGCCTAACAATCCAGGTTAAATTTCCCAGTTCTGACATAAAGCCAGATACACAGAGTGATGCATGCATCTGGAGTTTGTTTGCAGTGGCTAGAGGTCTGGGTGCATCCATTTTCTTTCTTACATATAAGGGTATTGAGCTTTGTGGCCTTTATAAAAGAAATATATATTATAATCCAGGTATGGTGACACATGTCTTTACTCCCAGAACTTGGGAGGCAGAGGTAGGAGGACTGCCATGAGTTTGAGGCCACGCTGAGACTCCATAGTGAATCCAGGTCAGCCTGGGCTAGAGTGAGACCCTACCTCAAAAAAACAAACAAACAAAAAAGAAATATATATTATAAATCATAAGACTATCCTTTGAGTCTGCATATCTAAACCTTAATTTTAATGTAAGTTTAAGTCAGGCCTCTCTCTCTCTCCCTCTCTTTAGGCAAGCTCAATAGACTACTTTTTTTTTTTTTTTTTTTTTTTAATGTGAGTGTGAGAGAGCCAGAGAGAGAGAGAAAGGGAAAGAATTGGCACTCCAGGGCCTCTAGCCACTGCAACTGAACTCCAGACATGTGTGCCCCTTGTGTGCATGTGTGACCTTGTGCATTTGCATCACTGTGTGCCTGGTTTAATGTGGGGACCTAGAGAGTCAAATGTGGGTCCTTAGGCTTAGCAGGCAAGAATCTTAATTGCTAAGCCATCTCTGCAGCCCAAGCAGCACTAGTTTTGCATATTACCTACTCATTGAGAATGAGAACTTTTGTCAAGGAAAGTTATTTGTAATTTTTGTTCCAAATTAAGGCATATGTGCACATGGAAACATAATCACTATTTTCAAGATAAAATTTATTTTCTAAATAAAATAGAAACGATGATAAATCAAGACATGCATAAAATAGGCCAGTAATGTTACTTGTATGAATATATGATAAACAAGTATTTCAAATTTTTAAATAAATTCGAAGATGTCAAGTGTGATATTTTAAGAAATGCTGTTATGAATTGTAAAACTTCTTGTTTAAGAGCTTTAAATAAATTTAGCAGTACAATGCATGTGCATCCAATATGAAGTAGAAAAATTTGAAATACAAGCCAAATCTAAGTTGTTTAGCATAATTACATAGATGTTAGTTTGGGAAAAATGTTTCTTTAGTAAGTTGACTGAAAATATCTTAAAACTTCAACATTATAATATGCATGAAAATAATTTTAAACAACACTGGGGACATGGCTCAGTTGTATCAAGGACTGTGTCCAATTCTCTGTGTCCATTTATCAATCTGCCTTGTATGATTCAATATTTAAGATATAAGAACAACTTTGTAAATTGAAGCAATTAAATTCGTATTGTCTGATCCTTCCAAAGAATTCTCAACCATGTTAAGAAAATCTCATTTTCAGAAAGAGACAGCCCCGAGCGTGTTAGTGAGCAGAGCCTTGAGCCACGCTGCCTGCCAGTCCTGGCACTCTTACTTCCAGACTCGGAAGCCAGTGTTGGCTGAAGCTCTCCGAAACTGCCTCCTCATTTCCAAATTGCTAAAATAAGATACCTAGGGCTCTGGGAATAAAACTATCAGAGATAACATGGCACTCGGTGCCTATGAGTGCTATATATTATCACCACTTTAGCTCTTCTAAGTAGAGTTCTTAAAGATCTGGACCACAAAATTAAGGAATAGCAAGCAAATTCTCTGCCAACTTTGAGTGATTTCCCTTCCCATACCTGGTATGTTCTGAGAATACTCCAGGGAAATATCTATACTTAAGATAAAACAAATAATTTTAAAAATCCATGGTCCAAGTAGGCTACTTAGTGAAATCTATTAATTGATTTATAAATGACTGAGCAATACATATTCATAGTCCTATGTTATGTTCTAAATGAATATAAATATACATTAAAATGTGAATTTATTAACTCTACATTTGCCCAAGAATTAGTCACCTGTTAAAAATATGTTTGCTTAATGGTATTTAAAATATTCATATAAGGGCTGGAGAGATGGCTTAGCGGTTAAGCGCTTGCCTGTGAAGCCTAAGGACCCCGGTTTGAGGCTCGGTTCCCCAGGTCCCACGTTAGCCAGATGCACAAGGGGGCGCACGCGTCTGGAGTTCGTTTGCAGAGGCTGGAAGCCCTGGCACGCCCATTCTCTCTCTCTCCCTCTATCTGTCTTTCTCTCTGTCTCTGTCACTCTCAAATAAATAAATAAAATATTAAAAAAATATATTCATATAAGGCAGAGAATGTTGGCCAGATAGAGGATAGACAATAGCATCTGTCTTAAAATAAAAGAGCTAATGAAAGTAAGTCTAAATATATTATTTCTTAATAACTATCTTGGAAATATTTGCAGGAAGATTATTATAAGAATTTTGATAGCTAATTTATTATCAAGCCACATGGGGAAAATGTTATTTAATTCCTGAGCCATAAACAATGGTATGACCATAGCCTTATATCTTTGAGTTCCTGACATTGTGACATCAATCCTTGTGTACATCATGATTGGAACAATTCACCTAATTATTGTTCTTTCTGATTCTGTAGCTGTGCTTTCTCTAATAACCAGAAAAATATCAGACATTCACTTTAATTTTTGTTTCATTTTACTGGTTTCATGTTGAGCTGATCCACTCTTTAAAATATTTTATCATAGACTATTGATTGATAATGAAAGAAATGTAACCAAATAATTTGATTATAAAGTAAAACTTCAACATACGTGCCCATCAATTTTTATTACAGTACTTTTCACAATAGGTAAGTTATGGAACCAATTCTGTCCATGAACAGAAAAGTAAAGAAAACATACACAGCAGAACATTTTCTCAGAAATAAAGGGGAATGAAGGTATGGCATTTGAAGGAAAGTAGATGCAGAAGTAGACAGTTATATTAATTCAATCTAAGAAAGAAAAGTAGCTCATGTTTTCTCTAATTTAGAGCCAGAACTTATTTGTACAGATACATAAAATAACACATGCAGGTGCTTTAAAAGTGAAACTTTCGAAAAAAGAAGTCTTATAAGGACAGAGGTGTAAGAAAGAAAGACAGGTGAAAGGGTAGAGTAGGAAAAAAAATGCTCAAAATACAATATATACTTGGATGAAAATGACCTAATTTATCCCATACTATACATATATATAACATACATATATATAAATTTTTTCTTTTTATTTTTTTTTTTTTGAGGTAGAGTTTCACTCTGGCCCAGGCTGACCTGGAATTCACTACGTAGTCTCAGGGCAGCCTCCAACTCATGGCAATCCTCCTTCCTCTGCCTTCCAAGTGCTGGAACTAAAGATGTGTGTCACCACACCCAGCTCCAATATTTCTCAAGTAAGAAACAAATTAAAGACTCAATGTGCTAATGCAATTACTTTTTATATGTTATCATATTTTCTCTATCTACAACAATACTGCATATAAAATTTTATAAAATGTTCTTTTCATTAATTTTGAAATATCAATTTTTTTTATTTTGTCTTATAGCCATCATCATATTATATAGCTAGTAATATTTATGTATTCAATTTTACTTGTGAAATACCTGTATATAATTATAACCATCTTCTTTTTGATAGAAACATAATTATTACAGAAGGCTTATAGCAAAAATTTCTCCAGTAACATTACATTATTATACATCATGTAACATAAAGAGGGGGTATCAAGTAGCTTTTTTAGGTAGTTTATGGTGACTTGGCCCCCAAAGTATACAGCAGAAATGTCCTCAAGACTGCCTTTGCAACCTCCACTTTGCTAGAGATCAAGAGAAGATTCTTTCATCTCCTTATCCCTTTACTAAAGGTGTTCGATAGATCTTTTTTTGTTGTTGTTGTTGTTTTGTTTTGATTTTTTTCCATGAAGTACCTGAGCCCTTCCTGGGAGAGAGTTACACTTTCCTAGAATGTAATCGGATCCTGGCATTATGGTTGGTTAAACTCAGCCCCAAAACTTGGCACCATGGCTGGCCTCTTCTACAGCCCACCACAATAAGTTTATAAGTAACCACATATGAGAAGGGCAAACTCTCTCTTTGCTGGCTACTCATCTCTTCTGTATTCCTAGGTGGTGGTAAGTCTCCCATAGCCCTTTAAACCCACATGGTCTGCACCCCTTTTTACCTTCCTCATAGTGGGAACTGTTTGTACTTACTTCTTAAATATTTTATTTATCTATTTATTTATTCATTTATTTATGGGAGAGAGAGATACAGAGAGAGAGAGAGAGAGAGAGAGAGAGAGAGAGAGAGAGAATGGGCACGCCAGGGACTCCAGCCACTGCAAATGAACTCCAGGTAGAGATGTGTGCAACCCCTTGTGCATCTGGCCTAAATGGGTCCTGGGGAGTCGAACCTGGGTCTTTTGGCTTTACAGACAAGCCCCTTAACCACTGAGCCATCTCTCCAGCCCCTCTTTCTTTCTCTTAATCTAATAAAGTCTCTCTAGACATTACCCTCTAGTCTATGGATTTTAATTCTTTAATTTTATAACATAAGGATCCAGGGTACTCTAAATTTATTGGTAGGTTGGTATATTAGTGTATTGACAGGTAACCACAAAATTCCCATTTCAGTAAGCCAAAGCATGAAATTTTGCTTAGCTTTTTCTTCCCTGCATCTGCTCTTCTCAAATCCAGTCAACTGTAAAATATTATTCTGCCTACTGAATAAGGTGACACACAAGAATTGTCTCAACTCAGGTCAGAATTACCTAGTGTGAATTATTATAACTTTATCCTAACTAATCCATTACTGATCTTGAATGCAGGATGATTTTTTTGAATGACAAATCTATGTAGAAGGATTTGTATCTAAAATGCTTAACATACTCCATCCTTTTTTCTCTGTATAGTTCTAAGTCTCATTTGGCACAAAGGCCTGGACTAATTAGTATTAACAAGTGCTGTGACCTCATACTATGACATGGCATTCAGGAAGGTAGACATGAGTATTTTTGGCATTTTTGTCAAATATTAGGTGGCTATAGCTACATGAACTTACATCTGGGTCCTCTATTCTATTCCACTGATCTACATATCTGCTTTTGTGCAATTACCATGCTGTTTTTGTTACTATGGTTCTGTAGCATAGGTAAAAATCAGGTATGATGATACCACCAGCCTTATTTTTGTTGCTCAATATTTGATTAGATGTTTGAGATTTTTTGTGCTTCCAAATGAATTTTTAGATTGTTATTTTTTTCTATTTCCATGAAGAATGCCATAGGAACTTTGATGGGGATTGTATTAAATGTGTAGATTGCTTTTGATAAGATTGCCATTTTCACAATATTGATTCTTCTGATCCAGGAACAAGGGATGTCTTTCCATGTCCTAGTGTCTTCTGCAATTTCTCGCTTGAGTGTTTTAAAGTTTTCATTGTAGAGATACTTCATTTCCTTAGTTAGGTTTATTCTAAGGTACTTTTTTCTCTGATGCAATTGTGAATGGTAGTGCTTCTCTGATTTCATCCTCTGCATGTTTGTTGTTAGCATATAGGAAGGCTACTGATTTGTGTGTTTTTATTTTGTATCCTGCTATGTGGCTGTAGGTTTCTATCAGCTCTAACAGTTTGGTGGTAGAGTCTTTATGGTCCTTTATATACAGAATCATGTCATCTGCAAATAATGATAACCTCTTCCTTTCTAATTTGTTTCCTTCTTATGTGTGTGTGTCTCTTGCCTTATTGCTATGGCTAAGACTTCCAGTACTGTATTACATAAAAGTGAGGACAGTGGACACCCTTGTCTTGTTCCTGATTTTAAAGCTTCCAGTTTTTCCACATTTAGTAATATGTTGGCTGTAGGCTTGTCATAAATAGCCTTTGTTATGTTGAGATATGTTCCTTTTATTCCCAGTCTCTTTAAGACTTTTGTCATGAAGGGATGTTGGATTTTGTCAAATGCTTTCTCTCATCTAATGAGATGATCTTGCTATATTTTGTCCTTCAGTCCATTAATATAATATATAACATTTATCAATTTGCATATGTTGAACCATCCCTGCATCTCTGGGATAAAGCCTACTTGGTCGGGGTGAATGATCTTTCTGATATATTCTTGTATTCTGTTTGCCAATATTTAGTTAAGAATTTTTGCATCTATGTTCATAAGGGAGATTGGTGTGTAATTTTCTTTTTTTGTTCTATCTTTGCCTGGTTTTGGTATCAGGGTGATGCTGGATTTGTAGAAGAAATTTGACAAGATTCCTTCTTTTTTCTATTTTATGGAAAAGCTTAAGAAGCATCGGTTAGTTCTTCCCTGAAGGTCTGCTATAATTCACCAGTGAATTCATCTGTGCCTGGACTTTTTTTAATTGGGTGATTTTTGATAACTGCTTGGATCTCCATACTTGCTATAGGTCTATTTAAGTGATTAATCTCATCTTGAGTTAATTTAGGTAGGTAATATAAATCAAGGATATCATCTATTTCTTTCAGATTTTCAAACTTAGTGGAGTATATGTTCTTATAGTATGTCCTATGATTTTTTTGAATTTCTCCAGCATCTGTTGTGATGAGTAGTTTGAATGTAAAATCTCAAATTGGTAGAAGGTTGGGAGGTGAAGCCTTGCTAGAGGAGGTTTCTCTCTTGGGGCAGACTTGAAGCTCTAAGCTCAGTACTTAGACATCTTCCACACAGAGGTGTGAGCCAACTTCCTGCTCATGCAGCGCTTTCCCACCATGATGAAACTTACCTTGAGACTGTAGGACTGAAATAAACCTTTCCCCTCAAGAAGCTGCTTATGGATGGGTGTTTTGTCCCAGCATTAGGAAGTTAACCACAGTAGTAATCAAGAAAACTACTGTTGTATTCTGGAATCTATCTCTTTTGATGGTCAAAATGCCTTTTCCTGACTAAATATCACTAATGCAGGAAGGTACTTTTGGGCTGGAGAGATGGATTAGCAGTTAAGGCACTTGCCTGCAAAGTGAAAAGATCCAGGTTTGATTCCCTATGACCCACGTAAGCCTGTTGCACAAAGAGGCACATGCATCCAGAGTTAATTTGCAGAGGCTAACGGCCATGGAACACATGTTCTTTCTCTCTCCTCTCTCTATATATACCTATTTCTTCTCTCTCAAACAAACAATACTTTTTTTAAAAAAAGGCACTTTCACAATGGCTTCAGATGTGCACTAGCAATGAGTCTGCATACTTCAGAGACCCTGCCCAACATCATATCATATATCATGTACATAATATTATGTACATTGTGGTGTTTGTCTGACCTGCAATTATGGGCTTTTCAAGAGGATCCTGGAAGAAATAACTGAAAGAGATACAGTCTACTATGGTGTAGGCTAGAAAAAAAAAATCCATCACCTACCTATGGTCAAGAAACAATCTCATGAATATTATATTCATGAAATTCTTTTACAGAAACGAAAATCCAAAAGTCCAACATCTCTTGCTCTATTTCCCTCGCTAAGGTCAGCTTGCTCTAGGTTCTTACAAGTACATTCTTGCTTTGCTTTGTAGAATAGCCTTTGAGAGGGAAATTACTCATGTATTTACCCTGCTCTATGCAACAGCTGCTGCAGAACTGGAATTACTCATGTGCATGTGTACAAGCCCAGTTCTTCCCGAAGTTGCACACAGGTATGCTGACTTCTTCCAGATTCAGTCCCAGACCCAAAATAAAAAGGCTGGCTGCTCATGAGAGTTTTGGTGAGCTCTTTCCTCTTCTTTGGCTCCTGGACATAGCTTCTGTCAGGATATGAAAGAATATACATAGGTCCTTAGAGCATGGATGTATTCCTTACCCTTTGAATTGACAAAGTAATCTCCACTGCCATTTCCCATTCTTTGGTCTGTGAACTCTCCTTCATGCCTGCTGACTTCTGAATAAATATAATAATTCACAAAATCATACTTCTTGGTCTTGTTATTTAAGTAAAGCAGACATGGGCTCAGGTCTGGGGTTTGAATTTGAACCCCCAAATTAAGGCACATCTCTCTTGTAGGTCCCACTGAGATATTAAAAGAAGGATGAATTTAGGGCTGGAGAGACAGCTCAGCAGTTCAGATGCTTTCCTGCAAAGCCTAAGGACCCATGTTTGACTCTTCAGGTCCCACATAAGCCAGATGCACAGGGTGACACAGTGTGTGAGATTACACATGCTCATAAGGTGGTGCATGCCTCTGGAGCTCAATTATAGTGGCTGGAAGCCCTGGCACACCAAACCTCTCTCTGTCTCTCTCTCTTTCATTAAAAAGTATGTTTTCCTTGGATAAAATAAAACATATCTGTCCAAGCAACTCATTGACTAACCTAATTAGCAACAAATAACCTGATGTGATGCCCACACAAGTGCAATAGTGGCACACAGCCATGGTGAGGAACCAACTGCTCTTGATTTGGCTAACTGATCCCCCCAGTGGTACGGGACCCATAGCTGGAGCTGGGAAACAAGTCAGAACCATACCCAAACACAAGCCCACTCTCCAATATCAAGCTACCATCAATCATGGGGTACAAGAGGGCCTACACCTATCAAACTATCAAAAAAGTAAGTGTTATCTCAATTTTCTTGGTGCTAACTTACTCTCCATTGGAGAATCTGCTTCTCTTTTTCAGATAGATGCAGATCCTAAGGAGAGAGCTACCCCAACATACCTCAAAAGGGGCCCAACTGAAACTAAGGACAATTGGCAAAACAAGCAAGGGTGATGTTTTCCTGTGAACCGGATACCAGCACAAAGGGGAAGGAGACCAACACAGAGAAAAATCAACTCCTACCAAATCAGAAAGCCAGAGCCTCAGAGGCCCCCAACACCTCAGCACTGAAGCAGACCAAAAATGAACCCAACATGGCTCAGGGAAATTTTGCGGAAGAGGGGGCAGAAAGAATGCCAGAGTCACATGTTGGGTCATGATTTGCAGAGACATTTATCATACCAATAACTGTGGGCTAACTCCACAATGCAGGACCCATTTACATCAACAAGGAGGGTCCAATGGGAGGGGGTAGATCATAGATGAGCCTAAACAATGGTATCAAACTGCCTGTATTTGCTGAAAAGAAAACTAATAAATTAAATTAAAAAATTAAAAAAATAAAAATGTAAGTTGTTAAATCATCTAAATAAATAAGTATGGCTAATTATTAGCTACCAGAAGGTAATAAAACTTTGATGTTAAAAGTTAAAAAAAAAAAACGAATGTTTTGGCTTTCCTAAAATAAAAGGCATATATCCAGCTGCGCACACTGAAGGTGCAGCAGGAAATATTCTACATGGCACGTAGACCTCACCAGACTACAGACTACATTATGGGATACAACACTATAATCTGATGCCACAAAGACGGGGGGAAATTTTGAGGATTCAAGCTTGGGATCTGGCCTTATAGGATGAGCATGGATATCCTATATGGGACGTTCCTTGCTCTAGAAAGCACATAGATTGCAATATGTGTTTCCTAGATTGGGGGAAATGGTAAATGTGGAACAGAGCTACTGTAGGCAGAAGATGGGAAACCAATTTATTCTCCTCAAACCCAGTTCTGGAGGGATGTCCCCTCCAACTAAAAGGTACAGAAAAGGATAGCACATAGCCTATCTTCCCTTCACTTTCTTTCAGATGAAATAATCCATGTCTCCAATGTCAATGCTATTCTTTTTTTTTTTTTTTTTGGTTTTCTGAGGTAGGGTGTCACACTAGCTCAGGCTGACCTGGGATTCACTGTGTAGTCTCAGGGTGGCCTTGAACTCATGGTGATCTCCTACCTCTGCCTCCCAAGTGCTGGGATTAAAGGTGTGTGCCACCACCACGCCTGGCTAACACTATTCTTTATGATTCTTTGATCAAAACTTTAGCTCTAACAGAGACTTTAACAATTGCCAACAAAAATCAGGTAAAATAAGTATAACACTCAGATAGATGTTGCTCCATTAAGCTTTTAGCTTTTGGGAAAACTGAGTTTTAAGGTGATGGTTCACTTAGTTCTTAGTTTCCTAAGATAAGGTTCTCATACCTAAGAACATCCTGCCTTTAGTAAGGAGGTTCTGTTCTATTTGTATGTGTAATCTGACTTTTCAAGTTCATTTACCTATAACCCCCAAGGCACATATCCTACTCCAGGATACAGCCTCATGCTCAAGTGATCTTCATGTAAAAAAATAAAAATGAGCACAAGCTCCAGTGTTCTGTATCTAAACTTTCTGAGTAACTGGTAGCTTTCAAACACATGAGCCAAGACTTTATATTGTCTTTTCCTGACATTCCAGACAGTTTTAAAGTCAATTTAATTGGTTCAGATTTATGGGTGGGAATATTGTTTTCAGGAATAAAAACATGTTATGCCTGTACTTATTATATATATGCACATACCTGCTTTCTATGTTCCATATATGGCCTACACTGTTGCAGGACAGATAAATTTAGATATTAGACAAAATACAAAATGACTTTAAGCTGTTGTTTTATTTTTTTTTTTTACTAGAGCTGTTTCAGTAATCAGATATGCTATATATTCACACCCTTCAAGTTGCTGTAACTTCCTTTCTATGTGTTTTAATAACCTACATAGAAGCCAAAGCCAATTGGAATCACTACAGCTAAAA
Source organism: Jaculus jaculus (assembly GCF_020740685.1). NCBI lineage: Eukaryota > Metazoa > Chordata > Mammalia > Rodentia > Dipodidae > Jaculus > Jaculus jaculus. Next base: position 180,973,905 of record NC_059103.1, on the reverse strand, counting down.
CAGCCAACATTTTGCTTTCTGCTCCCATATCAGAAGCCACAGGAGATGATGGGACACTTCTATGTGGCCCTCTGGTAAGTTTCTTGCCTTCCTAATGAGGGAGGATATTGAGACCCAGAAACAAAATAATCAACATACAGGGCTCCCAAGATAGGGAAGGGACACTTGGTTAGCACAACCCTGACTCATCCTAATTGATGACACCTAGGCTGAGAGAGCCTTATAGAGTTCCTCCAAGGTGCTAGAGTCTCTTGGGGAGATAGTATTGACCTCTAAATGTATACACTTGATTAAATTTTGGCTACTCACTTAGAAAAGTAACACAAAGGGACATAGCAAAGCTTAGATAAGTCTGATCTCTTTCATCACAATGCCTTATTTTCTTTCTGTTCTTGCTGGTAGTGTTTCCATTCTACCTGACCATACCTAGGAGGAAAACTCATTCCTTGTATGGGCACAAGAATATGCACAGGGCAGTAATCAGGCAAACTTCTGGGTTTGTAGGCTTCTGCCCACTTCTAGCACCTCAGGACTCCCATGGTGGGTATCTCCTCTTCAAGGAAATGACTGGAATATTAACAGGAAACAGCTGTCTTTCCTTCCTTAACTCAGATTACTAGATGGGATGTTTCTCGGTGGCCTATCACTTTTACCAGGAATGGACAGGGAAACAAAGAGTATTTCAAAAATGGAGATCAACAAGGCCCTACTAAGACCTACAGGAACAGATTTAGACCATATCAGACACTACTGGGGCATTTGGTGAACAGTTCTGGAAATGGATCTGAAGGTTTTACAGGGTGGGAAAAGATTGTACCTATTATAATCTTCATAGTTGCTCTGTAGATTTTTGGATATTGCATGCACAATTACTGAATTAATAATATCACTTCACATTACAGGTGGCTCCCATTCAGATGGTCATATAAAAAATCCAACTCCATCTGTACAGAGCCTCTTCACCACACACCACCTTTTACTGGACTGCCAACTATCACTACCCAGGACATGTGACCAACAGATTTCTCTCTTGTGCCTTTAGATAGGCCCCTCCAGGAGAGACTCTCACTGCAATTATTCTACAACCTTGTTCAGCAGGAAGTAAAGACTGACCAGTGGTAATCCTCTTTCCTCTAATAGCAGTTAGAGTTACCTTCTTATGAGAGGGGGAAAATGAGGAGGGAATTACTCATGCATTTGTGCTGCTAGATGAAGTGGCTGCCACAGAGCTCGTATTACTCAGATGTGTGCATTCAAGCTTGGCCCATTCCAGATGCTTGACCCAGATATTCTAAATTTTTCTAGATTCAGGCCAAGACCCAAAATAAAAATCCTGGCTATTCACAAGGCTTTTGATGGATGTTTTCCTCTTTTCCAGTTCCTGGGCTGTTCATCTTTCAGCATCTGAAGTTTTCACCAACCAGTAAGATTTTGTCCTATATATATGGGCCCTTAAACCATGTGATTGTGTCCACTGCACACCCTTTGGATTCTCAGAGTAACATCCCTGCCATTCCCCTTCTTTGGGTCTACAGACCCTCCCTCACACCTCCTAACTTCTGAATAGATAGGATAATTCATAAAATTAATCCTTCTCAGTCTTGTTTCATTTCAATTCTTGAAGTAAAGCTTTGGTTTGGATCTTGACTTAAATTATGTGTTACTGTTGGCTGAATTATTTTCTTCAAGAAGAAGAAAAAAAACCTGAGGAAAAATTTCTGCCTGGAAGACAATTCTATCAGCTACTCTTTTTGGCTGTGTATGCTGTTCAGACTGAATCTGTACGTAACAAATGAAGCATTATTACACTGGACCTATTTATAAATTATTTAATAAATTATCCCCATGTTCTCCAATCTACTCTGTACACGTAACAACTGCTAATTATTTAGGATTAATTTGAGATATTACCAATTCAAGCAGTCTCTTGATCATAGCAAGAATGAATTAGAATCTCCTCCTATGGATTGCCATCAATTTTATGTTTACCTCCATGCCTCATCATAACATGTTGGACTTGTCTTCTAAGATTAATGATGAATTATCATTGGCTTGGGCTGCATTTTTTCCACCTCTGTGTCTCTAAAAAAAAATATAGCACTTCTTGTATTTTGCAAAAGTATTTACAAAATTAATAAAATTGATAAAATAATCTAATGAGTATTATTTGAACTTCCTGAAGTTTTTGTTCATTCAGTTCATAAATATGATTATCAGCTTTATGACTTCTGTTCCTCTTCCTCACCTCTTCATCGTTTTCCTCTTCATTCTCTTTCTCCTTTACATTAAATATTTAAAAATTCTATTGTGCATAAATCAAGTAAATATGTAAAATCACTTAAACAGAATCTATACGGCTTTAAAGACTTAAATATATTCAAAGGAGCATATTTATTTTTCCAACAATTTTTGGAGAATGGTTAAATGCAATGCACTTACATAGATCACTCCTCAAATAGATACCTTTCCATCAGAGTTTTAGAAGATTGTAGGACAGTCAATATGAAGTTGGTGGTAGCAACAGTCTTTAGTCAATCACAATTGCCATTCAATGACATGATTTAAAATCATGACTCATTAAGATCTCCTTAAATATAATTATGAAAAGGTCTTGTTTTAAAACATGAGCATTGTCCCCAGATAGATTTGGGGGAAAATGTCAGCTGTTAAGCAATGGCACAAATGTCAGATGGCTACCAGATACTTTAGAACTGATCACATTTATACTATTACAACTAAATGATCTTGAATGTTCTTATGGTTGTATTTTTGAGACTTTTATTATTCTAATTTTAACTTGAATAATCAAATTAATGGTATAGTATAACAGACTTAATATGAATATAATTAAAATATAATCCATTATGGATATAAAAGATATGGGAATAAAAGCTCCAGGAACATAAGTCAGGATTAATCAGTGAAATGTGTACTCAATAGCTGTATTAGGCCCATTTAATTTTTACTAGTTCTGCATTGAACACATTCCCTGGAAAAAGTTACTTTCTTTTGCTTGGCTCTTTCTGATGCTCTAAATTGTTCTGATTAGATTGAGTGAGTAATTAAAATTAATCATCTCTCCACTAGGCATTTACTGGTGAATTTTCTTGGCTATCTGATATACTGGCATCAACCCCCAAGACTGTGCATTATCATTATGATCATTTTACCTATTAGCTTAGCCTACAAACCAGCATGTGCTCTCTGATGACCATTGGTTATAGGAAGTTACACTGGATCCACAAGTAATGCATCTTTTGTAGCTGGTTTCAGGGTAATATTTATCTACTATCTAGATCTACTTGGGTATAATGACTTGTTTCTATTATCATTCTAAGACCAGAAATAGGACTTTATTTGACATATACTATAGTAAGTAGAGAATGGTCAGTATTTCTAAATCTAACCTAGGTGACCCTGGAAAGACAAAGTATTATCACTGTCATTCTGATACTTTGAAATCGATTTGCTAAACAAATAATGAAAGAAAAAAAATAAATATCAAAGCTTAAATTAGGGTGACCCACAAAGTATTCATAAAGTCCTAAAATCTTTCAAGGAATAACTTCCTGCTCTAAGTCAGCTAAACTAATGTTATTCTAACCTAGGGTAGAATCTCTATTCCAGATACCAGATGATATTGGGATATCCTGCAAGGTGATCATAGGCAACGTTTAGGAATGTTTCCATTACCAAATACTGAGGAGATACAACTGGGAGTATGAGAATGTGTATAGAGCTCAGAGAATGGGATAGGTTAAAAGCTACTGGGCTTCTTTGGGAAATAACAAAAAGAGTTAGAGATATAATCTAAACATAGCCAGAGACTTCTCTAGAAAGAATCAAGGACAAGAGACTTGGAGAAAAGATTATTCAATTAAATATGCATTAAGAAAAATAACTATTATTTAGGTATTCTGTGTTCATTAGGAGCAGAAGCAAGGAACATTGAAATCTCACTCAGGAAAATTGGAAAATTGATACTTTTAAAACATGTGTTTTACTTCTGGTTAAAAAGAAATGTTACATTGTGGTTTGGTCTAAAAATATGCTTCTTCCAACTTTTAGCATATAGACACCACACAACTGCTAAGTCCAATCAGTATTTTATAAGTGTACAGTCAATGAAGGGTCTTTTTTACTGGGACTCTACCCTCCAAAGTTTGAACTTGAACTGAAATTTTATGGTTAAGTATGGATAGGAAAGTATGATAATCAAGGTTTTCCATGGATGAGGTGGATGGTAAACATCAGGAGATATGGGAAATTTGCTTCTGGTATCTTGAAGACAGGAAGAAATTTGTTGGTACGTTTAGGTTACTCTGACTTGTCTGTAAATGACACTATATTGAATAGAAGAAATGGGATGTGTGCTGAGGAGACAAGTCAGACAATACAAGTGCTTGGAAGATCTGATTTCAAATTTCCTGTAGTCATGGAAAAGTGGAGTGTGGTGACAAAACTTGTAATCATAGTGCCAGGGAGATGGAGACAGAAATATCCTTCCAAATTACTGGCTAACTAGACTAGCTGCATGAATGAACTCCAGGCTCACTGAGAGTCCTTGTCTCAAAAATAAGATGAAGAACATTTGGAGCAGACAGCTGATGTCAACCTCTGGCCTCCACACACTTGTATATACACATGTAACCTCACATATGCATATGCTCACACACCACACATTCATACAAACATGAACGCATACCCCACCCCCATACATACAAGGAGATACATAGATAGATAGATAGATAGATAGATAGATAGATAGATAGATAGATGATAGATAGATAGATAGATAGATAGATAGATAGATAGATAGATGAAACATGAACTTTCATTCTCTAACCATCTAAATGAAAGATGAAGTCATCAGCTTTTAAAGTCAGCTATTCTGACTTCATTAGATAGCCAAACACCTTGGGGATCAGAGTGACACAATATTCTCATAACCTACAAACTATATAGATCTCGTAAGGTTAAATCTAGTAGGTTACTTCTAGTGCCATGCTCAAAGGTAGCTATAGCAACTATTTTATGTAAAGCACCATAGGCAGTCTTTCATAACTCTTAGAAGCTTGCAAAAGGAAGAAAATAAAGCAAATGGAAGATCTATGGGGACACCTTTTTAGTCACTATTAGTGCTTTTCCAGGTAGTCACAAAATGCAGTTATTAACCCATTAGGAACACTTATGGCTATTGGAATGGAGTGAATTATCTATTCATATAACATATGAATATATATGTGCATTTATGTATACATGAATTATAAAATTATTTTAATGTAGATATGTATTGTGTAAATATGTATTTATTGTGTAAATATAAAAAATATACATGTCTGTAAATGCATTATATAAGCAGGCAACCTTAAACACTCCCCAGAGATTAAAAAATTCCTTCTGCAGAGGGCGAGATGTTGACCACATATTCTCAGCTTTCCCTAGTTGTATTTTCTCGATCGTTACAAAACAACTGCAAAGTGACAAGGGCAATGGGCATAGCCCTGCTCCACAGATAAACACTGCTGTACTACATTCTCCAAGTAACATGGTTCCTATAATTTGGAGAAAAAGTTCTAAACAACTAGTAAGTTTTCCAAAGAATATAATATTTCCAAATAAACATAAAAATGTTTCTACCATAATAACTCAAATGAAAAAGTCATCATTTGAAAACAAATTAAATATTGACCACAGAGTTATATGTATTGGTAAAGACAGATGTGAGGCAGCTTTGCTCTATACTGATTCATGACTCATCTGAGTGTGCTGAGAAGAAACAGACTCATATAAAAAACTTACATAGCACAAGGTTAGAACTACAACATAGAGATAACTAAAAGAAGCTAGACATAAAGAAATGGGTCCAAACAAAGTTGAGAAGTTGACTGGTGTTGCCCCATATGTAATAGAGCTAAAGAATTTTCAAAGGCATTTAAATATATATATATTTTTAAATATATTTTAAATATATTTAAATACACACACACACACACACACACACACACACACACACACACATATGGACTATCTTTTCCAAATAATTGTGACTCACTGACTCTAGTATTATGTTGCCAGTTATCTCCTATTTTCATTTTTCATATAGTATCTCTACATGATTTAACTATATCAACTTAATGATTCAACAAATGGACAAGTCACCCTTTGTTGAAATTTATCTTAGTTCTTTTTCCTTTGATTTCATTTTATCCTTAAAATAAATGTTTATTTTGTCTGTATGTGTCGTGTGTGCATATATTAATATTTGTGAGGACATGTGTGAGTCGGGGGGGTGCACATACATGTGGGGACCAAAGTTTGAAATCAGGGGCTGTGGTGGTTTGATTCAGGTGTCCCCCATAAACTTAGGTGTTCTGAATGCTAGGTTCCCAGCTGATGGAGATTTGGGAATTAATGCCTCCTGGAGGGAGTGTATTGTTGGGGGCGGGCTTATGGGCTTTATAGCCAGTTTCCCCTTGCCAGTGTTTGGCACACCCTCCTGTTGCTGTAGTCCACCTTATGTTGGCCAGGGGGTGATGTCCACCCTCTGCTCATGCCATCGTTTTCCCCTGCCATCATGAAGCTTTGCCTCGAGCCCGTAAGCCAAAATAAATCTCTTTTTCCCAGAAGCTGCTCTTGGTTGGGTGATTTCTAACAGCAATGCGAACCGGACTGCAACAGGGGCCTTCCTCAATGGATCTCCACCTGGCTCTCTTGAGTCAAGGCTCATCACAGAACTTAGAGCTCACTGATCCAACTAGATTATCTAGCCAGTGAACCTCAGGAAGGCCGTTTCTACAGCTCCCCAGCACTGGAGTTATAGGAGTATGCCTCCATATCTGGCATTTTACATGGATTCTTGAGAACATGACTCTAATCTTCATGCTTGCAGGAAAGCATTCACCCACATAACCATTTCTCCAGGCCAGAAAATATTACTTATAAATAGTTTCATTGTGTCTTTCAAAAGTGAAAGTCCATTTAAAGAGGCTACATTTAAATTGTCAAGTGGAAAAGGTCAAAGATCTTCAAATTTCTGTTAGACAACAGAGACTCTGTGGTCTTTAAGCTAGAATCAGACACTTGTTTTCTACCTCCTAAGATGTAATTCTGCAATCAAAAAGTATGGTAAGGAGGCCTTAAAACAATATTATGAATTCAAATTTGGTGGGCATTAACCATTCAGTAAAGCCATGTAAGGCACTTTTCCTGATGCAGTGGATCTGTCCTATCACCATGAGGTCAAACTTGTTATTTCAAAATAGATTCTAAAACAGAAATGCTATTACCAGAAGTCATTGTTCTGGTTCCTCACACATGGATCATACTGCTACCTGCCCTCACAAGCAGAATGGAAGCTGGTGGGCCACCACTGTATGCTCAGAACAATATACTCTGGCATTTCAGAACTACCACACAGAATCCAAGAAAGTCTGTAAGAACACTCGATTGTACAATTTTCAAAGATGTTCAGAAGGATCAATAAATCAATAAAATTGACTCATGGGGATTTTTCCACAATGTGGAAGAGTATCCTGGAATAAATATAACTGACAAGTAATCTAAATAAACAAAAAGTCATTATGAAGAATTCCTCTTTTTAGTACTAATCCTGGGTAATGCCATCACATACTCCCCTATCAAATGTTTGTTTCCTAAAAGAGCTGCCTTATGGAGGCCCAGACAGAAGATCCAATATACTATATACCTAGTGTAGCATCCACCAATATAAGTTATGAAACTTTTTATACAGGCCTGAAAATGCCAGTATATTAAGCCCTAAAAATCAAAACTAATGAGTAATGTATTAGACAAGTTCCCAATACTTTCCCAAATATCTGTGATGATCAACTATATAAATAAGCATTTTTGCTGAGGATTTCAGAGTTTATAGCCCATGGCTATTTTGTCCCTATGGCTTTTAGCCAGCAGGTTATCATGCTGGGTACATATGGTGGAACAAAAAAGTCACCTCACAGCCAAGAAGAAAAAAAAATAATAAGGAATGGGTGAGTGGTTTGGGTCCCAACAATATCCTTTTAGGGAATACCCTGTATGATCTCAATACTTACAAATAAAGTTTACACCAACTCTTAATAGCATCAAGCTTGGAACAAATCTTTTAGTACACGGGTGTTTATGGAACACTGTAGATGGAAGAAGTACAAGGAAGCCTAGTATCAGTGTTCTAAAATTATTCCTGTCCCTCTTTTCAATATAGTGATATGATGACTTTGGAATAACTGAAGTATGTGCCTAAACATTGTAAACACTATAAGAGAAGTAATAAAACCAATATATACCTTTAAGGAAATTTCCTCTTATATGTATTTTTTTTTATTTGAGGGAGAAAGAGAGGGAAAGAAAGCATGAGAGTGTCAGGGCCTTCTGCTACCGTAAATGAACTCCAGACACATGCACCACTTTGTGTATCTGGTTTTATAAGGATGCTTGTGAACTGAATCCAGGATATCAGCCTCTACAAATAAGCACCTTTTTATTTTATTTTATTTTTTTTATTCATTTGAGAGCAACAGAGAGAGAGAGAGAGAGAGAGAGAGAATGGGCACGCCAGGGCCTCCAGCCACTGCAAACGAACTCCAGATGCATGCGCCCCCTTGTGCATGTAGCTAACGTGGGTCCTGGGGAATTGAGCCTTGAACCGGGGTCCTTAGGCTTCGCAGGCAAGCACTTAACCATTAAGCCATCTCTCCAGCCCCAAATAAGCACCTTTAATGACTGAGCTATCTCTGTAGCCTTTCTCATATTTTAAAAGAGAAATAGTAACTGTTGGGACTATAAACAATTTGATTAAAGTACTCAAAACCCGTGATATTTTACTCCTTCATACAGGAGTGGGGAATGGCTTAAAATCATAGTTGGCTTTTACAAGATAAAAAGGAAGAGAAGGAGAGATAAAGGAAAGAAGGGAAGACGGAAGGATAAAGTCTGGAGGAGAGTTCAGAGAGCTTTCCCCAGTCAGAAAACAACTTCGTTTTGTTGCAGTTTGAATGTTCTTGAAAGGAGCAAGTGGGACTCTTGGATTCCTCCTGGGGATGCTGAAGCAGCCTGCAGCCTGGCTCCACGGGTCCAGCAGCCTGTGCTCTACTTTCCCAAGACTTATCATGCCTGCAGCTCGCCTCTGCTTCTTCTCCTATCTACGTCTTATGAATAGAAACTGAGGCTGAAGTTGAAAGGGTTTTTTTTTTTTTTTTTTAACCTACATCTGAGTATCGTTGAAAAACATCAAAGGCAAGCTAACTCCATTTATATTTTAAGAGTAGAAGCTTTTATAACAGAGTCAACCGAATATGGGAAAAGGCTGCCTTCTCTTAACTGGACTTTATACACTTGCAGTTAATGCATATATTTTATGACAAAAATAAGCTTTTGCACAATATGTAAAACTTGCTTATATTACCACAATCTTTTTTCATTTGTTTCCTTGAAGTTTGATTTTGCTGTGTTTTTCTTTTCTTGATTTTGTTTAGATATTTTATCTCATTATATAATCTTTTGCTATTAAGTACTTAAATCCTAACTCTTTTCTTTTTTAAACAAATTACTTTCAATATTTTATTTATTTATTTATTTAAGAGAGTGAGAGAGGAAAAGAGGCAGACACAGAGAGAGAGAAAGAGAAGAATGGGCATGCCAGGGCCTCCAGAAACTGCAAACAAACTCCAGATGCATGTGCCACTTTGTGCATCTGGCTTACATGAGTCCTGTAGAATCGAACCAAGGTACTTTGGCTTTGCAGGCAAATGTTGTAACCAATAGGCCATCTCTCCAGCCCATATTAACTTTTTTTTCAAAAGAAATAAGAATGATAATGAAATACTATTATGATGAACTAAAGGTAGTAATATTAGGTGTTTCACAAAGGAGTAATATGATATAATAATATTTTGTATAATTACCATAACCTTATCTCATCATAATAGCCAAGATCTCACCCACAATGGCCTTTATGAACACAGAGAAGTATGCGAGATTGCATGAGATCCAGCTTATAGGTTCCAGTGTTTACACAATCCTTAACCCAAGAGTGTCCTTATATACTGTAGAGTGTGAGAGTGCATGAAGATCACAGGCAAAAATGATCAGGTACATGACCAGGATTCTCTAATCACATATACTCACTTGAATGTCAAAGAGATTGTGAAAAAGCAAAGTGGCGGAATGCTTGGACGCTGGGGACTCGTGGGTTTCAGAGGTCGCCCTGTGTCACAGAAGGCTACAGTAACTGGCATTTGGTCATGACAACAAGACTGTTCCTCCTTGCACTGATTCTGAGATATGATTTGTGACATACTTTTTGAAGCTTCTAAGTCTTTTTAAATCTCAATGCTTCTACTTAATCCCAGAAGCACCAAAATTCCCATTAAAATAGTAACTCTTCCAGTGTTCCTCGATTTTAATTAATTTTGGTGGAGCTGAGGAGCAAACCCATTATCTCAGGCATGTAAGGTGAATGATCCAACATTGAGCCATACCCCAACCTGTTAACAAGTACATGTTATGAACTTGAGATTCCTAGGGACCTAAAATGTTAAAAATTTATTAGTAAACATTATTTTCTGCAAGTACATCCAACATTGAGCATTGAAGAATAAAAAACTAAACAATACTTTAAATATACGTGTATGTATGTATCAGATGTCACATATTAAAGATGAAGAAATAAACTTACCTTAATATAAACTAACCTCTAAAACTCAAAATCAAGAGTTGATACAATATGATATCCCATGACACTCTTTCCTTTCATCATAGATAAGCCTTAGCCAAGGTAGATTTGATTCAGTATATACTTCTTTTCTGAATGAATATTGTGATTCTTAATAATGATCTCAATGCTATAATTTTAGCAAATCAAGATACAGTCAAGAATATTGAAGTAAATGAAGGGTTATTTGCTATCAACTAAAATTTCAGCATGTCATTTAGCATACTTGATGACAGTCCTTTAAAGGATAAAACAGATCTTCAAGTGACAATGATATTTGGGGAAAATTGTCAAATGAAATTGTTAGGTCAGGACAAAATGGAGTCACCCCGGATGGCAGGAGGGCGACAGAGACATAAGGAAGTGGGCCATTCACATTCCTCAGGGAACTGCCCAGCCATGATCCTTCCCTTGCCTAACAATGCCACAGGTCTAGGTTTGATGCCTCCTCATCTCTCACCTGGTCACTGTTCTGGTTTCACACCCTGGCTATTTCCCTTCCTCACCTTCCCCCATCTGAAGAACTCTACATAGCCCACTATCTGTGATCTCAAAGTTGACTGTCCTCCACTCTTGAGAGTCAGTCCTGGAAGGTCATGTTTTTCCCAAATGAAAGCTTCCAGCTTTGCCTCAGAGTGGTCTCAGTCATCTTGGTCACTTCTAAACCTTACAGAAATAAGTTTTGAGAAATGCACAAACAAGTAGTATGAGCTTTACATTCTCAAAGTGGATTCCATTTCATTAGAGGAATTTTACTGTCTCTTCTCTTTTTATATGTTTTATATAAATACTTTTATTTATTGTTTTCAAGATTTTCACCCAAGATAAGACATCAGAAACAAAAGTTGAAAATTATCACTCTGTATATTGTCAAATTCACAGATTTATGAGATGCTGCAATTAAAATACATGACATTGACTGGGGAGGGGTAACTCATTACATAGAATTACAGAGATATATACTTACCTGAATGATCTAGGAAGATATGAAAACTGGGGACTTAAGCAGTCATTGTTGCAAATTAACAGGAAACTTGATCATCCTAATGGCTTTAGATGCTTCCTTCTTTGCAAGAATGTGCCTAAGAATATTCAAGGAAACCTTGTCCTCTTTCCTGCTTCTGGACAGACTCTCACAGAGGCAGAGAAACATGCATTAGTCTCTCTTCAACTTATTTATCAATAAATATCAATAAGCATTTTCATACAGTAAAACCAAATTTAAAGCTGAAGGCTTGAAATGCAGGCTGTTGAAATAAGAACAAGATTGGCACACAAGGTAAAGGGAAGAGCAGGCACAGTGGGATTTGTGTAGTTCAGGCTTTTTCCAAATCTGAAGCTTCTGCTCACAAAGAACACACTTGAACTTAACTTCAGAAAACAATTAAGACAAACAATTTTTGGCGCGGGGGGGGGGGGAGAATCAGTGGATAAAATGCTTGCCAAGTACTTAAGTTTGATCCTCAGACCCCACATAAAAAGCTAGAAGCTACAGGCTAATGGTGAGATGGTACAGATACAGAAGGATTTTCTTAAAGATCTCATAGAATATAACAAAAAGAGCATCATCACAGCAAGAACTATGGAAATCCTATCTCAAATAAGATGAATCTAGAAATCGTCCTATGATCTCCACATGTGTACAGTGACACACATGCACTTGCCCACACAAACACACACGTGCACGCACACAAACACACACACAGAGAGAGAGAGAGAGAGAGAGAGAGAGAGAGAGAGAGAAGAGGAAGAGGAAGAGGAAGAGGAAGAGGAAGAGGAAGAGGAAGAGGAAGAAGAAGAAGAAGAAGAAGAAGAAGGGGAAGATTGAAACACTATTCTTTTTCTTTTTTTCTTTTTTGAGGCAAGCCCAGCTGACTAGTCTTTTTTTTTTTTTTTTATGAGAGAGAGTGAGAGAGAATTGGTGCTCCAAGGACCTCTAACCACTACAATCAAACTCCACATGCATATACCACCTTGCGCATCTGGCTTACATGGGATCTAGGTAGTCAAATATGGGTCCTTAGGCTTTGCAGGAAAGCATCTTAAATGTTAAACCATCTCTTCAGCCCTGAAACGCTATTTTTGTAATGCTATCAGGCTGAAAGTATACAGATACCATGCCCAGAGTTTACTTGTAGATTTGGAGGATGAACTTTTATTTATTAGATATCTTAACTGTCATTGGTTTGAGCTTAGTTAAGATCTGTTTATTAATGAAACACCTAAATCACAAAGCATGATAATCACATCTCTCTCAGAAAGGAACTGCATCATGCTTTGGAAGTTTTCAGAGTCCTTCTTCTCTATACTAGAAATGTCCATATATGCACTTGCACTGACAGCTCATCACATCTTGTATCTATAGACCTATTTTTCTTTGAAAAGGATGTGCTCTTTTGTGAACATGACTCAATGATAAGGTCTATATAATTCACCTCATGGAACTTCTTGGACCACTAAACTGCAGTTCTTCCCTTTAAACAAAATGTTCATAGATGAACAGTGCTCTCCTGTGATGAAACAAAGGAACTACCTGCCTCATAAAATAGGCGATTACTACCTCTTATCACCCATGGTTCACCTTCTGTTTTCTTATGGTTATTAGCAGGATGATTTTCAGATTTCTTTTATGCCTTCTACCACTCTGAGGAAGATTTGTTTTTCCTTTCCAAATTAAATATACTAGTATGCTAGTTAGTTTATTTTCTGAAATATATAATTGAACTTAAAATTTATTTTATCCTTGTTAAAGTCATAATAGAATTGTTTGTGCAAAAACTTGCTCATTCTAGAATCACTTATAGAAGTCTTGGTACATCAAGGAAACTTTATTTGCAAAAATTGTCTCATATAAGTCCATTTGTTCGTATAAAATTATAGCTTTGAATTCTATAATTTGGTTAGTTCTGCTTTTCATCAAAAGGAAAGAAAACTTAATGTCACACCTGCACAAAAAGGGTTTCTATACATGCTTCTCGTTTTAAATGTCTATAATTTACAAAGCGTCAAATAGCACTTGTTCTTTAAAAAAAAAAAAAAAAACCTCCCATTTCTATTAAGAAATAGCAGTTTAGCCTTCCCTCAGCCATGCTCTATTATTCATGAGCATTTTCTTAGTTTCTGTAAAACCACCATAATTTCCATTGACACATTTATTTAACAGTTGATATCATTTTGGTGGAGAACGAGGGCAGTGAGGAAAGTTGTTCCCTGTGAGCACTGATGCAGAGCATGCTGCAAACAGGCCTGTGAGAGCAGCCTTCTTCTGGGAGAGTCAGCCCAGTGGCCACATAACCAGACTGCCACTTAGGTGAATGTCTTACAGAAAGAACTAACGTGTATGTCTTTCTTCAAATGGAAGATACCTATTGATCCCAGATATCATGGAACAGGAGTTTCAAGAAAGTATTAATTTACAGTTAAATTCATGTATATGTGTTGAATACATGCTTGGGTTACATATGCCTTAACATACATATATATACACATATATAAGCAATATATTAAAATAAATATCAACTAAGGTAGAATTAGCATATATCATCTATAAAGAGCCATTTGTTTTTTTTTTTTTAATAAGTGTTATTTATTTATTTTCTACAAGAAAGAGACTGGGTGCACCAGGGTCTGCAGTCACTGCAAAGGGAGTTCAGATGTATGCATCACTTTGTGCATCTGACTTTACATGTATACTAGGGGATTAAACTCGGTGGTTAGGCTCTGAAGGTAAGCACATTATGCTGAGCCATGTGTCCAGCATCCCCCCTTTTTTCATGGCATGTAACCACTATTTATTCCTGGTAAATGAATGAGTTTATTGATCTTACTCATAGAAAGAAAGGTGACTTTCAAGCAACTGTGTCACTGAAGTTCCATCACCGTAATGACCAACTCATGGGAGGTATACCACCGCACCACCCAGCGTCCCTAAGAAGTCCCAACCTCCAGGAAGCCTTCACCTCCTATACACTCTAGTACTGCCATAGACCATGCACACAAACTGACGTCTGGCTGAAAGTATGATGAGTTCCTGTCACATACCTGTTAAGTTACTGTTGGTAAGCCTAACAACAATGAAACAAGGGATGGATTTTCCAGAGAAAGGACTCTGACCCTGGAGTAAACAAACTATCTCAGATTCAGATACAGGAATTACATGGGTGTCTTTGAATACGTATCATATCATTTGAGCAACGAGAACAATATCTAGGGAAAAAGTAAACACACTAATGTCCAACATTCAATCAGCACTTCATTGAAACCTTCACTGAAGATTTTCAGAAAGTTCACAAGAACGAATTGTCTAGATTACCTGGACACAAAAGTGTGTGGCGGTGAGCCATCAGGTCTAAACAGTGGTAATGGACATAGTGTGTGTGTGGGTTTGAGTCAGATGTCCTTCATAAGCTTATGTATTTTTGAATGCTTGATCCCCAGCTGACGGCAATTTGGAAGGTGGAGATTAGATGGAGGAGGTGTATTGCTTGGAGCAAGTTTATGGGTGCTGCAGCCAGCTCCCCACTTGACAGAGTTTGACTCACTCTCTTGCTGCTCTTTTCCCCACCTGCTCTGACTGAAGTGATGTCAAGCCTCTGCTCATGCCATCATGAAGCTTCCCATCCAGACTGTAAACCAAAATAAAAAACTTTCCTCTCATCAGCTGCTTTTGTGTGGGTGCTATATCCCAGCAACCAGAAGATAACCACCACAGGGTGAGAGTATCAGAAGAAGGAAGGTGGGGGTCACATAGAAAGTGAAATAAGTCATTTTCTCACAATTGTCTCCTAATGCAATAAAACACACTAGAACAGAAACCTGGAAATTCCTCTGTAGGAAAGATAAATTCTTCTAATCAATTAATAAGTGTGTAGTGTTTCCTTTATACATTAAAAATTAAAAAGACAGACCCACACCACAATACTACAAAATGCCCTGCATTAACAGTTTAAAGTGAATATTAAAAAGATATGACTCCTAAATCAAAAATATTTGGTCTAAAGAATGGAAACATCACTAAAATCTGTTAAAAAAAAAAAAATCGTCTTCCCAAAAATTCAGAAGGAACTTGAAAAACAGACAAGTACTTCAGAAAATTTTGACTGTTATTAGACCTAAATAAGGAGCAGGAAGATCATCTAGATAATGTAGAAGTAAAACACAAAAGCATGTAAAGTAGAAGGGAGAAGCTGTTCCAATATGTTCAGGTGAAATAAGGAGAGTCTTGATTGCATTCAAGTCATTATTCAATTCTTGCTGCTGACCAGTATTTCTCTCATAAATTATAACCCACACCTGGCTTCCAGTCATCAATACCTCATGTTAGCTTCAGCTAGTGGAAATAATAGGCAAGTGCTGACAGTCAAAAAGAGTTCCTACAAATATCATGGCTGGAAATTCAAAAACTAGTTACCCAAGACCCAAATGGTTCAACTTGTCCTATTCATGTTTTAGTTGAACTTTTGGTGAAGAGTGAGATAGTGTAGGAACTGGAAAGAATAGTGTTACAAGAGAATAAGAACTGAATTTAATCCAGATTTTTGTCTCTATTATGTGTAGACATTCAGTTTTGTTAACTTACCTGTGTTTTGGTTTCTATATGTATAAAGCAGAAACCATTTAGAAAAGTTTTAAGTATTAAAATAATTCCTTTATACAGATATTTTCTCTTTAAGAAATGCCTTTCCCTGTCAGATATTGGTCATTTAATGAACAAATAGCATGGTGGAAGGAAAAAAGGAAGGAGAAGGGAAGGGAAGGGAAGGGAAGGGAAGGGAAGGGAAGGGAAGGGAAGGGAAGGGAAGGGAAGGGAAGGGAAGGGAAGGGAAGGGAAGGGAAGGGAAGGGAAGGGAAGGGAAGGGAAGGGAAGGGAAGGGAAGGGAAGGGAAAGGAAGAGAAGAGGAAGGAGGTAACCAGTAAAGAACTTCTTTGTTGTGAATTTCCTATAGTAGATGCAGTTCCTATGTTATGATTATATTAAAACAAAATTTGTCTCTTTAACATATTAAACAAGATAATACTTTGTAAAGTAAGACTATATACAAGACTGTGCTGATCTGTGATAAGAATTGGACTTTTTGGTTGGTCCAAGTGCAGTGGTGCTTACAACAAGTTGATCATAACAAGTTTGAGATTTCTTTGTTCCTTCTTCACTCCCACTGCTTAACTTGACCAGACTTAAATTAAAAAAAAAAAAAAAATTGTACTTTTTATAATCTGCGTTCATCAATTTTATATTTCTTTTGGAATGAAAGGGATGTGTAAGAGTCACATCCAGGTCCACTACTTCATTGTCAGACTTCACATCTATCATTTGAATGTCTCATTGCTTTCTTTGTCTGTGAAGCTTCATGCTTAAACCAATTTCTTCATATTAAAGCCAAAAGTAGAAGATAGCATAGTGTAGTTTGTCTCACCTGATGCTAAAATAAGATCTTAGAGACACTTAACTCAAAATTTCAGACAAAGAAATAAAGAGTAAAGGCTTGTAATTAACTTGAATTAGCAAAATAATTGCCTCTTTGAGCCACATTTCCTTGCTTCAAGAGCCCTTCTCAACAAATTAGTTTGTGACTCATTGTATTACAAAACTCATGTTGACTCTTATTGTTATTCCAGAATGGAATAAGACAAGAGAAGGAATTTATGTTAGAATGTAGTTGGATAGAAATGAGACCCTCCTTATATGCCCAAACACATTGCATGTTTGAGATAAGCACTACAGGAAAAACTAAGAACACGCATGCCGAGGCCTTTGTGAGAGGTAAGGATATAGTTTCATTGTTCTGTATGTGGATGTCCAGCTTGTTTTTTATAGCAGCATTTGTCCAAAAGCCTATTGTCTTCAATGAAAATTCTCAATTTTTTCAAGAATAAACCAGCTTAGTTATCCAGATACAGAATAAAAATAAACTTTTTTTCTATCATAATTTGGAAAAATGATGAAAGAACAACTAGAATTCTGAAAGTACTAAATCAAAAGATAAAGGGAATGCATTAGGATACTGGAATGGATTGGTATTTGGAGGACGTGAGTCTCTCAAAAGAACAGGGATGTCTACTTCAAGGAAATCAAATGTTGTATTTGATGGAAAGAAAGTTCCATTTTGTAAACATTTTTGTCTTGACATTCCAGACTCTGAAAATATGATCTCGTTTTAGTGTATGGACTGCAGTGACCTGAGACAACACTGTGTGCTGGCATTGTCATGTGCTTGCTACAGGATAAAGTCATGGACTATCACACAATTTGCTATTTCAATTTTCACAAGATGAAATTTATATACTCTAGTTTCAGGAATAATCTCTCACCTTTCTTTATTTTCTTCAAATATCCAGAAAAAGACCACAAATACTTGCTAACTAGAGAGGCACTAAAGGAAAATTAAGTAAAATACATTTTCCTGATATCCCAGCCTTAAAAAAATATATGTATAATTTTTTAAATTTCTTTTTTCTTTCAGAGCAGTTAACTACCTTTCATACACTTCTGCCTAGTTGCTTTTGTACTGTTCTTGTCCAAAAATCTGAACAGTGATTAGAATTAACATCTGTGCATAGATGTTAATTAAGGGTTTATATAATTTTTCTCCTTTGCAAATGTTTCTTTCCTTTTGGCAAATGTTAACCATGTGCCTAACATCAAATTTAGAAAGTGAAGTGCATTTTCATTTCTTGGATTAACAAATTGAGGCACAAGACAGTTTCTTGAGTTGAAGATGTCAATGTAAACCTAATTGATTCCTGTAGCCAGTATCATTCACTTTCTTTGTGATTTGCCATTTTTCTGCTAGCTTAATTTCCCCTTTCAATTATACTTATGCTGTGACTACCTTGCTCAAGTTCAATGTTCCCTAACAACACACTATAAAAAAATAAGAAAATGCTCTTTTACCTCTTTCTACTCTGTAGCTGAGGAGGCACACAGGGATATTTCTTTTCAGACAGTTGCTAAATTTATATTTATGTCCTTCCAATATTTTGTCTCTTGGCTACTAAAATGTGCTGTTCATATGTTCCTGCACTCTCTGGGTGAAATCTGATGTAATTCCTGGCAGATGCTTTAAAAGGGTTCCGGGCTGTTGGATTCTGGCACCAGAGGCTGTGGGGGAAGTGAAGCAGATCTTTCATAATAAGAGATTGTTGAAAGGTGCTTTATAGTCTCCACAATAGCTATGAAGCTATTCTGTGGCACATCCTTCTTAGTCCTGGCATCCCCAAACTCTTTCTCCTGCATCTGAGTCTCTTATTAGCCCACCCTAATCTCAGGAGCACAGTAACACCCCAGTCACTCAATAATCACTGGCACCTTCACAGTAGTACAAGCAAGGCAGCCACCAAGTCACATAATCTTGCATCATGAACACAAACATCTTTCAAGAGAAAAGACACAGATCTCTCAAGACACTTTTTTGTCTCTTTATATGTCTAGTATATTTACATTGTTGTATATTATCTAATATTTTCCCCTCGCATAACTATTTCATATGAATTGGCAAACTTTCCATCCTTTGATTTTAATTTTGACCCAGTGAGGTGCACTGTTCTCCTGATATTCTCTTCATGAAAATTATATTGAAAATACAAGATGAAATATAATTACAGCTTTTCTTGATGTAGGGGAAAAAAAGTCATTTAGGCAATTGAACCATTTTGTTTGCCCTTCAGAAACAATGAACCAGTTGATATCTTTTACACTGTGGAGTTATTGAAGAACATGTACAGTACTACAATGTTACTGCAGCACAATGGAAGACAGAAGGCCACCTTGTTCTGTGTTCTCAGAATCTTTCCAGGCAGTTGTTCTTAAGCATGATTTTCAGTAAAGTTTCTGCCATGAAAAACTGGTCCAATTCCCTTTATATAAGAATAATCTTTACCATTATCTTGAAGCTAAGCATGAAGTGAATGAGAGCAATGCATTATGACCCTCTTAGTTCATCTCCAGAGACAAATTTTGAGATACTCATTTTATAAATATCTGAGGTTCAAAAAGAAGGAAAATAGAAATAATCCGATGGGGAAAATGTTACTCAATTTTGTGTTAAGTGAAGGCGTCTAAAAATTGGAACATCTGATTTTCTCTCATGGCTTTGCTCATTAAGTAGAAGTCCTTTGACCAGGGCTCTGAAGCACAAACTCCCTTTATCAGATATTGAGTTAACCTTTAGAAAATCAGAAAAACTCAAAGGATTCTAACAGCTATGTGAGACCCTGAGCACAAGGCAGGGATCAGGTTACCAGAAGGTGAAACTCTTCATATGTTTAACAGCACGGTTGAGATACATTTTATGTTATCACATTCATATATTTCAAATTTATGAATCCATGTATAGCTTCACTGAATGACCATTTTATGAAACATTTAGATATTTTTATCTCCTCAGTTACATCTGCTGCTTATACTTTCTGTTCTAGCTCAAATCCCAAGAAACTTCTGACCTACTTCTAATCCATAAACTTGCATTTTGAGACATTACATGTAAATAGAATCATACAATATGTGGTCTTATTCTGGATTATATCAGTTAGCATAACAGTGTTGAAGTATATCCGTGATGTAGCCTTACCAGGAGTTAAGAATTTACTTTTTAATTTTGAATTATTTTTTTACTCTGTGGAGACCACATTTTGCCTGCCATTATAACAATTGGTGGTCACTTAGGTTATTCCATTTTTTTGACTATTTTGAATTGCATTATTATGGGCATTCATGCTCAGTCTCTCTGTGGCTGTGTGTTTTTATTCCTATGGAATAAGTAGTCCCTGTGGCTGTACTGTATTGCATTCATTCTAGCAGTGCACAATTCCTGTTTTCTACAAATTGTTACCATCAGCTCAGCATATTTATTTATCTCCATGGAAAAGCATCTTGTTGATTGATTAGTAATGGGAAAATATACTCAGCAGCCTGGCTCTTCTCACTTAATTTTTATTTTATTTTTTCATGAGGAGTCCATACTATTGGAAGAGAGTATTCCTCCATCATAGGAAGCCACAAAGGGTTCTGTTTCACTGGCAGTGAATATTTCTAATTTTTTGCCATAATATTTAGAAGCCCAATTGAATATGTACTTAAATAATATTGTTTACTTTCAGGGTTTTTTTTTTTTTTTCAAATAAAAAATGTGTTAATAGACCCAGAGCTCCTGACCCATTCCTTCTTTTTCCTCTGTCACCTGGACATGCTAGTTCAGGGATTCTGAGACCAATTCCTACTATAGTAATTGATGAGGGCAAAGCGGAAAGGCCATCCCACCTCTGCTCATGACCAGGCTAACCACCGCTGAACAGCATCCACATAGGGTAGCTTCTCTCATCTCTCCAGAAAACCTGCTTCCTGATCCTCACTAGTTCCCTGTCTTTCTTCCTTCAGAGGTCCGTGCAGACCACCCCCATCTCCTGTCTGACATCTCTCTCTTCTCCCTCCTTTCACGTCTTCTACTCCATGGTTCTTCCTCTCCCATTATAGGAAAGTCTAGGATCCAAGACATTGTCTATGAGTCAGTTCCCCTATCCGAAGATTCCCTCTGCCACCCCCCACCATTTTTTTTGGATCACACTAGTGTATCTTGATATAAAATAATACCCTAGGCCCAACAAACCGTCTGTCTTGCTTCTCTATTGTGAAACCTAACAAAAGGTAGTAATTTTGATCACTAAATATCCAACTCCCACTTGATTTTGAATAGAGGCAAAACTGTTCAATGCCATCCTGCCACACAGCTTCAATGGCACGGTGTTGGCAGACAGCTCATAAGAAAGCAGAATAGAGTTAGGGAAAACAAAGTTTCTGTTTGGAATGCCACAGGGACTGTGCAGTGCGGACAGGATAGGTAAACAAGAAAAACTGATAAAGGAGTCAAGGAACACAAGTACTTCTGAGATGACAAACTTATATTTCAAAGCTCTAGAAATTTCCAAACAGAATAACATCAAACCCCTCAATTTTGTAAGTTTAATAGAAGTGTTCCTTGTTCTTCTCGTGAACCTGACTTAATTCCAAAGTTCGGGGCAGCAACTGGATGAACAGGTGCTCAAAGTTATCAAACTTTGCATTATGGTACTCGTTCAAACTGCAAATTGTATTTAATTTCCTGAAGACATTCTGGTTGCATGAGAACAGGTGGAAGTCGGCAATATACATGTTATAAGCATTTACTCAAACTCAATCAGGACACACTAAGATAAACTTTGATAAGAGCCACCAGCAATTTAATGTGGTAAGAATATTTGCTCAGTTTTTGTTCGTTTGTTTTGTTTTTAACTAAGTAACTAAAATATAAGTTAGAGCAGTTTTTACAGTATAACTGGTATGAATTAACGATGAAATCTTTCATCCAAAAATAAATGTGGAGTTTTGACAGATTTTCAGTATTTCTTTCTTTTTAATTTGTTTTTTTTTTTTGTTGTTGTTGTTTATTTATTTATTTATTTGAGAGTGACAGAGAGGAGAAGGAGAGAGAGACGTGAGAGAGAGACAGAGAGAGAGAGAGAGGGGAAATGGGCACGCCAGGGCTTCCAGCCACTGCAAACGAACTCCAGACGTGTGGGCCCCGTAGGTCCTGGGGAATCAAGCCTCGAACCCGGGTCCTTAGGCTTCACAGGCAAGCACTTAACCGCTCTCAGTATTTCTTTTCAAAGTGGTTATTTTTTTTTCATGAAGATACTAAAAATATTGATGATAAATGATATTGAGGATGAAGGGAAAGAGGAATACTTAACTACTGTGGATTGATGTACAGACTACTGCATCCATTATGGAAAAATCCATTATGGAAAAAGTGGGTACGGAGGAGTATCAAGGAAATAAAAATAAGTCTGGAGAGATTGTTCAGTGACTAAAGGTACTTTTTTGCCAAGCTTGAGAGCCTCAGTCCAATTTCCCCATACCAGCATACAGCCAGATGCGCAAAGTGGTACATATATATGGAATTTGTTTGCAGCTGCAGAAGCCCTGACATGCCCAGCAATGCCACTCCTGAGCATAAACCCTTAGGACTCCACACTCAGCTAGAGATGCTTGTACATCCATGCTCATTATTACCCTGTTTATACCAGTTAAGAATTGGAAGCAGCCTAGATGTCCATCACAGATCATGGATAATGAAAATCTAGCAAATATACACAATGAAATTTTATTTGGCAGCATGTAGAAATGAAATTATGAAATTTGCAGAGAAATGGATGGACCTGGAAAGATATAAGTGAAGTGACTCAAACACAGATTTCCTCAAACATATTCTTCCAGATATACATAGCTTAGCTTATGTCTAAAAGTATGTGTATATGGGGGTGGGGAATCTGAGTAAAACCTATGAAGGTAAAATTGTAACTAAAAGTGAGTATAAAAAGAAGAAGGGGGTTGGAGAGATGACTTAGCAGTTAAGAACTTGCCTGTGAAGCCTAAGGACCCCAGTTCGAGGCTCATTACCCCAGGACCCACGCTAGCCAGATGCACAAGAGGACACATAGGTCTGGAGTTCGTTTGCAGTGGCTGGAGGCCCTGGTTCGCCCATTCTCTCTCTATCTCTCTATCTGCCTCTTTCTCTTTCTGTCTGTCACTCTCAAATAAAAATAAAAATAAATAAAAAAGTCTTAAAAAGAAGAGGATTGAAGGAAGGGCAAAGGATATGTGTGGTATGTAAATAGAGGGGGGGTTTTAATGGACAGGGAAAGAGCAGCTGGGGAGAGGGGTATTGGGAACAGGAGGGGGTAAATTGGGTTGACCAGAATGAATTACATATATATGCCCCTATATGCCAAATGCCAAACCAAAAAAAATTAAAGATAACTTAAAATATTATACACATCATAGTCTCATTATATAAAACCAGTAATGCTTACCAATAGAATTCAATGACTTTTGCATCTACTGTCATGTCTGCTCCAATTTCATTATCTGGGGTAATGAGAAGAGTATCAGAAATTACCTTTCTATATATAAAATACTTACCCGCAAACGCTCGTTACCTGATGTATTATATAAATCCATGCATCACCTCCTCAAGTGACAAAAAGATGCATAAATTCAATGTGCATAATGGTATGTTCATCCTATTGTAAAAGTATGTAGCTTAAAATTGAAAGACAAATTAACACTGGAGGATAACTCACATCAATGGAAAACAGAGCATTTGTGTAATACATTTTAATAAAAATTTTATCCTTTGAGTTTCAAATCTAATACATTTAGCATATACAAAGATTTTTACAGGAAAATAACTTACAGACATTTATAATAGCTTAATTAGCATTAATTATTTTGCATACCTATTTCACATGTATAGAAGAAACAGCTACACAACTAGATGGAGATTAAATGAGAAGCAGCAAATTATAAATGCTTTTGTCCAAGTCCTTATATGTTTAATTGCTTGAAGTGCTGCTGTTGTGCTATAAATAGGCTAACCTTTACTCACATAACACTTTATTGATTTACATATGTTTATATTAATCTATAATTATAATTCAGGTGTATTCATGCAGGCTCTAAGGTCTTGGCATCATGCATGTCCCCACTCATTACAACTCACACTTTCCTTCTCAGCAAAGGAATCCCCAAGATTCCAAATTCTTTTTTACAATGTGCTGTTGATTCAAGACACACCTACAGTAATCCCCCCAAAAAAATTAACTCGGATAAATTCCATTGACTTGGAAAGATTTCCCTGATTGAGAAGAAGATTCTAGAATTATTGTCCTTAAAAATAAATCAGACACCCTTTAGTATGACACTTAGTTACTAGTAAAAATTATATATGCATCTATGGTTAGACTTTACGACCTTCAGTCTAATACCTGTTCAAGAACCATTTTTCTACCTTCAGTAACTCATGCTTCTCTGACCAGTGAATGTGGTTTTTCCTCTGTCTTGTACCATACTGTAGTGTGCATGGAATGTCTCTTTCATCTTTCATGAGATCAATACTTTTCCTTCTGAAGTTAATTTTCTCTGAAGACTTCTAGATACATGTGGTAGAATCATATTCACACTCTATTCAGGTTCTATTTTTCAGGCTTATAGTTGTAGCTTATCACAATTAACTTGCTTGTCTGCCATTCCACGTCACACCATTACCTCTTTAGAGCAGGACTGCAATGAACTTACCTTTGTATACTCACTGACCATATCTATATTACATGGAAAGATAACGAAAAAACGAAGAATAAGTGAAAGATTTACTTCCAGTATAAAGTGCTGCTTGTTTGTCAATAAAAAAGGAAAGATATGAATTT